>NC_143014.1:430092528-430450028 GCF_055824585.1 Amblyomma mixtum | reverse complement strand
ATTTGCTGCTGACCCAAAAGAGGCGGGTTCGATCCCGGCCGCGGCGGCTGGAATTTCTTTGGAGGAGAAATTCTGGAGGCCCGTGTAGACTGCGATTTAAGCGCACGTTAAAGAACCCCAGGTGGTCGAAATTTCCGGAGCCCTCCACTACGACGTCTCTCATAGCCTTAGTCGCTTTGGGACGTTAAACCCCATAAACAAACAAACAAGCAGCACTGTACTTCCCCTTCCCGAAGTGCCGAGTTGCAAGACAAGGCAAGCGCGAACTTGACGCGCATCAAGCCTCCGGCTCTTTGCCGGGTAGTCTGTGATGGACATTTTGAGCAGGACGCAGGCGCCCAATCCGGGACAAGGGGACTTGGCCGACGCACCTCCCCTAATACAATGCAACACTGCTCTGCGTCCATGCTCCTTCCCTGATGACGACGCCGTTGACGATGATCACCTGAACGAGGCTGCTGGAGTTCACTTGCCCTCTTGGCTCACGTCGCTTCGGGCGGCTTTTTCCCTCCGCCCGCGAATTCGGCCCCTAGATCCTCGAGCGGCATTGGCGCCGAACGGCGCGCTAATCCCTAAACTCGTCCTAATCACCCCCGCTCCTCTCTGTGCCCGCGTAAAGTGGCTCTTCTCTTATTGTGCCCGGGTCCCCCTGTTTGCCTCTGTGCGGAGGGGGTGTGTGTATCCTCCGGAGATTTATAGGAATGATCACTATCGCGTCTTTCCCAGCCATCCCCCAGAATCAGTGGAGGATGATCGCCGGTCAGGCCTGTGTAATGCGGTAATTGCTGTTGGCTGAAACGCCGGGTTGGCGGCAGAAGAAGATCATGGGGAGTAGAGGATTGTTGGAGCAAGTATTAGCCGTAGGCGCGGTTTGATGCGGGGTTATGCAGTTAGCTGGGAGGGTCACCAGATTCCTAAGAGTGGGTTTTGCAATTAAAAATGAACTAAACAAAAAAACGGACGAGTGAAAAGGTAAATGTATAAATAATTGTCACTACCAAGTGCCGTTTCACTTAGCCCTCATAAAAAAATCTTGGTTTTCTTTTTAGCACCTATTTTATTCTCTCCCCCCCCCCCCCCCCCAACCCTTTTGGGCCGCCGCGGTAGCTCAGTGGTTATGGTGCTCGGCTGCTGACCCGAACGACGCGGGTTCGATCCCGGCCGCGGCGGTTGAATTTCTTTGGAGGAGAAATGCTAGATGCCCGTGTACTGTGCGATGTCAGTGCACGTTAAAGAACCCCAGGTGGTCGAAATTTCCGGAGCCCTCCACTACGGCATCTCTCATAGCCTTAGGCCCAAACTCTGAAAGCTTCCTTTCCTTAGAAGTCTTCCTAACCTTACGTGAGGCCGCCTTTCCGCGAATGTTCGATGGAGGAAGCCAGCTTATACCCCTGCTACACGGGCGTTTCGAATGCCTTCCAACCGAACGTCATTCGACTTGAATGCCAAACGTGCGCTGCTACACGACGTTTTTGAACGGCATTCGGTTGGAATGACTTTCCAGTCGAAGGAGCTCCGCGGAGACATTCCAGATTTTGGAATGCCTTCGAAACGCGAACACAGCCCGAACCAACCAATAGCCGTCGCCGCCGCCGTCTCTTCGCCCCGCCCACCGCCGCGCGACTGCTTTCGGCTCTGTGGCTGTTCATTTCGATACCCGCTACTCGCTTTTTTCTGCTGTTTGTTTAGCAAATAGTTCGTGTTCCGTCTAGGTGAGTGCTTGCAGATAATAGTACACCAATGAACATTTACCGCGTGAGCATGAAATTTCCCCAGGAGTGCGCCGATGAGGACGACTGCAGTCATACTGCTGTTTACATTGGTTTACATCGCTTCGTATGAACAGCTTGTGCTCGTTTGCAAGACACAAAACGAAATATGCGCTTTAGTTCTATTAAATAATCTCTTCTCTTCTGTACCGGTTGTACGCGTGCTTGTTTACGCAGTGCGACAATCTGTGGGAAGCGCCGACACGATCGCTCGCCTGAGAAACATTTGACAGCCGGGTTGTTGACATCGGATGATCGGCGCTTCTCGCTAATTTTCCCGGCTTCCTCCAACATGCCCAGTACTTTATTTTAAGCTACTTTATCCAGAAGTATGTTTGGTGACCGTTCGCGTTAACTGAAATGGCCTAACTTGTTAGTTACAAGCTAGCGACGGCGACGACTGCTGCTGGCCGTAAAGCACTGCTCGGCAGCTCGTGTCACACCGCCGCTTCCCGTTCATCGTATGCGCGTCCTGCGATGTAAGCAATAGTTGATTTCATGTCCCTGTTGTCAAAACTACACTCGTTGACCATTTGCATTCGCTAAAACTTGTGAATTCATTCTTCACAACCACCGCAATCACCGATCCAACCCTGCGGATTCGCTAGGCCTAGTCGTCGCTGAAGGGAACGGAGTCGTCGTCGACTGAAATTAATTTGGCAAGTGGTTATCGCTATCGAGTGTCCAAGTGTGCACATGTGAAATATAGCCGTTCGTTTCGCTTATTTCCAATACGGATAATGTATAAGCGCGCATGTATTCGCACTGTCCCCTCATCAGCGTGTTTTCGCTCAGCCGCCGAACTCCCGAGGGCATATGAAGGCTGACCGTCCGCCGATCGGATTCGTCGGTGTCGTTTAGCCAAAAAACTTGTCCCACTACAATATTAAAGTGAACTGGATAGTTCACTATAATCACATGATGCTGTTCACCGTGATAGTGCCGTTGTCGGACTAGTGTGACCGTCGTCGTCGTTGTACACTGAAAACGAGCCGAGAATTTCGAATGCGTTTGGAAAGTGCCGTGTAGCACCGCGGGAGTCCGTCGAGTTCGAATGCCATTCCAAGTCTCGAATGCCATTCGACTCAGATGTCATTCGAAAGTACCCGTGTAGCACAGGTATTACTCTGAAAGCTCTCCTCGCCTCTCCTCAAGTAAGGAACGCATGCCGCGTGTCTGGGTTCGAGGGTTCCTTCACATCGGCCAATAGGACGCCGAGTAGGAAGTTGCATTCCCGCGGCGACAACAAACATGGCGGCGCCCTTCGAAGCTGGGCCCCTCGATTCGAACCGAATTCGTCGTCGTTACTGCGTTTTTCAGTGCGTTCGCTGGTCATAAATGGGCCATCGGTCTCTCGCTTCCTCTCATCTCGCCTCTAAGGAAAGTATGAGTGATAAATTTGCCTTATTTTTTCATTTAGATTGGCGATTCAGCCGCTTTTAGGCTTAGGACCATCGGTTTGTTGACAGAAATGGTTTCCGTCCTAACAACCAGATGGCGCCACTAGGCTGAGCTAGGCGGAAAACTCGTCCACCAGATGCAAAGGGAATAGCCACATAAACGTCAATCGTCATGTCATTGCGTCGCTGTTTGCATAAGCTGAATTAAAAGTGGAAATTTGAGAAACGTTGTAACGTCCCGCAAAATACCTGCGTTTAGCGTACGTAAGCATGCACACGCTTATGGTACATTGACAGCGTCGATTTATGCTATTTGCTAGCCATATCTCACGCCACGAGCGGCGACGTGGTGGCCGGGAGGTGTGAACGAGGCAACATTTCGGCGGCGGCGGATTTCGCTCGCTCTCGCCGCCGAATGCCCAAGTGTGACAGAGCCGCACCGCTGCGGAATCTGAACGCAAATTCTTCCTCTGAGTGCACTTCCACTGGATTCACCGCGTCGGGAAGCAACCTAGCCGTTCGAGGATACAGGTACACTTCATCGAATGCGTATTCACAAGCACGGTTAAAAAATTGCGTGCAGTCGCCCGCGTTGCGGTCAGTCTACGCTACCATTTTCTCCCTCCTGCTCAACTGCGCTTACGCCGGGCTCGCGTCCTTGCGCCGCGTCTCGCCGCTCGCGTGAGTGTGCGGAGTCACTTGTGGCAGCAGTGAGGTGAAGCGCTCCTCCAGGGCCAAGAGCGACGTAAGGACGCATGAAGGCAGCTGGCAGCTGCCTCAACTGTGAGGAGGCACCAAGGACGACCTTACTTAGGGCTCCTCAGTAAGGAAGCTTTCAGATTGACATGAGGGCTCCTAACTGCAGTGAAGGCTCCCTTACTGAGGTAAGGAAGCTTTCAGAGTTTGGGGGTTAGTCGCTTTGGGACGTTAAACCCCATAAACCAAACCAAACCAAACCAAACCAACGCTTTTCTTTTTCAGCTTACATAAAGGCGAGCCGCTTCAGTGCGGTCGCTACTTCATTCGTATTAGCAACAGCAAAAGTTCAGCGAATGAGGACACAAAGTGAGGCGCATTCTTGTAGTGAAGGTGAAATCACTCGTGCTTCAGGAGCTTCGTCACTTTTCGCTGGCAGAAAACGTGCCAGAAGCCAATGAGCAACTAAAGGACCGAAAAGGCAAGAAAGCCAGCGGAACCTTTCTGCGAAGCGAAGGGGCCGGATTACATCACACCGTATTTGTGTGGACTTACGCAAATGCGTTAGCGACGTCGCAGAGTGACCGAGTGCCTCATTCCTAAAGCCATGTACTAACCGCATGAGGCGATATTTGTCGGAGACGAAAAGGGCGACAAGACGCGGCGCCATTCGACACGCGATTTCCTCGGTCAAGGACCCTTGTACATGTGTGTGCGCGCCTGTGTGTGCGTGTGTGAGTGTGTGCGCGCGAGCCGACCAGGCGGCTGGCGCCCGAAAGGGGATCCCGTGGCCATCCCCCCCGCGACCGTCCCTGAAACGGGCGGCAGGCTTTGAGGTCGGGCAGCGCGCTTGCCCGTCGCCGTTTTCCGGGAACTCTTTGACTGTCCAAGGTCGGAGAGGCGGGAGCGGCGGCAGAAGAGGGAGAAAGAAAGACTCGGCCCGGCATCGAAGAGCAGTGCTTTGTGAGACGCTCAAGGGAAAGGCCGTGCTTCCAGTCTCTCTGTAAAGTTTTCTTGTTTTACCATTCGGCCAATTAAAACCAGGTGTTAAGTTTTACCGGAGTTCCTTCATTGTGAACGAAACTAACGAACGCGTACGTAGAGCACGTACCCTCTCTCACGTACAATACAAACAATATTCCTTCGCGATGCGTCGCGCGATGACGACGCCGTCGCCCACCGCTGTCGCCGGCGCAAACCGCACGAAGCGACGGGCCTCAGCGTCAGAGCGGCGCGTTTTCAGTGTTGCTCGTCTGCTGCTACTTCAACGTTAAGTCATTTTGCGTTAATTAACGCGTCGAACAACGTTTCTAAGGCTCCATACAGGATGAAACACAATAAAACATTGACAAAATATATGTAGGCAATAATTTTATTTTTGCCTAATAAGCAAAGTCACGTGACATAGAAAAGTGCGCACATTTTTTCCTTCCTTCATGAACGCGCGCTTTTTGCGTCTGCTGGCGGTCTCCCACCCACCCCACCAACGTCGTTGTGCGCGATGGAACGCCGACGGAAACTCGCATTGTTCAGAACCTGCCATGGTGAGGGGTACGTCGGCTGCTGCTCCGCTGAAAAAAAAAAAAAACGACTTTCGCGCGCAAAACGGCTCGGAAGTTGCGCACCCGCAAGACCTACCGTCATTGGCTAGTCTCGAACGCCATTTCCGGGCGATGGGCGAAATTTTCTGCAAACCCAGAAACTGGGCGACGCTATGGGCGACAGTGGTTCGGCGGCCCTCAGCTCATCGCGCGATGCCATCGCGCGGCGTGTCGCCGCGAATTATCGCCTCATGCGGTTAGCGCTTTAAGGTATTTTTATTTATCGGCAGAAGCACCGGCTTTCGTCAAGTTACTTACCTACCGTGATCGACCGGTCACAGCAAGGGAAGCCTGTCAGAAAGAGGAAGAGCTTCGCGAATCCGGTCAGTGTCCCTAATTAAAGGCTGGTTGATGAAGATGCGCTCTGTTTCAGCCATGTCATCGAAACATAGCGGTGATTGCCAGAACAGAACGCATGAAAGAAAAGAAACCAGCTCTAGCCGACTCGATACGATGTGTTCAATATTTTTCCTTACAAGCAAGTTTTACACGTCTATTGGCTGGTAGCCGTCCTGGCGACGTGACGCGATGCAATAATTTTCGCGAAAACAGGGCTTTAGGATGTATGAAATGCTTGAAGGATGCCGGAATAGCGAACTTATTGACAAGATACGCATTTCAAGTAGGAGAATTGCAAAAACCGGTCTCGAGGCCTGAAGTTCCTGAGAGCTTTTACTTTTGGATGGCAGCTTAAACCGACGATGGACGGACAGAATTCTCCGTTCGTGAATTTCATTGCAATGCGCACTGATTTAAAAGCACTTGATTCTTTAAAATACCTGACCATGTCAGTGGTTTTGTAGCATGAGAATCTGCCCAACAAGTACTCCTGTGGTCATAAAAATGCCAGTGGTGAGCCCTGTATCGTCAATGCGCATTTGCCTCAGTATTGTTAGACCCACAAACGTCTCCCCTGATTCCAAGTTATTGATGGAAAGTGTGAACCACAACGCATGGCTCTTCAGTGCATTCTCATTTCTAAATCTTCGCTGCAGTCAGAGCATTGCTAAGTGCTAATGTCAGGGAGCAGGTCCTGTTGTCAAGCGAGGCAGACTGCTAAGCCAGCTGCTGGGATCAAGCATGTAAAGAAAGAGACGCAGGTGAGCAGACATCTAGGCGAGCATAGTTTCGTGCGAATGAGAAAGTATAGGTCAGAAACTTAAGTTTGGGCGGTTCCGGTGCAAGCTAAGAAATGCAGATAAATATATGCCTATTTCATTTTGCATGCACGGCAAACTAAAAAAGTTAGCGAATAATTGCAGCTGCTACAGATAAGAAATCGAGCAATTTTTTTTTCATCAATCAAGCATTATATTAGGCATGCTTGTTGAATGACCACGAGGCATTCGCCTTTGCTCGCTTTGTGAATAGCCGGTCGGTGTAGAAAGTAGTCCCTGGCGGCGGCGGAGGAACTGTCCAAGGCGGCAGTGAGACCTGTAAAGCAGCGGAGGGTGCTAAGAACCTCTAGATCCGTACATGCTGTCACTTAAAACGGAACCTGGCAGCGTTTAATTCTACAACCTCCTCAGGTGAGCTTCTAGCCTAGCTCTGCTTTTCGGGGAACTATACGGTATTGAATGAGATGCCATAGGGCTTAGTGAGGATAGGGGGACAGATCAAAAATGTACAGTCAGGTCCAAAAAATCTGGACAAAGGTTTCTAGTGTACAGGGCAGCCTCCACGGGCCGCGTGGCACTGGACACTCAAAGTAAACGCAAGAATTTCGAATCTTCGGGAACATTCCAGCCGGTTTCTATGAACGTCAGAAATACTCGGTGTGAGCTCAGGAAAGACTTTTATGGGCCAGATTTTGCAGCGATGAGGAAAACTCGGCCATGATAATCGCCATGTTCGTGTAGAATCTCTCGGAACTCTCTAGATTTGGCGAAACTGTAAGTTTAAAATACCCCTATCGAGAATGCCATGAGCAATATCGAAGAGGCATGTGTCTGCGATACTATCTTTCCATACATTTTGTGTATTGGTATTAGGTATAGCTTGCCAAAAATGAAAGCATGATAGTATCGGTATCGAAAATACATTTTTCGTGTATTGTGCTTTCTAACGATGCTAAAAAAAAAATTGGCTGTGGTTTAGCTGTGGGTAAACCTGGAGTGACGCGATAGCTACAGCTGGCCGAGTGGAACTCGCTCAGTCGAATTGCAAAGTCAGTCTTTCACCGCTCCATTACGCTGGGCGTTCCTTCTTCATCTTCGTCCCGGGACGTGGATTCACTCTCTCCCCCCCCCCTTCTGCTGCGCAGTACGTGACGCAGGTCGTGAGTTCGGATCCCACGAGCGGCATGCACTTGACTTTCCTTGTATGTTGTGCAGAATTTTCTCACACCTAAATGATTACGCTACTAATTAAACAGTTTGATTAACAACACACACAAAAAAAACTTGTCGATAATTTCCTGGTTTTGACAGACTGTCAGCTTCTTTCATATGTTGAGACCTGCGTGTGATATGGCTCTTATATAATATTGCAAGGCAATATTCATTTATATCTCCGGGGCCAGAGCAATCAAAGAGGAAAGCGCTTACAACGTAAAAAAACATCCCAATTTACTAGCATTTCCTTTCAGCATACATGACAGGGCGTGTTCTAAGAGTTTAATTGACCTTATTTTAGTGCATTGACCTGAGTTAGAAGGCTACGTTATAAGAAGGCTAACGTGTGCCACTGCGTGAAAATTTACCGGAGTGAACAAAGTTTTGATTATTATTATTGTTATACTGCGCAATTTGCGTTATACCACAGACCCTGCGTTTTGGCGGTAATGTGAAGGCTAAAAAAGCTGTTGGCAGTTAGGTCATGAATTTTCCGCACAAAAATATTCAGCTTTACGATCGCTGACGTCTCGAAAAAAAGTAAATGCAGAAACCTAAGATTCAATAGCATAAAAATTATTTTTTTTTATAACATGGTGTGTGCGAAACACCTAACGGCGAAACAGCGCTGACAAACGGGACGAGAGAAAAAAAAAACAGGCACAAGCGTTGACTAGCAAGCATATGGTTTACTGCACAAAAAAGGCGGCAGTATATAGCAGCAAGGCAAGCCAGAGCAAAGGGAAACAAATGCGGCACAATCAAGATCGTGGCGTTCATCCGGCCGGGAGCTATCAAAACCGACACTGATTAAGAAACGCGAGCTCCTGTGGAAATAGAGTCACCGATGATTGGCTGACACATGACACATATATCACCTAATTCATGCATGTGAAAAGGGCCTGACATTAGGCGTGAGGTCTGACCTTTATATTTGACCATGATGGCGGTCTGATTCAAAACCTCCTCAGAGTAACTACGTTAGTTCGGCGCGAATAATTTTCTATGTATTTCGCGTGTTCGCGTAGTCGCTCATTGACGCACCATCCGGACTCCCCGATGTAAAATCGGCCGCATGACAGTGGAATATTATAAACACCACCAACAACAGTTGACAAATTTCTTTCGGTGTTTCTTCTGACAGGCCTTCTTTCTAATTTCTTGGTTCACTCTCTTGCACAGCCTTGCCAACTTATTACTGGCGGAAAAAAGGACCTTCACGCCGGCTTTGCTCACAGTCTTTTTCAGGATGTGGGAGACTTACTGCACGCAAACGTGCAGCGTGCACGCAAACCTTCTGAATTCTGCTTTCAGCTAGTATTCACTATGCTACGCTTGATAGGATCTTTATCGGGTAGCTTGCAGTGGCAAGCCTGGTGACCTGCGCATCAAAGCTGGCTTCGGTTTTCCGCACGCAAGACTTATGCAAGTTTTTGCTATCCCGCGCTTAACTATCTTAGAGTGGGGCTGACCGGAACGGTAAAAGGCTCTTCCGGGAGCGCAGGGAGTGCACCAGCAAACGTGGTCGTACAATAGCACCAGTTGCAGATCTGAAAACCTTAATTTGCTATCAGTACAAAACTCTGTGGTCAATTTTAAACTATTAAGTACAGTACTGAACACGTCAGAAATCTCAGCAACAGTTTGTTGGGCGTCACCTTTGCTATAAAAAACTAAAAAGTTATCAATATAATCCATAACTTTAACAACGGAGCCGTCATCAAGCTTGGCTTGAAGTCGCCTATGACACGAGGCTAAGCGCTTTGCGGCAGGGAATAATACAAGTCCTTAACATGTGCCGGAAAGGCGCTTACATGAGCTGGACACACATTTTCAGGAAACTCCTATACTGTCACAGCCTTTCTGATGAGAAAAGGGTCTTCAACGTGTAGGCATGACAAGAACTTCTGCAGGCAGACTGCTTCCTCGCGCTGCCACGTCGTACCTCATTCAGGCACGATGACACGGAAAGGACAGCTTTCTTTGTGTGTTTTGGCACTGAAGAAGATAGTTAGGTCTGGGCATCGTTGACAGAAGAAGCTACTCTTGAAGAGCCGGCGCGTTCACAAAGCTGAACTGCTTGCTCCTGCACTTTCGACGGCTTCACGGATTTCGTTTCTCTGAAGTTGGCTTGGATTACAGCTTGAGCCTTCTCCTTGTCGACGTCGTTTGCCAGGACAGCAGAACCACTCTCCTTGTCCGACTGTAAGTGCTTGGCGCCAGCGTCTTTGAGGGCCGATACTAGAGCAGTGAGATGGCGCGTGCTTCTTTTCTTGACCTCCTGGGGGAGAGATTCCGCGCCTTCCTTGATAGATCTGCCAGCTTCATCCGGTCTTGCTCTCCTGGCAGCTGTCCTAACAAGGGAGAGGAGTTTCGTTTTGTCGAGTCGCGGTTGCTAATAGTATTGGCCCCAGCATGAGCAGGCTATTCACCTTCAGGTGAAAGGGTTTCCCCAACACGACAGCGTTTTGTTAAAGGTGCAGTGAAGAGGAATCTGAACTTGTCTTTTTGCCTCGGGAACTTGACCTACACGTTCCGAGCTTTCTTAGAAGCTTCTATTTATTGCCCTTTGCGGCCGATTTCCGTAATTAATTCGAATTAACGTCCGGCTCCCGCCTTTCTTTTTAATTCTCCCGCGTACGATGGGCGGAGTCGACCAACGCGTGGAGCGCCTTTCACCCAGTCGCGTGGCGGCTTGCCGCTCTGCTATCGGCGGAGTAATACGTAGTAGTCCGTAGTAGCAAATAGTCCACGCGTATTTTTATTTCTGCGGGCTTATTTTGCGGCTATATTATCTGCGAATGAAACTATTTATTCATGGAAACCTAAAAAACAAAATAAAGCGAAAGCAAAGCCTCCACGGGGCTGGCTGAAAGGCACTCCACGCGTTGTCGACTCCGCCCACCGTACGCGGAGAATTCAAAAAATAAAGGCGGGAGCCGGACGTTAATTCGATTTAATTAGGGAAATCGGCCACAAAGGGTAATAAGTCACAGTTTCTAAGAATGCTAGGAACGTGTAGATCGAGTCCCCGCGGCAAAAAGACAAGTTCAGAATCCTCTTCAGTGCACCTTTAAGGTGTGGCAGATGCTCTCTTCGGCGCAGGAGCCAAGGAAGTACCTGGCGCCACATGAATTCCGCCGTTTTTGAAGCTACACGCATGTCTTGACGGAATCTCCTATTGCCTAGTTCCGGAGGGACGTTGTTTCTGCACACACTGCTGAGGCACTCAGTGCAAAGCCTCACTTGCCACCAGGTTTCGGAGCGTATACGATGCGGCACGTAGGCATAGCGTGGCCTTCCGAAGGCATGAGTCCTCCAAATAAACGAAGAAGGTCCGGAGGCAGATCGGAATTTTTCAGCGAGAACGTGAAAAGACGTGCTGGCATGTGTCTGTAGGCAGAAGGAGATGAGCGAAGGCAAAGGGCAGAAAGGAAAGTTCCCGGTGTACAAAAAATGAATCCAATCAGAGGGCTAATTCGGGCTGGTTGGTTCATGTTGAACGAAGCAACGAAACAGCTCTGACAAATGGGACGAGGCAAAAAAAGCGACACAAGCATTGACTACAAACCATATGGTTTATTGCGAAAAAAGGCGGCAAGCTCTCCTCCCGTTTGTCAGCGCTGTTTCTTCATTTCGTTCAACATGAACCATCCAGCCCGACTTAGCCCTCTTATCGTATATGTAAAACCGTTCAGCAACGACTTCAAAATGGTTATGCAAGAATGAACGCCTGTTACAAACAACTCTGAGTTCTTAATTTCTTTTTTTTTCCTTTCAGGTGTTCGAAACTATAATGTGATCTCTTTACTGATGTATTTTATGGTAGAGTGAATAAAGGTACTTTTGCTTGTTTATAATTCAGTTTCCAGAGACTCAACAAGTTGCATTAAACTACTTGCCTCATGATGATGTGTGCTAAAATTTACCCGTCCTCGAATTAATTAGCCTTTCAGGTGCTTTGTACACAATAGTGCACACAGCAAATGCGCGGCTTTTCCTGAGAGTGTGCCATACCTAGTAGTGATTTGATTCTTTCTGTTGGATTTAGCATCATCTTGTCGCTAATAAGTTTGTGTGTGTGTGTGTGTGTGTGTGTGTGTGTGTGTGTGTGTGTGTGTGTGTGTGTGTGTGTGTGTGTGTGTGTGTGTGTGTGTGTGTGTGTGTGTGTGTGTGTGTGTGTGTGTGTGTGTGTGTGTGTGTGTGTGTGTGTGTGTGTGTGTGTGTGTGTGCCATATAGCGAAAGCAGAAAATATTTAACAAAACAGTGAGCTGGTAGCACGTCACCCGCCATTTTAATGGTGAGATATTTTGCCAGGAATAATATCCTTGATTGTTCGTTCTCAATTTCAAGCGTAAAGCGCTTCTTCGAAACGCAAAGGGACTCCACGATTCCTCGGGTGCTAACTTGACAAATGCACGGAATTTTCACATCCTTGTAAAACCTCACACGCTGGACTTTCGCGCTGGAAAACTATCAAATTCCCTTTCCTGAGGCCTGAATCTACCATTCAGGCCAAAAATTTTTCTTTACATCAAAACTAGAAATGGCGCCTGAAGAGTTTAGATTATAAGAATCTGACATTGTTGGAATTAATTAAATAATCAGGGCGTGATTAGGAGTAGCTACTATGTCGTTAATGAAAGTATTTAGAAACACAGGTCCGAGTACATTCTGCTCGGATACTGCATGCTTGTGCTAATCTTTGCATATTGAATTTCCACTATTTATCGCGAGTGGTCATTTTTATGCTTTAATATGACAGTTAGTATAAGAGCGGCACAACAAGTCCAACTAAATCACTACTGCAGAGACGGCAAATTAGTTCCTCAAGAAAGACATTGTAATAGCCAACTATAACACGACCAATATTGTTAGTTTCTTCAAAGCATTTTAATGTGCTTCGTCGAGTATTTCCATTCTTTTTAAAAGTACAGAATTACTTGCTTTGATGAGGCAAATGTCCAAATCTAAAATAAATGTGTATAAGTTTTTCCTGTCATTCATGTCGCACAACTGCCTTCACACTCAAGGAACACTTTGTGTGCTTTATTTTTGCAGAATAGCTTTTTTTATTTTGGTATTCTGGTTTTTTCAGGAAACAACCCAATATTTTTTTATATATATTTTATTCCGCACACTTGCCATAAGGCGTGATTTAGGTTCGTTGTATACTAAAGAGAACCATGTAAGCTATTTTCTTGCAGAAACCTGAATAGGCTCCTACTCTTATTATTGCCGGTCAGCCACTTCAAGAAAGAGTTGAAAGAACATTAATTCTGCGCTAATCATTAGGTTAATTTTGCGGACTCCATGCTCTGATTTAGTGAGCATTTTTATGACGCTGCTGGCTGCTTCGCACGGCATAAATGTCAAACATGCTCTTCGCGCAGCTGTTCGTTAAAGAAAGGGTGAAGTGAAATGCGTTTGTCTAGGGGACCGTCTTTTAGTCCCTTGTGTCTAAGTTTGTAAACACTTAAATTAATCTCTTTACGAGCTCTTGATTATTTAGTATTCCGTCATTAAGGAATAACTCAAACCGATCGTCCGGCTAACATTCGGCAAGCATTTAAAACTTTTTTTTTTCATTTTCCGCCATAGGAGGTCTTTCGGACGACACCCTTTCATGAAGAGATCTTGTCAACACATATCTGCAGCCTGGCTTGGAGAGCTTCGTCGAGTATTTCCATTCTTTTTAAAAGTACAGAATTACTTGCTTTGATGAGGCAAATGTCCAAATCTAAAATAAATTATAGTATATGAGAATTCATCCTTCGATTTAAGCGTTCATGCATGTCTGCAGATAAGTTTCACTCGAGCACGATTTCGATGTGAACTGGTGCACGATGCCCTGTAAGTAGTCAATGTTCCATGCAATACGCTGCAACGTTCCGGAGGGGTTTCAGGCAACAGTGTACCTTTTAGAGGCAGCACAGCAAACGCAACGTTAAGTGCGGGTGCCCGCCCAAGCGTCCATGCATCATACCTTCGCGCTTCTGCGTGCACAGAAATTCTCCGAGAACAACGTTTGCCTCCGGTCTACTTCGACACTGCGACTGCTCCTTTTATCCTGGGCCAACGGAGAGAAAACACTCCACTGCAGCACCGATTTGCGAGGGCCTAAAAGAGTACTCCCTGTCGGGGATACAGCCACTCAAGGCTTCCACACAATCCGCGGAGATTACGTCAGCGCGCGCAGCAGGGCTGTCAAAACAGAGCCTCACGTGTCAGTCGCGCCTAAGCTTACCGCGGTCCCCAGAAGCACGCGGCCGGAAAGTACACCTCTGCGTGAAGTGTTTCCGCTCGCTGCTCTTTTTCTCTCCTGTTATCGCGCATAATGGCGCGAAGAAGAACGCGTTCGAATCGGGTCCGCGCGAGCGCTGACGCGAGGTGCAACAACATGGCGGCGCGTCGAGGGCTCTCCGGATCGTGCTCAAGTGGCGATTCGCGCCCGCCTAAGGAGGGTCGCGCAATGGACGCCGCCTTTCGAAAAGAGCGCTGCGCGTCGCCAGCGCTGGAAGGGAAGTTGTTTCAGCTGATTCAGGGCAGGGCGCCGCCCCACACAGCCGCTCCGTGCGCAGAAATCGAGAGCGGCGAACAAATAACCTATGCAGCATTCTTTCCTTTTTTTTTACCTTAAATTATAACCTCACAGGAAGCGTGAAGCAAACAAAGATCCCAGAAGAAAAAAAAAATGCGTTACAAATCTTGCAACGCTGGCATTACGAGCGCGGAATTTGAGGGTTGCACTGGGTATTGAATGAATATAGAACACTTGAGAATTGAGCGGGCCGTCGGAATATGCTTTTGATAGGAGGACACTGAGGGTGTGCACCAGAGGGTAAAACGCATGTTTTCTTAGCCTAACTTGATGTGTTCCCCATACATTGCTGCGTAAAACACCTCTTTACATAGGCGTTTGTTTTGTTTGACAGAAATGCCAGGTGCATTCGCTGGAGCGGTACTGTTGTTTTCTCGTTGCTGCGTCAGTCCGCTCCAAATGAACCAGACTTTGCCCTCGACCATTTTCGACATGTTTAAAAAAATATGGTATATGGTGTCACTGTGATAAACTCTCTTCAAGCTGGCTTATGAAGAAAAAAATTTGCCGTGTGGCCGCAAATGATAGAGTTGTCAAGACTAGCAAAAAAAATGTTTGGAGAGTTTATGTACATTTTCCTGAATGAGTATGAATCTCTTTTTAAGCGATTAAACGACCTGGTGCTTTTATACATAATGATGTCAAAATATTTTTTCTGTGTTCTTTCCAAACATGAAACATCGAAAACAGTAAGCCATAGACTGAATTTTAATCATATTTACGTTCTCAAAGCAGTCATTCTATCTATTCCGTCACATTCTGCAAAAGGCAAAGCAGCTTATCAAATGTTTTCGCAATGTCGGGAATGTAAACCACGTCAGAAAAAAGTATAAACTTGTGAAAAATTGCATTTTGCGGCATATCCAGCCCTCAATTATATAGTGACCTGTTCCAAGTAAAAATACGAAAGCTAGCATGTTGCACAAAGCATCCCGTGACATGTATTGCAGAGAGTTTAATGGGTTTTTTTTTCTATTCGAGAGAATAATTTTATAAGCTGAACACCCCTGGCCTACGAAAGTAGATGGCGGCCACCAAAGGAAAGGCGATGGTAACACTTCGATACCCGGTGCTCGCGGCTCTTTTTCCCAACTTTTACCAAGTGCATACTTTTTTTCTGACGGGGTTTACATTACTTGCATTGCAGAAAATGTTAATTGGCTTCTTTGTCTTCTGCAGAATGTGTGAAAATAGTCGCCACTGTGAAAACAAGAAGCTAATTTTAAAAATTCAATTTACTATATATGCTTCTGTAACCTTCTCAGTGTTTCATACTTGAGGAAGAGCGATATAAATGCTTTCGAAGCAGGTGTTTCAGAGAACGCCACCTCCAATTTTTAAACATTGAGGGGGGAACTATGTTGACATAATAAAGTGCGGGGAGGCGAAAGCCTTAAGCGCAGTGTTGCTGCTTGTGTCACTGATGTGTGGTTAAGACGTTAAGCCTCGCCTGTAAGAGTGGAACGCGACAGCGTCTTGCAACGCTGCCAGGGAGTCCACAGAACGCCATCGCCCGTTCGGTTGTACGCCTTGCTCGTCGGTGAATTGATTTTTGAGGAAAAGAAATGTATCTGTCTCGCATATCTGGGTGGGCACCTAAACCTCGCCGTAACGGGAAGGGAGCAAGATGGGAGCGAACGAAGACACCGTATTCACTAGACGCGCCTTTGTTCATTCCAAACCATCGAGCTGGCATGCGGAGTGGTTAGTATGCTCGTCTCGCACTCCGGAGACCGGGGTTCGATTCCCGAACTCGACCTTTTATTTATTTATCTGGCCTGACTAGAAGGGTTAATCAGGCTAATTGGGTAATTAATAAATTAACTAAAGTCAGTCCCACTTACTTGGAGCATCTATCATGATTCGAGTAGCGTGGCCAGTTGTTGCATCACCAAGGGTGCTCGTCCGGGATGAGCAACGGTCTGAAGCTTCGAAGGTTGGGGAATACGAAAAACAAGCAGGTTTAATGGCAAGAAACTAAGACACTTATTTATATAAATTTACAAAAGAAGAGCAAGGAATCAAAATTAAGAGTTCATGACGTCGAGCGACTGGATGAGCCTTTTACCCAGGGCCCAGAGCCACTGGATGAACCTATTACCCAAGGTTCAGAGCCTTCGGGCTCACTTTGGGCGCAGGTTAAATAGCCCAAGGCTCCGCCCTTTCACCAGGCGGCAATTCATCCTGACACAAAAGATCGGCACTACACAACACAGCCAACGAAGACACCTGTTGCAGAGTCCACCCGTGGGAACTGGCGAGGAGGAAACGTAAGTCCACATCTCTGTCGCACTGCGAGGCAACCTTACTGTTGGCAGCTCACGTCCATCGAACACAGGTGTGGCATGATGACGTCGCAGCCGCAGCTGCGCTGGCTTCCTCTGATTCGTTCCGGGTTTTTTTCAGACGAGGGGCACCCTTTCTTCCCCTGTCGTCGGTTGCTTCTCGAAGGTCGTTGGCACCGAGCCGAGCGTGGGGTCATCGTGGGGTCAAACGACCCGTCGAATTTGCCGCTACTGTTGCCGCCACCGTGATCATCCCGGTCGATGAAATCTGCGCCTTAATATCTCTTTGGCTGGTTTACATCCCGGTCATGACACATCACTATACGATCCCTTTAATTGGTTGCATGGTTACTAGCCAAAGAACAATTGGCCCCGTTTGAAATTCGTGCACTGTGACGTCACGACCATTTCGACCAATTTAAAAGCGTGACATTTCTGTCGACAACAACTGCTTACAACGATGAGGCATTAAAGGCTTCCGCCTTAAAATAGGTTTTTTTTCACGTAGAATTCTTTTTCGAGCATGTAATACCAGCGCTGGCGGACGCCAGAAAACAGTCTATGAAACAGGCGAACCAAGTTAGCTAGCTAGTAAAGAGATTGCTAGATTCTAATAGTAAAGTTTCAGAGCATTAGCTCTAATAATCGCATTACTCACGGCAGCGTTAGTGTGAAATACAAGGTCATTCAAGTGGGACCAGTGCACTGGCACACAGACTGCGGACCAGCTAATTGGCGTGGAATGTTCGGAGTGGTATCAAATGACTTGGCACGTTACGGAGCATAAGACTACTAGTCGAATCATAGCCTAGCCTATCACAAGATTCGCACCTACGAACTTTGCTTTTACAAACCGTGAGATCTTTAAACTTGAAACGTCAATTACGGCCAAACTAATTGACGTAGGACATTCGAAGTAGTGTCAAACGACGCATCTTCTTGCGCTGTATACTTCGGCATAAAAAAAGATATCCGGATGTAACAAAAAGTTTGCAAAAGATATAGCGAACATGGTTAATGACGCAATATTCGTTCGATGTTACTAACGCTCGATACTCGTACGCTGCCTCAGCGTTTTGCTCTTTTTGTAGCGAGAGCTACACCACGGCAGCTCTTCGAGCCTTCAGCGTGGCACCCCGTGAGCTCCGTGCGGCGCCGTGGCCTTGAGCCAGTTGGTCACGTAGTGCGGAGCAGCTGCTGCTGCCGGCGGCGCGGCGCGCCAGCGAAACCGAGCTGCAACAGCTGTGCGCATGCGCCGTGCCGAGTGTGTGTGTGTGTGGGGGGGGGGGGAGGGTGAGGGGAGTGGATAGGGGGAAGTGTCGCAGCTGTATAAGTAGGTGGCTGGGCGGAGCTCTTCACTCCATGTTTAACCAGAGCTAAACAACAGCCAGTTTTATAACTATTACCGATAGCCATCTGGTTCCAATTAGAGATTTGTAACCGGCCGTTAGTGTTCGCCATATAACTTTTTAAAATTTTGAGAACGCAGTTACACTTTCCGTTGCAGCACGACCAATATGGCCATTTCTCGAGCCATTCAAAAACTGCGCGCATAGGGAGAGAGCGCTGCGACGTCCATCAAATACGTCACGCCGCGGCGCGCCGGTCACGTGACATTCTCTGCGCCGCCCGCGCTGGAGCAGTAACGTGGCGAGTAGCGGGGAGCACCGCATTGCGGGCGAGGCAGAGATTGTCAAATGGCACGTGGGCCACGTACTGACGCGATCTGACGGACATCGCTGCGTCCTCTCCGCAGGCGCGCTGTTTTCGAATGGTGCAAGAAATGGCCCAAATTGGTTTAGCCACAGCGGCAAGGGTAATCGCGTTTTCAAAATTCTAAAAGCTTATAGGGCCAACACTAAAGGCCGGCTACAAGTCTCTACTTTCAAATCAGGCGCCTACCGGTAACAGGTAAAGCGTTAACTATTAGAATTTAGCTAGTCGCTTTACTTGTACCATGATTCTCCCGTTTTCTGACGTCCGCCAGCCCCAGTATTACTACTCCGCAAAAAGCTTCGCTTTACCTGGCGACCCACGTTTTTTTTTTCTTTAATCACTGACGGGCTTCCCTAAAACGCTTGGTGTATAAAAGCACCAGCTTGGTATTTTATTCGTGCAAAAAAAAATCATAGTCATGCTTGAAATTTTTCATTTTCATATTTTTTTTTTTTGCAACAATAGGTTTTCGTTACCATTTGGAATCTTCGAATAGCGAGCACGGCACGAAACTTTTTATATTTTTTTTGCGAAAACCAAGCTGGGAAAATGTTTCTCACAGTAACACAATATAGTAACACGATTTCTTTTCAAGAATTCGACAATTCGTTCATTGTTAAACTGCGCGAAGGAAACAAGGACAGAGACAGAGACAGAGACATTTCTCCTACCCTGGGCTCTATTCTATGTTCTCTGCGCTCAGTGTGTACGTGTGTTTCTGTCTCTGTCCTTGTTTCCTTCGCGCAGTTTAACAATGAACGAAAAGAACCAACTAGCCCGCCAGAAGACTATTCTTGAATTCGACAATGTTCGAGCGCAAAATCTGGCACATTTGACGTGGATTAATCCAGTTGCTTTCTGCGCTAGGCTCGTAACAAGAAACACGATGCCTTTAGCCCATAGGCCGTTACTTTTACGGCCCCCTGCACGCGTGAGAAACTAGGAATCCACCATCAACCGTTGCTCCCGACACCGTAAGTGCTGGAAACTCTTTTCGATGCCGATATGTTCGTTTCATATTGAGCTACTTTGTCGCAAGTTTTTTTTTTTTCTACTCCTGCGCACTGAAATATAGCATACGTTGTCATGGCAGTAAGGGGGTGTGGAGTAGCAGCAATGAAAAAAAAAAAAACGTAGAAAATGAAGATTGCGCCTCATCGAACCGCCAAACTAACGCACCCGCGCCGTGCGCGTCCCCACATCATCGTAGCCTTTCTTTTTCGCTGTCTTAGCTAACCTAAAGCTCACCTCTATTTATTTATTTATTTATTTGAACATACTGCTAGCCTCACATTTGAGGCCATCGCAGGAGAGGGACATCATATACACTAAAATAACACAGTTCAAGTAAGTATAAACACAAATATAGTTTTAAGTTGACAAAAACACATTACTGGCTTTGGCTAAATTTCTACCGCTCAAACTGCTTCTAATCTGTCGCTTTCCCAACTGCTTTTATCCACTCTGGGGTGCAGCATCGACTTTCCTAATCCTCCCTATTACTCGCCGCACTTATTCCACCCACCAGTCATGAACCAAGCGAAAGAGCATGCAAGAACTGCAGATGCCGGAACTGGTTAGTGTTGAACGTAATTTTAAGTACGTATAGTACCGACTCCGAGCCAGCGGTTGTTGTGTGGACTAGTTGCATTAATTGCGCAGTTTTATCTGTGCTGAGGCGACACTTTTAACAACCCCCAGCAAGCATTACAATTTCCTTACTATTATTAAAGCAGCAACTACTAAGAAGGAAGTGATGCCGCATACAAAGAACATTTTGTGCACAAAATGCTTTTGACTCGTGGTGAAATAAATCCAGGACAAACAGGCATGCTGGACTGATTGTTTAAGGGTGCACAGATATAATATCAACAAATTTCTTGAGGCCGTGTTGGCCCTGCACTGCAAACCTATATTTAACGAATTGCAAGTTCAAAAACAAAAACACTACATCACGTCAGATATTAGCGGAGCCAGCAAGATCCCAGTTGATTCCTGTGGCAGTGCGACATCGATTATTCCTCCGTAAAATGGCAAACGTAGATGAATGCATCGGCACCGTATCGTTGAAGCTCTGTTATGCGTTGTATTTGTTTTTGAGTGTCTGTTTTTTTTTGTTGTTTCAGTTGTTCATATTCGTCAGTTTGCTGCTTTCTGCGCATATTCCTGAACTGTATATATATATACCTGCAATGTTCAAAATGAAAGCGCAGATGGAATTTTAATTACGTGCTTTGTCTGTCCATTCCTGTACCTCTACCGTCTCAGCTCCGTTTAACCTATATAATCCTTGAATCAGCTTGTTTCCATTCGCCCTTTAAAAAACTGTCCTAAAACTGCGGGCGAAAGTTCACTAACGGAAGTCCGATACGCTTTTGCACAGTCCGATGCACTGAGCAGCAAAATCAATAGTGAAGAGGGGCGAGGCGCCGAAATTATTCTAAAACACAAGTTCATTGCACACTGTTGAAGGTGTTGTTCGTAAACACGCGGTCTTGTAAGTAATGTTCTGGCGTTAATTTACTGATAAATGAAAGTACGCATGTTTACCCTCAACTGCGTTCAGGTCACTGGATTCACTTCGCAGGGAATCCAAAAAGTAATATTTTTGCAGTGAGGTGCAAAAGGGCGGTTCACAAGGACGTGAGAAGGCAGTGGGGTTCAGAAGGACGTGCGGGCAGTCTTCCAGTGGCAAAGCTTATGCTTTAAGTATAGAATATCCACTGTTTGTTATTCGCTTCACTTCTCCTCCTGTCGCTCTTTCAGCGCAGCATCATGCAGAAAGGAGAATGGCAGGAACGGACACGTTATAAATTTAAAACTTAGCCACGATTATGTGAAAATGCGAGTAAAATTACATTACATTAGGTTGCGATCTCACTTTGCCACTAAGAAAGGTTTCATGTTTCATATGCAGCCGATTCCAGGATTCAGCCAAATTGCGCTGAGGAAGACTGGTCCCTGCAGGGCCAACATAAGGCGAAAATTGGAGGGGACACAAATTCCGCCTTAAGAGTATGACGCGGTAACGTTATTGGGTGAATGCCCAAATATGCGGAATTGATTACTCTCGACTCTACATTGACATATCCCTGGGAGTCCTCATAGCGCTCCTCGCGCAGTGGTGCAGCGGTGAAGAGATCCGCCACTGCACCGAGATGGCAGGTGCTCCCACCGGTGGGGCTTGCGCGACCCAGGTTGCTCTTCCGGACGATCAATCAATAACTTAACTGCCACCTGCCACGGTGGGCAGTTTGCTCACTACCCGGTGGGCAGGCTGTGATGACTCCACAAGGTCACGTGACCTAGGCGGCCCACCTAGGTTTCTTTTCCGGAGATTTTTCTCTCACAGTTGCGATGCCGACGACCACGAATCGCGATTTTTTTTTTGTAGCTATCGCGGTTGAAATACACCCAGCTGAAGAGTCCAGTGGGGTACAGCTGAAGACCTAAGCGATAGATGCCCCTTAATCTCTCTCTCTTAAGTCTCTTAATCGTCTCTGAAAGCCGTCTCTTTAATTAAATCTCTTAATCGTTTTGAGAGTGCAGAGCCTATTCCATATTATATTCTCTTCTGAACCAAGAGTGAGCGCAGCATTAAGTTTGCACTTCAATTGGAGTGAAATGGGGTGGCACTTTAATCTAGACGCAGGAGAGTGATGCATCCCGTGTACTCTGGCTGTACACATGTTTCACGCTCCATGAAACTCTAGACAAAAAGTCCGCCACTTCCATAAGTTGTGATCATGGAAAGCGGGGAATAGCTGTGTTCATATACAGGGTGTTTCACCTAAGACTTTCTGCAATTTTTAAAAATAAGCTATTTGAGTTAGATGCGCGCTTTTTCTGGCATAGCATTGTCAGTGGTGTAGTACATCATAATTCAACTAAGACGTGCTAACTAGCAGGCTTGTTAACCAATATTTAATAGTTAACTTTTAAACTATTACCGTTGGGCTCCTTAATTATTGAGAGGCATGCAGCCCACCGTAAGTGATGTCCATATCCGTTTTTAGAATTTCGAGAACGCGATTATCCTCGGCGCTGTGTCCCAACAAATTTCGCCTACATCGCGCCAAAATGCATGCGGTTTGAGAAGCTTTCAGGCAAAGCAACCTCTCCAGTGAACCTAACTCGTCGAAATAGCCAAAATGTGTTGGGTCACAGCGCCGAGGATAATCGCGTTCTCGAAATTCTAAAAACGGATATGGACATTACTTACGGTGGGCTACATGCCTCTCAATAATTAAGGAGCCCAACGGTAATAGCTTAAAAGTTAACTATTAAATATTGGTTAACAAGCCTGCTAGTTAGCACGTCTTAGTTGAATTATGATGTACTACACCACTAACAATGCTATGCCAGAAAAAGCGCGCATCTAACTCAAATAGCTTATTTTTAAAAATTGCAGAAAGTCTTAGGTGAAACACCCTGTATATATTTCTAGCTGGAATCGACATTCTGCACTGAACAAGTCACGTCAAGCCATCTCCAGCTGAAAAGACGAAACAATGCATGCGCATCTACACGCTCTCGACTCCAATTTTGTAAATAATTACACGAACGGCTCTTGTGGGCAGTCAACACAGCCGTCGCAGCACCCTGAAGTCTTCGTGAAAAAAAGATCCTGCGGACATCGGGAAGGCCGAAGTTTGCATATGTCTTCACATAGGTGTTTACGTTATTATAGGGAACCCAAGTTGAACCGTATGTCTCGAGTAAATGTCCTAGAAAGACGCTGATCACGTGACGACGCGGAGACGTCGCGATTAACGAATGCAAAGAAGCGAGTACGGCTGAGCCGCGCTGGTGGCCGTCAGAATTGCTAGAAGTCACACAGGTGGGAATTGAGTGCTTCAGCCCAGATGTTCATATGCGCACGAGTGTGAACAATGGAGTCGGCTCTCTTTCAGACCTTCGGCGCTTAAGTACCACGTGGCTCACACACGTTCAATCCTGGCACAGAGCTCTGTAAGCCGTCTTCCGACAACAGCACAAGCAGCGCTACGGTAGTTCGCAAAGGAAGGGAAAGCACGCAGCAGACGAGGACAAATCAGAGCCTGCTCGCATTAGCTTAAATGAGGCGAATGAAAGAGAAAGAAAAAGGGGAGGTCTCAAACATTGAAGCCGGGCCTGCATGTGCTGCCTCCGACGTCGCTTACACAGAGTGGCACGCGACCGGAGGCGCGGTAAGTTTAAAAAGCGATTTGGCGGGCGCGTACACAGCGCTCCAATCAGTTAAACAGCCCTCATTGAAGATGCAGCGGCCGTCGTCCCGCCCTGACTGCGACCGGCGCCCAGATGCACGGGCCAACTTGGCGGCCCCGCGTAATCTGCGGGGCAAACAGGTCTCACCCGCGGCTGCTCTTTTCCTGCCGCCCTCCGTTCGCTTTTCGCTTTTTTTCTTTCCCTCGCGCACCACCTCTGGGACCGTCCTCGCGTTACCCCGCTTGGTTCGGTCCGCTCCCTAGTGGGGGTACAACACCGGCGCGGAAGACGGGCGTCGAACGCGCCGCGAGGTTCTGGCGTTCCGATCCGCGGGGTCGCCGCTAATCGCCGGCTGATGGTCCACGTGCGGCGGCGCGGTCGCGTGCGCTTCCGAGTGGCGCACGCACAGGCCACGTGCCCGCGTCACTCGGGCGACAGTGGTGGCGTAGGCCGCTGTCGTCGGCGCGATCTTGCCGCGACGAGAGAAGGCCCCTGGCTCGCGAGGGCATCTGCAGCCTCTTCTTCCTCCTCATCCTCCCTTTCATTTTCATGACGTTCACGTGTTCCCATTGTCCCGGTGTTTAGACAGGTCGCGTGTCTTCGCGCTGTAATCCGCGGGGAAAGAAAAAAGAAACTGACGTAAAGAAACCTTGGCCAGATTTATATCGCGTATCGCTCGCCACTCCCGCACCCGTCAACGCGTCGCGTGGCTCACCCTTCTGTCGCCCGGCTTCGCTTAAATTTCCTTCGCCCGGAATCCTACCCCGGATATTTTTCCTTTATTGTCTTTCAGCCCTTCACGCATGATACTCTTTGTTTTAAGTTTCACTCGAAAGTGCGCCACCATTCGAGGTGCTTACGCTACAGCATTTCTTTTCACAACTCCTTTTCCTATATTTTTTTTTCATATGGATCGCTCTCTCTCTCTCCTCCCCGCTTTGTCTACCTGTCGCCCCGAGCCCTTATGCAATCCCGGTAAAACGCGCCGGATTTGCGTCGGATTACGGCCGGGCGCTGCCTGCGCCGGGTGCCCCTAAGCCGCTGACCGAGCTGCGTCGGAGCCCCGGGATGTGCGCGGAATCCCCTCGGAGACGCTGCGAGCTGGGTGGCTTGGCCGCGCTTCTCGCCGCAGCCGACATTGGATCGCCGCTTATCGACGGGCGAAGCAGTCATTCCAAAGCTGATTGGTTATATTCGCAAAAAGAGTTGCATGCGATAGATCGCCCCGTCTTGTCTTCTCTGATCTCCGCCCCCCCCCCCCCCCCCCCCAAACCCCCTCTTTTTACTTTTTCAAGTGTCAGTGAGGACATGTAATTTAAGAAAACGTACTCAATTAAAACTTGCTGCTGGGTGAGTTGGTGCGCGTCGTTTTATGTTGCGCTAACGTTTAGCGAAGAAAACGTGGCTGAAGCAAACATTGCGGGCGTAACCACAATAGTACGGGCCCGATCAATCAGTCCAGGTGCGCTTTATTTGATTTATCGATCTCACAGAAATGAGATGGGGAAAGGCTGGTGCGCGCCTTGCATACACGCGTACTATCACCTGCATCTGTTCTAAACTTGAAGCTCTGCATATCTGATTACTCAGTTCTAGTAAATGCGAGATCACTAAAAGAAACTAAGCCATACAAAACCATTGAGAGCAACAGGATAACCTTTATTCCCCAGCCTATGTCAGTGTGCTTTGCTTCCGGACGGGGTTAGCCCATGAACTCCTTCGGCCACGAGCCTGGCGCGCTGCATGCTCCTGCCAGGGCTTGCGTTCAGGCCTGGGATCGGTGCGGCGCTCCTGCTGTTAGAAGAGTTTATAGGGACCGGCTGGACTCGGAAAACACGAAACGTATGTATGAGGTGATCGATATCAACCGTAACGGAAAAGAGCCTTCATGAGAAAATTACTGATGGACTACACAGGTTTGCCCTGTTCTCGCGGGATACATTTTTCTCTGCTTGTACCTGGGGTGGTGCCACGAACGGAGACTTGGGCCAGCTGTGCTCGTTTTCGGGGCTTCTAATATAATCACTCCGTGAAGGAACTGGATTGCCATCCGGCTCATAGCCAACAACGAATATAAGCATGTGTAGATGAACAAATAAAAAGGTCAACGCATATTGGAATAACCTGCACTTGGTGTTGCAAGCGCAGGCGTGGCGGCACAACGGCTTACTTTCGCCGGGCTGCACGAAAAGTCGATGCCAGGATGGCGATGCGCCCTGAAGCGGTGCGCTTGCTTATACCACTCATTCCAAAGATACAGCGTGCGAAGACGACACATAAGGAAAAGCGCATGCTGTGTGTGCTTTTGTGGCGTTGCGCGCTGGTACTTTGCAATGAATCGTTACCAACTTGCCCAGATATCCATACTAGCACTTGTGCAGTCCTCATTCTCATTCTCATCGCATGCACTGCTTCTTAGCCGCACACACACATTGAGGAGGCTTAAGAGCCATAAACAGCCTTGGAAGCATGTCCAAAGCACACATTGCGCGTTAAGTGCTACCATATTTGGTTGGACCACTTCGACACAGCTGGCAGATTCAAAACAGGCGCAAGGCGTAGGATGCGGTGAGTGGGCTTATATAACTGCCTTACTCAAAGGCTTATTCAATGGTCTGAGGGGAGACAAGGCAGGATTTTCGACGCATTCCAGCTGGCTTCGCAGGAAGGTGCCTGGAAGATGATGCATGAGGCTCAGAGTTTGGCCACTAAGATACTGTCGTTTAAAAGACTGCTTGAATTCTTGTAGAAAATTAATGTCGAAAATAAATGTTCAGCACAGTTGAGCGATTCCACTCAGAAAGATGACAATATTTACCCGCAAGCACGCTTCACGTACAGGTGCGGACATAGGTAAATGCATGATTCCGTTCCAAGTGCAACCACACCTTCCCTATCGGACATGAAGAAACGCTATAATTGTCCATGAGAAATCACATTCACGTCCGCTACCAGGCCAGCACATACCAAAGCTCCTAGTTTTAATTAGGCAACGTGTGAAAAACGTTACAAGACACTAGCGTGCTCCACTTACTTTTGCCCTCGCCTGTACGGTACACACGAAGCAAAAGTTTTCAAAATCAACGAGCGGCGCTCGAGAGCACCGTGCCACACGGTCTATCTGCCGAAGAGACGCTGTTTCAGCGAATCGCCCCGTAGAAGGTGACATACGTTTCATAGCTGCGCAAAATGCTAACAATATTTATACGCCAAAGCAATCCCGCCGCCAAGCGTAGATAAACAGTTCGTTGTCAACTACTTATTGCCAAATATTTGTTCAGTCAGAGAAGGGACAATCTGCTTGGATTATGTAACTTGGGCAGATAAAGGTAGCATCGAGTTTGTTTCGATGTTTTGAGAATTCTGCAGGAAGCTGGGAGGCTGAGCCGATTGCATTGAGCCACGATCGCAAACCTGCCTCTGCGCTCCTCGTCGCATGCGTCGAACCTGCAATGATGGCTGCGCAGAAGCGAGGAGGAAAGACGACAGGAGCCCGTGACCTGCAGAAGCTTCTTGCGGCTTCCGTCTCGCTCCAACTACAGCGCGCCGCCGGAGGAAGACACAAAGTTGGACGCGCGAGACGTGAGGGCGAGAGTGGCTGGGAGACCGCTCGCGATCCCCAGACTATAATCCCTTCCGGACGTTATGTATGCGGGCTCCCCGAAGCGAAGGACACGAAACGCGGCAGCTATCGCCCAGAGAGGAGGAGCAGAACGCCGGGCGAAGGAAGGAAGGCGCATTTGCATACGACAGGCGTCCGCCGCCAGCGGCTTTCGGCTGTATCCAGCGCGAGCGCAGGAGAGAGCGCGGGTTAGCGCGAAAACGGCACCGCTGCTGCCGTTGTTTTCGCGCGAGAACGGGAAAGAGCGCGAGAGAGACGAGCGGGCTGCGGTCCTGTAACTGTCTCCCCGCGATGAGGACAGCCCAGTGGACGCGTTGTCTCCGGGAGAGGAGAGCACCGGTGCGCTCTCTTCCACGCTCCCCTACTTCTCCGGTCTCATGGTTTCATCGTCGCCGGTCGCAGCCACCTCCTGAGACCGCCAGCACAGACGCACGCACGCGCTCGCGCGCGCATAGATACGCGCAGGCAGCGCCGCCTTTCCCCGTTTTGTGCGTCGGTGACCGCGCGCTCCAGATGCGTCGCGAGTCCGCGGGGAGGAGGGAGAGGCACGCACGGATTTGGAGGGCAAACAAGAATCTCATTACGCAGCACCGCCGCTGCAAATCCCCCGCGCGGGGTTCTCGGGCACGCCGGCCGCGGGCTTTCCCCTTTCCCCCACTCCCTTGTCCTTTCCCTTTATTCCCGTCCTCCCTGTTTCGCCCGCATCCCTACAGCCCGGCGCCACCACGCGACGCAAGGAGAGACAGCCGAGGGAGAGAAGGGCTACAAACTGCCACGCGCGCTCTGCGTGTCGCTAATCCAGGCCCGGGGACGACGTGCCCGCAACGCCATGCGAGGCAAGCTGACGGGGGAGGGAAGACCGGGCCTGTCGCGCTCGCCTCTTCCCTGTCGCGAGCTGCGCGCCGCGGCCGCTCCGCTAGCGAGACGACGGCGACGCCTCGTGTCGCGCTGTTGTCGGTGGCGCAAAAAGTTGCGAGGGACGCCGCGCGGAGGCGGTGGCGCCGCGAGCGCCGGTGCGCTCGCGGGCTTCACGTCCGGCGCGCGGAAGTCCCTTATCTCGGCCCACAACTTGAGGATCTCTCGTGTTGATGTTTCACTCTTCTGAATAGTGCTGTTTAGTGGTCCGCAACTGCGAATACGTGTTAGTATCGCGCCTCTGTGCGGAGGGCGGCCTATTCGTTGTCGCCAGCAATAAGACAGAAGAGCAGTTTTTTACGCAGAAAAAATGTACGTATACCGAAACGGGCTTCTTAATGCAGTCAGGCTGCGTCAAATTATAAAGCGTTCCAGTGACTCCGCTGCGGCGGCGGCCGAGCACGGGAGTGAGAAAGAGTGAAAATTCTCATATATTCGTAGTTTGAAAAATATTCGTCCTATTCCGCGCCTCTCGCCTGCACGACCACAAGAGCGGAGGACTAGCTTCACCAACTGATCTAACCGGGATGACTCTCAGGAAGATGTCAGAATCCCATCGAATTCACCAGCAGCATGAAACGATTGCAATCTGTTGTGTTTTAGAAGAATCGTCAGGGGTGCAGTGCACTGCAATACCTGATGTGAAGTGATCTTCGTCAGAACTGAACTACGAATCCACGCACATCCCCGAATTTTCCATGGAACACTGCCTGAATAGATTTCTCTCTGTCCCTGCTACGAAGGCAAGCGCATTGGATTTTCCAGCATGTATTTGGCGTCATAAGGGCATTAAGGACGCACGTGGCTCGTTGCTGAAGTAGAAGACGTACTCTGCGCCGTAATAAAAAAGAATAGGCAAAACCAGCCCTAACAAGGCTGTCAACGTTAGGGCGTCTGCTGCTGTTTCGTTGAACGGTGTATGTAAACGTACAAATTATTGCCAAATTTTTGCTTCAATGTTTTTTAGCCCAATAGTTTAAGATTATACTGTTGCTTAAATATTGAACATTTTTGTGGCTTCCCTTTCTGAAATACTGGAAACATTGGCACCTTAAATTGCCAGGGGATTTAATCTCTCCTAAAAGTGCAAAAAACGTAGTGCCACTTTTAGTGCGTATATAATGGTAGCACGAGCAACGATACCGCACTAATGTACAGATTTGGCCAGAACCGTAGCTGCAATGTGTTGCCAAGGACGAGGCACCTCAACCCAAAACAAGAACGAACGAGAGGTTTAGCCACTCTTTCTCACATATAACAGATTTCCTGAAAAGCAGTATTCCATTACAAAATATACATACAGTTTCAACTAACGGCTTATTGAGATCTTGATGAGTCTATAACAGTTCAATAGAAAATTAATTTTTATTGAGCTCGTTTGTTAAAACTTCAAAGCGTTCTTTACTGATAAAAGTCACGAGGGAGCCAGTTGTCTTCGACTCTTCGCGTCAAATGAATTCCAATTCAACTGGGTCAGCAGAAAGCCGATTGCCACCAGTTAACTGGATAACTGGATATCAGTTAATTTCGCAGGGCGATACATTCCCTACAGCTTAATTATCATGGACCGGTGAATAAAATGCTTATCATTAGTGTTAAAGGTAGAATGGTGAAGCAATATTTATGGAACCTTGACCTAAAGCCTCAAAACATTCCTGTAAAGCGGGAAAAAAGCGCTCCAGAAAGGCAGATGTCTACTTTAAACATCGACTATAAGGGCTGCAATATACTTTTTCTTCCACTATTCGAGCAGCAAGGACGCACTACAACTTACATAAGTTTGCAGTTCAACCTCTACGTTTGTTCCAACAACTCATTTTGTAAATGGCGCCAAAATTAATGCAGAAATCCGTGCTTACTAACATCTGAGCAAGAGTAGTTAGTGCACCCATTATGGACTGTATACAGGCCTGAGCACGGGCTTAATGTTTCTGAGTAGCTGCGTTGGCTGTAGTCTGTGCTATATGTTGTTATGCCGTCTTCACGACCTTGCAGTTACTTTCTACTTACAGGTTGCTTATGGAGGGTGTTTACTCTCACATCTGATGGTTCTGGTAACGTTACCTGGAAGTGTCAGCGATAGTTGCGCATATAAATTGTTGGCTTCGTTGATACTTAAGAAAGGATTATGCGGGTAGTTTCTGAAAGGTAAACATGCAGATATGGCATCTGCTTGACTTTTACCCGAATAAATAGTTTTATATCATCTTGGTATTGGTAACGTTTAAGTAGCGGGATACATTCACTTGGGTCAATTACGTTTCAGTTGAAACGCAGTGTGCATTTTTTTATGTAAACTCAATAAAAACAGTCATTAAAGAATCTATTCATTCTAATTAACTGTATTGTGTGAAGTCAGTAGCCTCTTATATAAGCGCGATGGACAGTTTCGTAAGGATTGGCATGATACGCTATAGGCCTTTCACAAAGACGTCGAACGGAGCCGCCGTCTTCGATACTGGGCTGCGAGAGACCCCGGCCAGCATCTTCCTGTGCGCTTCTCCACCGACTAAAAACCAGCCACTCCGAGGGTCATGAACGGGTAAACTGGCCAAGACGGCTGTACACGAGGGGCCAAATATCATTGTGCCGAGCTAGTGGAAAGACTTCCCTTACCTGCGCACATAATGTTTATACACTTCTGATCGGTCGTTGCGAGTACCTCACGTTTTCGATTTGGCGCCGATCAGCACGGGATGGCCTTACAATGCCCCCCTCATGTCTAATAGACGATATGCGAAATGCGCAGCGCCATCTCTCGGCGCTCCGAGAACTAAGTCCTCCATGCTGGCACGGTACAGAAAATGAAACCGCTGCCCAGCGTTGGGTTAAAACGGCTGCGCTTCGTTTGGAAAATAAAATGCCGATGCAGTGTTGCGCTACCCTCTCCACTGTGAAAAGACACTACGATGCGTGCCAGAACTAGGTACGTTCCAGCTTTTCGCTTTTCTATTTTTTTACTCCGTCCCAACGTTTTAGTAACACAAAACGCCATGTGAGGTATCATGTGTCAGCACGCGGATCAGTGCACAGCTTTCGCTTTCTGCGCTGATTTTTGACAAATCTCTCGAGGTGATTTGCGTTTAAATTAAGATAAGGACCACAGCCTTTGTTGTCTCTGATCAAAATTAGAAGCCGATTTCGTGCATTTATCAACTCTCCGGTCGGGAGTGAATTATATAGACGCATACTTGAACAACGTAATAGAGAAGGTAATTTTTTTGAGCGGGCCAATCGCTCGTGCCGTGGCGAAATAAGTTCACTCGAAGAACCATATGCCGATTACTGCTTGGTTTGCTACGTGTTCAGTTAAGTTTTTCCCGTGTTCAATTAGTTTTAGAAGGGCGAGCAAACTATCTGGACCATGCGCATATGTTATGCGCGTTAAGGAGTCTGTGAAGCAAGACACCCTACGTATAAAAACTCAGGTGCGAATGCTTTATTTCTTGAGGATTCCTATACCTTCGATATCTGCGGCGACGAAAATCTAAAAAAAAAAGAAGCGAATAATATAGCTACTTTATTATGAAGGAGGGACGCATTTCTAAGCTAGAAAGTACGTGCAACAGTGTTCTGAAAACGCTTCAGGCCATCAGATTTTATTATCGTTGTGGCAAGCTCCAACAGCTTGCTTCGCAACAAAGCCATTTGTCCAAGTTTGGGAGTAAGCTAATTAAGTTTCGGAAGCAACCGAACATGATAATTTCGCCCCTGCACACACAGCTTGACCGCTTGACCAGCGTATCGAGTCCGTGCATGCACCTAGAGCTGTAGCATCTTTCTCTAATCAAGCCGCCGCGGTGGCTCAGTGCTTATATGAAAAAAAAAGCTGCGTCTTTGCTTACAATATTTTGAATTATATGTGCATGCCTACTTTCCTCTTGTTATTGTCGACTGACTGCGTCTTAAGCAGGACGCGGTTTCAACGAATTGTGGCGAAAATCAACCGACGCCGGGCTCTGAAACGGTGACGTTGAAAACCGCGGATGCGCATTGCACATTACAGTAAAGGAATCGAATTACGCAGCTGGTCGAGGGTCTTGTGTGATTACACTGCAATGCACAAAGCTCCTGGCGTCGGCGCGAACGAAAGTTCGCACTGTCACTGAAGTTTGTCAACACACGTGCGCACTCACCGCAAAATAACCGCTCGCTACCCTACCAGATGAATTCGCGTTCACCTGGGAATAAAATAGCCATGATAATGCGTGATGCTTGAACTGGCGCTTTAATGCGAGCATTAAAACGACAACAGCACACGGTCACGGTTCGACTTTCCAACCCACTTTCGAGTGCCGATTATTGCGATCATCAGCGCCAGACTTCAAGCGAAGCTGAGGACGCGGTAGGAGTAAGCTGGCGCTTATTGAAAGCACCTACATTTGGTCAAAGATAAGCTGTGAAAACAACGCAGCAGCTGAAGCTTGCCTGTTGAAATCCACTCGCAAGAAGAAAGTACGCATAGCAAACGATGCACCATCTCGACGAGCTCGACCGTGCCAAGATGGAAACAGGAAGTTACATGTGGGCGCGGTGTTGCCAGACCGCCAAGCAATTTCGCATATTTATTTATTTATTTATTTAGAACATACTGCAGGCCTACAGTAGGCCCAAGCAGGAGGGGCGAATACATAATATATGCAAAAAAGAACAGGTTTAGCAAATATGAAAAATGTTAAATACAAGTTGTAACACAAAATACAGCAATAAATACAAGGCTCAGATGCAAAATACAAAAAGTAAACGTAGAAATAAATGGCTCTCAAATTAAATGCTGTGAGGAAAACATAGAGTCAAAAGAATCAGCTCTGGTTAAGAGATCTGGCGGACACCTGTTCCACTCCTCAATGGTGCGTGGAAAAAATGAGTATTTAAAGGCGTTAATCCTAGCACTGTAAGGGGTTAATGATTGTGTATGATGATTTCGTGTTTGGCGCGTAGTGTTAGGTTTGAGGAAGGGGTCTGCATTCATAGACAGTTTATGGTTTTTTAGTAAGAAAAGTAGTTTCAGTCTTTGAATTTTCCGCCGCAGCTGTAATGTTTCAATACCGTGAGTTCGCATGAGGGTCGTTGGTGAGTCAGTTACACGATACTTTGAAAAAATAAAACGGACGGCTTTGCGTTGAATCATTTCAAGGGCCTCGATGTTACGTTTAGTGTAGGGATCCCAGACGGTGCACGCATATTCTAGTGATGGTCTTATTATCGAAAAGTAGGTTAATTTTTTAAGTTCAGGTGGGGCAAGTTTTAGTTTATGTCTAAGAAAGCAGAGCATATCGAAAGAAAGCATATCGTCTATTTGGTAATTTGTCCAGATTGTATTGGCAAAGAATCAGCTAAATAAACGCGAAACTTGTCTATTATGCCGTTAAAATTCAAGAGAACGGGGCAATACAAAACTTGCGTGGACACTTTGGCAACTAAAGTGTTGAGAGGCGAAAGCCGAGGACACTATGCCGCGACGACTTCCGGTGGATGTGACGTCACACCGTTCCCGTGGCTATTATCGATACCCAAATTGTACATCTTTCAGAGATCTGAAGTGCTAATTACGCTTAATTATACATTTCTCCATTTTGTGACAATTTTCACTATGACGTGGCGACTTCCGGTCGATGTGACGTCACACCGTTCCTGTGGGTATATCGACGTCCGCGCTATTTAGACGCAATTTCGACGTTTTTGCCTATAATTAATGAACTAATTAACCTACAGTCAAAAACTTGGCTTCTAGGTTTATTTTTTTCTCGTCTATCTGAAGCAATCATTGCTTTTCCTCTATCTTTTTTAGTTGCCGAGTTGAACGCGTGTGACACGCTTTGTTAACGGATGACAGTATGAGCCATTAAAGGCTTTTTCCTTAAAAGCTAAGTAAATGCTGACTTTAAAGCATCTTCCGCTCGAACAGCGCGGACCATAAGCATTTTCATGTACTGCTAATTTCAAGAAAATGCGCATTGTGTAAGCAACTTCTAACGTTTAATCTCGGAAAGGCTTGTGTTCGAAAGCAAAGAAAAGTAAGCTTCTGCCATCCGCTACAAGATGATAATGTCGCTGTTTTTGTATAACGCGCTGTCGCATCAAAGTGTGGAAATAACCTTCTTGTAGGTGAAGTAATTCTCGAAGTGACACTCACAAGCGCATTCAGGCGACGATAATGCTTCTTACCTCGCCCAAGGCGCGGTAAACTGAACCTCGTCATACGAAGAACGTCTGCCGTCGCTTTAGAGAGAGAAAAAATAAATGCTATATAACTCTTTGGCGTAACCTGTAAATGAATGGACGGCGATGTGACCTTTCCTGCTTAAGTACCGTGTTTCTTGGAATGCAGGGAAAAATCCCTATATTTTCATCACCCCGGATTACCTGGGCTGACTGGTCTAAGCTCCGGTTAACTATTGGAAAATTGTAAAGTACTGTTGAAGGTAATGGTTCCTTCTTCCGATACGTAGAAAAATCTTTCAAAGTTTTTCCATCGTTTGCATCGAGCAGTTGAGACTGCGATAAAAAAACCAATGAAGAACGCTTTTGACGATCGCAAAAACATTAATAGCAAAAAAAAAGAAAAATGCAAGCTTGCGAAAGGGAGATCTGCGGGTATATTGATTGTTGTCGTGAAATCTTGCAATGCATGAAAAAAATTGCGTTCATGAACTCTTTCCGTACAAAAGTGCTTTTGTCCAGAATCGTTGGATATGTTTCTGACCGCCGGAGCGTTGCGGCTCATACCGAGTGAAACTGTAAACGTGTGCCATGCCTCTGTTCGATCATACAGCTTGCCAGCTGATTGGCGTTTTTCCTTTTTTACCTATTTGAAAGTGAAGAGTCATCGCGTGCGCAAAAATTTACTCATTGACTTCCTCACACGACTTGGCACAATCAAGCTGGGGTACCATGTTTGCAACACTTGCTCATTCTTCGCAGAAATGTCTTCGAAGTTTTTCTTCTTTTCTTGGAGGAGTGCGGGAGGACAATATCTCAGTTATTTGTTAAAGATTAAATGTTATTTTATACCTCTCTTTCTTAAAAGACCCGTCATACAGGATTATCATAAGAGGATTCAGGGCACACATTTTCAGCTGTTTCATGTTCTTTTTTCCTTCATCTTTGCTGAATAGTTTGCTAATATTCGCAGCTTGTAGTTTTGTAGTTCACCACGATCGGCTTTGTTTCGTTTCCTGAGATAAACGGCCCTTCTGCATTGTCAACCTCACAGGCCGTAGAGGACAAAGATCCATTGTGGAGTAAAAAAGAAATTAAAAATGCCGCAGCATGAATTTTCATTGGCCAAGCACTAACCATTGGTCATGCTTCGCCCGGCCACGTTCGCCGGCCAGGGACCGCCAGGCATCTCCCAATGCTCCAGAAGCAGGACTGGGAAGGTTACAGGCAACGTGTCTGAATGAAAACACATCTCTTGACGTTTCGTGAGATCACTTGTTGGCGGGCAGTGTATATAATTCGAGATTCGAAACTGACTATGGACGGTGCGCCGAAAAGGAATTCACTGACTCAATTCAACGACGTTGAAGGACGCCTAAAGAGTTGCTCATTGGAAGCCTTTCTTCGACTTAATTTTACCGCGCGGAACACTGTACACTGTGTTCTGTGTGCTCCAGACGAGCGCGTGCCCTTACTGAGCAATGGCAACCAATGCCCTTACTGAGCAATGGCAACTGTCTCAGCATTCATTTGCAGGTAAAAATATTGGGCCAAATACGTAAGCCGGCTCCATATAAACCAACTCTGCAAGGTGTTACAGGGGGTGCTCGCACGAATACGTATGTTCTTGTGCACAAACACACACACACGTCCGGGGTTACTCTACTCAGCTAGGTCAATGCGGCATATACCGCCCATAAGTAATCACCCCTAGCGAGGACACTGCCCGTCCCGGGGACATTACACGCCTCCTCGCAGCAGCGACCGCTGTTCGGGGAGAGTGTTATTGCAACTTTATATCGCGACGTCTCCGTATACGCGCCATCTCGCTCAACTCTCTCCCTCGGTGCGTGCGCGGTGATGAGGACGAATAGGAAGTGCGCGCTCCACTGAGCAGCTGAAGGCTGGAAGAGGAGGTGCCCCCCCTTCCCCGTCGAGGAATAACTTGCGCTCCATGGAGTCCCCATACGTGCACCGCGGCGCGGGCGCACGTTGCGGGAGACGTCAGGCGTGCCCGCTCGCCGACGAAGGGACGTCATCATTTATGAACGCATCGTTTAGCCGCTCCCCACCACGCTTTGTCTTTGCCGCCGAGGCGTTTATCGGGAAAAACAGTTCCCTTCTCTCCGCTCAGGCTGAGACCAATGCGCCGCTGCATGCGCGGTGACGGTTCGCTATCGTATATATGCGGGCAGTCGAGCGACCGGTCTCATCGCGCACGGGCTGACAGATAGCTAGCTCGTCATGTATGTTTAACCAGCGAAAATACGGATTCTGCGCTTCCTTAGTTGCAGATGGCCTTGCTTACTCCGCTATATTCAGACGCCGATACCTTGGACCCGCGCTGAATTTGATAGCGCTTCTGTTGAACCGAAACCATAGTAGTGTTCATTAATCTGTTTGAGACAGTGGAATCTGACAGTAGACAGTTGAACACATACCTCTAGAGGGTCCTGTTATTTTCCAGCAGTTTTTATTCAAATCATCTAGCGTCACCGCGCGAATGTAGCAAGTATACACGCACTATTTCGAGTTAGATATTGGTGGGCAGAGAACTGTCTCGCGGCACAATCACTTGGCTTGTTTGTATACTCAGGGGATAATCCTTTGTGTCAGGTCTTCACTGGTGTTATGTCCAGCTCACCTCCCAATATTGGATTATCACAGCGGAAGGCATCCATATGATTGTATACTTTCTGTGCCGACCATCTACTCGTATGCAACCCCCCTCCCCCCCCCCCCCCGCCCCATAATGAGATGCAGCGTTTTCCCGCTATTTCCAATTTCCGACGGATTAATTTCACCTGGACTGTTTTTCAGATCCTCTTGGCACTCGGGGCTGGGCGTCCCGAGAATGTTCTTTATGTATTCTCTGTTTACAGCAATGAAACGGCGCGAAAAACGGGGCAGGAAGACAACAAGTGACGAACACAAAGCCGATGTCGCCGTGTCACCGAGGAAAATAGTAAAACGGTGTGAATTGCCACAGTTCACATTTTTAGTTTGAGGGTTAATACATGCCAAAAACAGAGGTAAAACAAACAAAAACCCCGGTACTATAACGCAAATAATCAATAGCGTTCACATTTTCTTACATCTGCCGGTAGCTTTATCGCCTTCGGCACCACAATATCTAAATGCCTCAGGAAGTAAAACGTCTCCTGCTGATGGCACACACAAAAAAAGAAAGCTAATTGAGCAGAGCACAACGCAATGTGCTGGTGGTAGTTAAAAGTGACACACGAGTGCATTTATGAGCATGACATTTTATCGTGCGCCCCAAGTTACAAGCTAGTCGTAAGTCTGATAACGAGCGGCCATTCGCCCAGCAACGCTTCCCACCCCTCTCTAAGAGCAGCTTTTTGTGGCTGTGCCACAGATTACACATCCGAAGTTGCACCACCTTTGTTATTTATACTTCCCTCCGTGTTCGAGTAGACTGCTCTCCAGCAGTGCATAAAAATGAGAAGATGGCATACTCGCTCGTGCACTAAACAAGACTGTTTATGTCATTAATGGAAGCCGCAGCGCCATGCACACCTCATTCGTTATTTATTCTTTAAGTAACGATACTTTCACCGATCTGTTGTTTCCGCCGGCTTAGCTACGCCAAATACACTGCGCGCATCTTTCATGCAGGCGCGTACAGAGCGCACGGCTCCAAAAGGAAGTTTAGAGTAAATGAGGCTGCCTGATGTAGGCGCGGTCATTAAGGGTTACGGACACCCAGATTTTTCTCAGTATCTTCTTTCAATGGAGTGATACGCAAGACATTACTAAATTGGAGCAACATGTGTAGTTTACTTATTGCAGAAAAATAATTAACGGCTGGATCTATCCTTCCACAAAGTTTCGGTTTCAGTAACCGAACGGTGACTGTCGAAAGTAGAGTCGAGGTTACTCGAGACGCACTAAAATTGCTATACAATCTACTTTCCTCGTATTACTTCTCTCCGACTCATACGTGTATAAGCCTGCCCCAGGAGCCAAAATGACAGAAAGTGAACAAACAGCTCTCATTTCTAGGTATCTACTTGTCTCACGTCACCTCAAACCTGCTGGTGACTGCATAGCCATCGTCCAGCCACTGAAACCGGAAGTACATAGGAGAGGAAGGCGAAGCGTAAATAAATTACCGGCGTAACGAATTCCCTATGATGGTCCATGCGTAAGAACCACTCCTAAAGAAACCCGCCCAGAAAAAACCTGGTGCCCTTTTAAAAGAGTCAAGCAGCGCCGATCTCGGTGACGCTGAGAGCTGTCGCCGCCTGCCATGTTCTTGCTGAATCTGTTCGGCGCCAGTTGTGTGCGCTTCACCACGACCAAAGTGAAGCGGCATAGGATACCCGTGCTACGAAGTGCAATCAGTGCGGCTATATGAGCGCAGCGCTGCTACCTAGCTAATTTGGATGAATATGACGGGCGCGTGAGGGAAGTTCCAGGCCTTTCCCTGCCCTCTTCCTGGAGCTCGGAGCACAGCCGGCGTTATTTTTTCCGCTCCGGAGAAGGCTTCGATGGCGTACCAGGTCGCGGGTAGGGCAACAGTGGTAGCGAAGCGAAGGCACGTGCGGCTCTCCTTCGGGGACCATGGCCGTCCTGCGTTGCATCGGCAGAGGAAATGCCCGGAGGTACAGGGCCGCCCGCGAGAATGCGCTCCCGCGGCAACCTCGGGGGCCGACGGCAGTTTCACGGCTAATGGAACGATCACGGGTCGCCAAGGAGGGGACGCGGCCAGTGCCGTGGGGAGAGGAATGGGCGCTCCCAGATTTATCTTTCCTCCATCTCCCTCCGCCTATCCGTCCATCGCTGCGCCAGCGTTCGCCGAGACCGGAGCGGCGGGACCATGCGTAGCCAATTAGGGATTAGCGCAGGAAGGAGCGCGCTGTGCCTGTCCCTCCGCGTGGTTGCTCGCTTGTGTGCACATCTGTCCGACTATTTATATGCCCGGCACAAGCGCCGAAACAAGCCCGCGCAGGAGGAGGAGAAGGGCCCCGTGCGAGACGGCTCGCCAGACGAGAGGAGCGCTTCCCTCCTCCCCGCCGCCTTCTCCCGTTCCCCCAAGAAAAGGGACGCCGGGATTCGACCGACGCTCATTTCGTTGGCTCGTTCGCGTTCCCGAGCGCGAAGGTAGAGCCGGGAGCAGAGGGAGCTTGGCGTGATATGGCGGGCTGGCAGAAACAACGCGGGCGTCCCCGTCGTTACGCTCATTGGAGTCGCAAGTTTTATTTTCCCGATGGGGATGGGCCTTCTTTTCTCCCCTTTTCGCCTCTTTCCTCCCCAATTTCCCCGCGACATGCCTGCAGTAGTCTCTTCGTGCTCCTCCTGGTCGCCCGCTCAGCCGCTTCGCATGTACGAGTCTCGTGGCCTGTGTACCTTCCTTGGCGGCTTCCTTTTGTCGTTCGCCGTTCCCCGCCCCGTAATGGCTGCGCTGATGAGATTGTTGCCGATGATGGTGATGATGATGGTTGCCGAGGTGATTGCGTCGCACGCGTCAGTTTTTTTGCGCCTTCTTCCCGGATTCCCTTTTGTCTGGACGCTGCGTGTGCTTTTATTGTAGACAAAGAATGGCGATGGAGTGCATGTGCTTTTTTCTTTCAGTTCAGGCTCCAATCACGATCCCCACGTTTCGCTGTAGGTACAGCAGCACAGCAGGATACTCCCTGGCCCGTGGGCTTCTAATCTTCAAATGACAAAACTTTAGCGGCAAAAAAGCCTCCGCGGGAACAGAATTTACACCGGACACTTGTGGTAGGGGGCTGGAATTTACATGGGAGGCTAATACCTTCTTCGGACTTTTTGTCAGTAATACGAAGGTATGCGCGATGCGTGCACGGGGATCAGTGTTAAAATAGGGGCCACCAAAGGTATGAGGACGATAAGGAGTGCCTCGCCCGCGCGCAAGCACTGCTCCCGGGCGTGCTTTAGCGCTGATTCCTGAGCACATGCATACGTGAAAAACAGAAAAGAAAACCTGCAATGCAAATACGCATAGTGTTAAGGAACCGAGCGGTATTCATCAAAGAAGTGGCTTCTTCTCAACGAATCCCCCGTGGCTGTTCTCGTCGCGTGAGTCGGGAAAATGATAATACAGAACGATTATTAGCCATGTTAATCGTACTTTATTTGCCACGCAGGGCATTCAGGTAAGCGTAGAGTTCATGAAATGAAAACAGCCACGCATGTATATAATATACACAATGTACACACACACAAACACTTATGAAGGAAGTCAATAGTTACCAAACGCAAGGAGCATAGGGGAATTTTTTTTCGTGATGTGGATCATTGGAAAATTACCACTCAAATATTTTCGCTTATTTATTTCTTTTGAACATGTTGCGTCTTTATGCAGACATAAATAGGGAGGATTTCGCGCGTTTTCTTCGCGAAACACTTCGCTTCGCAGCCTGATTGAGGCTTCAAGTACGACGGGTCGCCCATGCTTCGTGCATCGGTCGCTGTTCACTGCAGCTGCAGAACTGCTCACGCTACTGGGCCTGGCATTCAGATGGTATGGCGAGCAGAGAACATGGCATCCATCGGTTAATATATGCGCGCTGTTGCTCCGCGTTGAAGTCTCATGCACGATGCAGTGCTCCCCATACATCTTCCACTGGTGGCTTGGGAAATCGAACCTTCACGCAAGTGACTATATATTAAGGCGAAAGCCTTTCATGTCTCATCGTTGTAAGCAGCAGTTGTCGACAGAAATGTCACGCTTTTCAATTGGTCGAAACGGTCGTGACGTCACAGTGCGCGAATTTCAAACGGGGCCAATTGTAGCAATTGCACCATGCAACCAATTGAAGGAATCGTATAGCGATGCTCCAAGTAAGTGGGACTGAGCTTAGTTAATGGCTTAATTACTCAATTAGCCTAATTAGATTTTCTAGTCAGGCCATATAAATATATAAAACCCAGTAGGAAATTCGTCGAGGTTGGGAATCGAACCCCGGTCTTCAGCGTGCGAGACGAGCATGCTATCCACTCCGCCATGCCAGCTCGAAGGTTTGGGGTGAACAAAGGCGCGTCTAGTGACTAGAGTGTCTTCGCTCACTCCCATCCTCCTCCCTTCTCTTCCGCCGAGGTTTAGGTGTCCTCCGAGATTTGAGAGACAGATACACTCCCTTTCCTCAAAAACCAATTTACCGACAAGCGAGGTGTAGAACCGAATGGGCGATGGCGTTCTATGGACTCCTGGAAGCGTTGCAAGACGCTGTCGCGTTCCAGTCTTAGAGGCGAAGCTTAACATCTTAACCACACATCAGTGACCACACATTAGGTCAAAAAAGTGCCCCCCCCCCCCTGAATTTTGACGAATGTCCACCGAGATATGTGAGACAGTTAATGCGTAATTTCCTTTCCTCAAATACAATTTTCATGTTGTTCATTACGGGCCCTCTTTCTCTTCTTTCACTCCCACTTCCTCCCATCTTCTAGGGTGCGGTTCAGGTGTCCACCGAGATGACAGAGAATTACTGCGCCATTTCCTTTCCTCAAAAAGCGTTGCGTTCAAAGGGCCAGGCATCGCGCCGAACTGGTGGTGGCGTTCCGTGGACTCGCTGGCAGCGCTACAACACGCTGTCGCGTTCCACTCCTAAAGGCGAAGCTTAAGCGTAATAAATTAGCAGTTAATTAGTAGTGATGCATTAATCAGTAATTAACCATTAATTAGTCCCAAAGGTTGGTTTTAGAGGCGACCGGACGGACTTCTGTATACAAAAAAAAGAAAAAGTAGAAACAACAATTTTTATTTACATTTTATTTCTAGAACAATTTTTGTGCGTTTCTTGTTGAAAAATAAAAGGCAAACGATATAGATGTTATACTATAACGCTTGCCTTGAATGTTAACGGTTACGTGAGCAATATTCATTTCGATGCCAGGGAAAACAGGTTGTCGGATTAGATATCCCGCCATGGTGGGTCAGCAAGGTCAAAGCACCTGTCCGGGCATTTCACGAGCCCGGTTGGCGGCCCCCTTACAAAAATTGCTTTTGTGATTCTTTAGAAAGTCTTTCAAATTTACTCATTAAAATGTAATGAGTTTCTTTTAGATCTGTATGGAATTTTTGTCCAGAGTTTCAATAACTAATTGGCCACCGCATTGTTATAGGAACACGGCTAACGTCCTTTAAAAGAAAAACTGTAATGAGTTGGTTTAGAAACTCCTTGAGGAGTCTCTTTAGAAACCCTTTTGAGCGCACTCATTTCATTGTAATGTGCTGCTTTTGAATCTGTATAGAATTTGGCTACAGTGTTTCAATAACTAATTGGCCACCGCATTGCTATAGAAATGTGGCTAATGTCCTTTAAAAGAAATTCTGTAATGACTTGCTTTAGAAACTCCTTGAGAAATTGTTTAGAAATTCTTTTGAGTGTACTCATTTCATTGTAATGTGCTGCTTTTGAATTTGTATAGAATTTGGGTACAGTGTTTCAATAACTAATTGGCCACCGCATTGTTATAGGAACACGGCTAACATCCTTTAAAAGAAATACTGTAACAACTTTCTTTTGAAACTAGTTATATGAATTTTACGTAAATCCATTGGAATGCATTTATTTCATTGCAATGTGATGCTTTTGACACTGTATAAGATCTGAGTAATGAGTTCCAATAACTAATTGGCCACCACATTCCTATAGAAGCCCAGCATGTACAATGTAACATATATGTAACCACTGATTGCTGTAAGCATGCAAGAAATCATACAGAGCAACAGCACACGACATACAATCAACTAACTTTATTTCACTTAGCAACTTTTACAGCAGCTTATGGAATTGAACGTTTGCAGCTCCTGGCGAGCCTTAGTAATTAGCAGCATTTATGATGAAACTGATAGGAGACATGGCACACGAACAGTACGAGCACATTTTATTTTGAGACAATCAAGTAATTTTAGATTCATTTTCTGCGCCACATGTGCAACGAAGATCACACCTCAAAGAGAGTATGTTTTCACGAAAAAACAGTGGAGTAGCGACTCAAACAAATACTGCCTAGCCTTCTGCCTTCAACAGCTCTGAGTATATGCCTGCCTTAATTTTATTCACTTATGCCCTACATAAGGTACACAATGTTAGTCGGAGCCACAGCAAAAGGCTAGCTGCATGTTCATTCTGTGAGAATTAAAAGTTAGAAAGCACTGTATACCTTTATGTAGTATTCTGAAAGGATATCATTTACAGCTGTCCTAAGGATTGCGTGCACAGCAGAGTGAATATGATGAAGGAGTCACAATTGTTTTGAAGAGGACACGTGAGATCTACTTTCCAGAATTAAACTGCCTCTTGTTAAAACAGTACACGCACCTAATTTTGGTGGCATGCTTTCTTCTCCACAGTAATGTGGAAGACACTACTACGCATGGATCACCGGGTGGTATTCAGCTGCAAACTATAAATAATTTATAATTGAATTTTTCTCTCATGCTGTTACGGTTTCAACATCCGAACAACGAATGTAACGTTAACGTGCCCTTATAGGTCACATGAGGCATGAAAAAACAGCAAATTGCTGCTTCTTCATTTGTTGTCATTCCGGCTGTTGAGGCTGCTTGGCTTTAGCATTGTAGCACATTAAAAGGACAAAGCAGTGATTATATCAGTTTCTTCATGTCTCCTAGACCTGTAAGCACACTTTGATGTCACAGTGATCGTTCGGCTGTTGAAACCGAAACAGCATGAGAAAGAAATTGAACTGGAAATTATTTAGCGGGCATACTAGAATACCACATAATAATCCATGCCTTACGAATAATTACAAAGCAGAAAACATGCACCCAAAAGTTAGGTGTCTGTACTCCTTTGAGCAGGAATAAATTCTTAATTCAAGCAAGACGCAAAGTACAAGAATGACAAAACAAAGTACATTATTCATCTCTACTCTACATGACTAAAAATCGTCCCATGAGGATGCAAATTTCAAGGAGTACTTTACGTCTGATACTGAGCAATAATGAACCAGATAGCCATCCTGCATATTACCGTTTGCTACAAGGACGTGCCTTTGTTGGCATTTTAATTCAGACTGGTTTGCACTACTCGCTATTAACCACAAAAAAGCTGTACATCAAATCTCTGACTGTGCCAACAAAAGAACTGGTTTCTTTCATTACATATATGTAACTTGTGTTTTCCTACATTGCTTCACATGTACAAATTGATCCAACCATAGGGAATACAGGGCGGCCAGAATAGGATGCTTGACAGTTGGCTGCTCAATAGTCCTTGTTAGGTGACAACATAAGCTGTGAATGTCATCTGTTACAGCCCCCTTTCTTCACTCAACTGCTGCTGTCCACAGGCAACTAATACTATACCTATGCATATGCTTTCCTGAGCTGAGTTTAAGTGTTGCCTGGATTCACAATGGTCAGCTTGCCCAACAATCTAAGAGACCATCATAAGCAGGCTGCAAAATTCACTGCTAAAGAAAGCTATGATATGCTGCAGTAATCAAGTGAACTGAAAAAAAGAAAAATGAGAAGAAAAGCTATATTCGGTTCTTGAGGAGAAACAAAACAAATATTTCGAAAACCAATCTATTTCATTCCTTTGTAGTAAATAGTAAGGAGGATAAATGTGCTGGGATATTAACAACCAACTCAAAGCACACATTTAAAATATGCAAATGCTTGATACAAGATCTGACTTCCTAACTATGCTGGTATAGACATATTTAGTTTAGAATTCATATCTTTTAATTGAGTGCATTATTCTGAAAATAAAAATTGGTCAAAAGGAGGCACTGTTGGTTCATATTGGCACTTCCATCTATTCTTTGGATGTGATCTTCATTGTGCATATCCCACAGTACAATAATTCAACTGCATAGATACCAGCATTTCCATTCATAAACTGCTGATCACTTGCAGTAAGCCAATGATGTGACATGGCCGGTAGATTATTAGGTGCATCATTCTTGTCTGCGCAGAGACGAGGAGGTGTCAGGTAGGCACCACCCATGCTTGCCAGTCTGAAGTACCCAGATGTCTGCGTATAGGCCAAAGAAAAAAAATCAGTCAGTGAGACCTAGCACACAACTGCTTTCACACTAATGCAAACAAAAGCATCAATCAGATCAGAATCTACAAGCAGTAGTACTCTAGTGATCTAGCTTTGAAGAGTACTAACAGCACAATATAGAAAGTATATGATTTCAAAATAAATGGCATGTACACTTCGAAAAGAACTATAAACACCACCCAGCTGTGACTGATACTGCTGCCAGACTAGAACATTTCATAAGAATGAATAACTATTACATTAGCCTGTAACAGTATTCATCTAATACATATTTATTGCCACTATAATGCAGAGACAATCACAATCACTTTTTTTAGAGAACTAATTCACCTGTCTTCTGTGTTTTACAAGTGACTGATTAATTGCAGTAAGTAAATTAGGTGCAGTGAAAACAGAACAGCTGTCACTCAACCTCAGTAGCTCACAGGCAGCACAAAGCGTCTACATCTGAGTCTCGGGGAATGGCTACTCAAACACAGTAATTGCACTCACTAAACATCTGACAAGATGGTGATGCCGACGATCCCCTCGTTAAGCAAAGGGATGGATTCTGATCCTGCTGCATTTAGAAAACTTTTCACTTCCCTGCTCCACTAATGCTGGATTGACACTGCTGAAATAGTTGTAGAAAGATATTAAGTGCGTTAACAATGTCACATAACTATTTTAAACTGCTAGCCAGTATAATCCATTGCATCCATATAAATGACTCCATTCAGTTACATAAATTAAAAACTCACGATATCTCTAGCACTCTGGTAGCGAGATCAATAAAGCTATATTCCAGTTACTGCAGAAAAGCAGTGAAATTACAGCCAGGCAAATGAATCAGCACCAATACCACAGACATAACAAAACACAATATAAAATAATAAGCTTTTTACAGCATGACACTACAGTGCAAGTGGGAACATCTCGGCCAAATCCAAGTCTCAGTACTTCTCTCTTTGATAAACTCTGGAGAAACCGCATGCGTCACCATAAATTCCTTCGAAATAAAATTATTTCAAAGCATAGTCGAAAACATCATGCGCAGTTTGCGATGTTACAGCCGTAAGTGTGCAATTCATTTTTGCACCAGTACGAAGTATGCTTGAAATGCAAAAAAAAAAAAAACCAAAGCCAGTGCCCACAAACACTCTATGAGCGAATAACGCCGGAAAGAGATTACCAAAAGTTATTTTCGCGGCGAAACTCATCGGCAACATTCCTCTTGCATTTGACGTGCGCAACTCTAGTCGGTTGTAGCTACATCGTCATTCCACTTCTAGGCACTGAACGGCCTGAGTACTGTGAGCATTTGTAACGTGGACTCGGCAGACCATGTTTTGTTCAGCTTGGAATTATACCCTGTACACACGCACACATACAAGCACGAAAAAACTAAACGCCGGGAACTGAGAAGCATACGTCGTTCCAACACAGTGCTTTCCGCTCGTTGGTCCCAATCATCGCAATAATGAGCACAACGATATCATGAGAGTAAAAACATGCAACTGTACTCCATGTCACAACTTCGTCGCTGCGGAGAGGAAGTTATAGGCGCGAAGCGACGGTTTCCGTGGCTGTGTGACAGGTTCGCGGTCACGTGCAAACAGCGCACTTGCGGAAGCCGTTGCATGGAACTCAAACTTCTACTGCACTCCGAAGAAGTTGTCAGACAACACCCAGCAGCATTTACAGCACTTCACGCACCCCAGTACAACATTTTGGCAGAAAATTTCAAGAACTGTACTCACATTCGTAAGCAATCACACAAGGCCGTTCGTTCTTCCACGTTGAGGCCGGCATTGTCACGGCGTGGTGCAGGGCACAATACGACGTCCAATATCTTGAGAAGAACTTCAGGTGCTTCAGAAGGTCTTTCGAAGCGCGCAGGTCACGCACCAGTTTTGTAGCACATTCGAAAACCACAGCACGAAAACACCACACAAGGCGCAACAGCAACAAAAAAAAAACTACGCCCGAAACGCCACCCGGCCGGCCGGCCGGCAACAAAAAGAACATGGCGCTGCTGCTGACGACTTTGGGATTGGACTGGATTGGCTTCGGTGTGACTTTTTTTTATTTTTTGCCGCTGCTCGTGGACGGAGTTTCGGTTTCTGTTTCCTTGGGAGAGCCGGTAACTCTGTGGTGCGAAATTAATTCTGTGTGGCAGGACTCATAATTAGAAGTGCTGGCATTTCTACCAACGTGGTTCTAGACGCATCTCCCTCCTTGAGTCGAGGATCGACTATCAGACTGCGCGGTAGGCGTCCGCATGAAGCGCGCGCACATCTGCTCGGACTAGAAAAGCCAGCATTGCACCTAACATAGAGTTAATACGCACCTAACGACTAAATACTCAAGGTGGGGCCATGCCAGCATGGTAAAGGAATTTTCGTCACACAGTGAAGTTGAATTGTAGGCCTGATAGCTGGTCTGTTGCAAAATGTGGGAAGCGCTTAAAACAAACAATATTTATTCATTTATGTCTACAGATACTAGCGAAGATAAAAAAAGCACGTTAGGAACATAATCTTAATAATGGGCCTGTTTACTGTAGCGGCTGCCCGTCTCAACTACAGGCTTACTCTTTTGCAAAACTCACGAAGTCAGCCTCTCTTTACAGCGGAAGGGGCTTTACCATTGAGGTTTTTTTTTTTTTAAGAGGGGGGGGGGGGAGTGGCAGAAATCGGGTGCAGCGCTGGAGAAATATATTGTCCGAAAAATGTCGCGCGCCTCTTGTGCACGCTTCTGCCTTGTGTTGTTGCGGCGATAAAGGAATTAGGCGCAACTCTGTCAAGCCGTCAAATGAACCGTCACCACGCTGCAGTCGCGACGGAACGGTGAAACGCAGCTTTGCCAGGCCTCAGTGCTGCACCCAACTCCCGACCCTCGCGAGCCGCAACGCCATGGTAAAAGTGTTTTTGCGATGCTGGAAAGGTGACTTACGAAGTTTTGGAGAGGTTCTGCTAAAACTGCACCGAATTACTGTCGCACAGTGCGTCGTGTGCTTGGTCGGCAAACATTGCTCGTGGTAGAGCACGTGCGCAGCGTTTATGCTATAGACAGGACGCTACGGGAAGAAGGCCCATTTTTTCGCCAAAAAAAAAAGGAAACAACTGGTGCAGACACAAATCAACAAGAACTCGAAAAAAGGCGAATGCAATGACAACGATGTACAAGGCTACTCCTATTCATGCTCATTAGTCAGTAGTGAGAGCTGATCATATTTTGTCTTTCAATGAGGAAAAAAATATTCGTTACAGGTATTTGTACGCTTTGTTGATCCAGTTTCTGGAGATTTCAAGTGATCGTAACGGCGGTGAGGTTGTTTTTTTACTCAAGAAAGCAAACGAATACATTGCCGCTGTGTTCTGCCAAATTTTTCTTGAGATCGGTCGTCGATTCAGAGGTGCCTTTCGAAAATTTAATGTTATATGCTTGTGTTGAATTATTTCTAGCTTGCTGATGTGCAGTTTGATTTAAAGATTTACCGCCTTTTAGAGCGAATTGATATAGTGAAAACTGCGAACAATATCTATAAAATTTGGCTTAAGAAGTCTTACGGAGAGAATGCAACAGATTCTGTTTTGACTGCGAAAGGAACGAATTCATTTAGCGAAGGCACGAAACAAGCTCTAAAAAATTTGACTCATTTTGAAGCGATACCGAGCCATTTCTATAGAAGTTATTTTGACTGCCAACGAAGCGAGTTCATATAGCGAAGGCACAAAACAAGCTCTGTAAAATTCGACTCATTATAAAGTCTTACGGAGGAAATTCTATTTAATTTGTTTTGACTGCGAAAGGAGCGAGTTCATATAGCGAAGGCATAAAACAAGATCTATAAAATTCGACTCATTATAAAGTCTTACGAAGGAAATTCTATTTAATTTGTTTTGACTGCGAAAGGAGCGAGTTCATATAGCGAAGGCACAAAACAAGATCTATAAAATTCGACTCATTATAAAGTCTTACGGAGGAAATTCTATTGAATTTGTTTTGAACGCGAACGGTGCGACTTCATATAGTGAAGGCACGAAAGAAGTTCTATAAAATTTGGCTCATTATGATGTCTTACTGAGGAAATTTTATTGAATTTGTTTTGACTGTGAACGGAGCGAGTTCATATAGCGAAGGCACAAAACACGATCTATAAAATTCGACTCATTATAAAGTCTTACGGAGGAAATTCTATTGAATTTGTTTTGACTGCGAACGGAGCGAGTTCATATAGTGAAGGCACGAAAGAAATTCTATAAAATTTGACTCATTATAAAGTCTTACGGAGGAAATTCTATTGAATTTGTTTTGACTGCGAACGGAGCGAGTTCATATAGTGAAGGTACGAAAGAAATTCTATAAAATTTGACTCATTATGAACTCTTATAGAACCAATTCTAAAGAATCTCTGTTGACTGCGTACAGAGCAAAATTTTATAGTTAGGTCTCGTTAAAGAGTAAATAGACTACTTAATGAGCTGACTCGATAGACAGCGAGTTTCTATAGAGATCCTTTAGAATCATTAGGCTCTCCATACATGTTCAAAAGAAACTCGACATCCATTTTTGTAAGGGCCTTCATTACTCAGTTCGGGGAAGGGGGTTTGTTCCACCCTTGGCCCCCTCCGGCAAGGCGCTGGTCGGCGCGCCTTGTGCAGCCAACAGAAGGCATGATACCCGCGCTGGCCTCGCTGTGTCTCGTGGTGGGATAGGTGGTAGTGGTTTATTTTAAAGAGAAAATAAAAAAGGTGAAGGAAAAGAATGTTACCGGCCGCGGCTGTTGCTACCTAATATCTTAAGCACCCGAGCTGCAGCCGGCAGAGGGGAAAAGGAAAGGGAGGATAGAGGAGCGATAGCAAGAAAGGACAGGGGAGAGCTTTGTACACCATTTATAAAATACAAAAGTAATCAAGTACGCGCCGCTTGCGCGGTAATGTCCAGGCTCTGTTCGAAAATAAGTGCGCGCGAACGGCCGCTGTGCACAGTCATTTACAGAAAACGACAAATTGTACGTAGCGTCCTCTCTCTAACTAACCGCGCGCGCGGCACACTGCGCTAGCGGCCGGGGTGGGGCGAGGTAGCACCCACGGAGCGTTCATGTCACGCGTGCACTACCTGGCGAAGAGCAAGCGGGAAATCAAGCCCGCCTGCTCTCCCGTGGTGGGATAAAGACATGAATGCCTGGCTCCCTGCCGCCCCGACGAGGTCGCTGGACACCGCAACCGCAGGGGAATGGCACCGCCGTCGTCGCCGCCGCGCCGGCGCCAAGGCGCGACAACGGTGGGGGCCCGGCAGGACTTTACGCCAGGAATTTTACTAGCAGAACCTGTAGAACGTAGAATTGTGTTAAATAGGACAGGCGCTAAAGGCTGTTTCACATGGTGCGACGCGAACGAAAAAATACGGCCCGGTCGCACTGTCGTTGCGACGGTAATCGCAGCCGCCGTTTCACATGCCAACGATTTCAGTCGGTGCCATCGGCACTCTACCGTCGGTGCGGCCTTTCAGTGGCCAGAAATCGTTTGGCTGCAATAAATGTAAAACATCGTGGCAGGCGTTGATTTCATAATCAAGGGTAATTATATTGAGCCGTGATGTATTATAATGTTCAATAAAACGTTTTCTAGATTTTTTGCCTTTGTTACCAGATCCGCAAAGTCAGCAAAGTGTTGCGAGCGGGTCGGCCTCCGGCGCGCGATCTTTGACGCCGAGTATTCAACCGCGGCACCCTAGAGGGACCGTTCTAGCCTCCGTTTCTTTCGCTATGGACCTGTCAGTAGCGCAAATTAGTCAAAATAACGCCGACGCCAAATTTCGACAGTTTCCCTTCCATCATTTCCTGTGATGTCGCTGAGCTGCTATTGGCTGACTACTGTGACCATCGCTGCGATCGCACCGACGCTGCGGCAGTGCGACCAACTTGTTGAAACTCTGTCGCAGTGGCCCCGCGACGAGAACGACGCGCATTTCTGTCGCACACCGGCAGAAATCGCACCATGTGAAACAGCCTTAACACGGTGAACGTACAAAGTGGGGACTACTTGACTCATCACAGACGCAAAAGCTTTCCAGTTAGCCCGAAAACGGACGTTCGGGAAGATGTGCAAGGGCTTTTTTTTTTGCGGGGGGGGGGGGGGGGGGGGGAGGCGACTGCCACCTCCGTCCCCTCTTGGGACCGCCACTGGGAGGGGATCCAAGGTGGCTGTCCCAGGGGTGCTTTGCATACGCGTTACAGCTGCGCCCTGCCAAGCTACTGAGAGGCTTGTTGCCTTTGCTTGGGCTATACAACTTCGGTGCATTAAAAAAAATGGCTGTGGCTCAACTTGGTTAAGCCGGGAAATCACGAAAGCAATACCCATGGCTACGCCCTCGCTCACATGATAGTCGTGCTGTTGTGGTGCTTGTGTGAAACTTGTTGTATACCTTGGTGCTGCTGTGGTGATCACTTGGCTATTCTATGTACAACTAGTAGTGAAACTATAATCGCTGCGGCTGTGAGGATATACTTGGTTGCTGGTGATGTTAATGCAGACTGTAGAACTGCTGTTCCTGCACTGGCTACAACGGTATGCTTGGCACTCATGGTAAGTGTCCTGGTAAATCCAAGGTACACACTAGTCACACAAGAAAACACATTGTTACAGTGGTTAATCGGTTTTGTTCAAGCCAATAAACACACTTCGGTGGTCTGTGAAGGAGTGACTCTTCACTTGTACCTCTCTTATTGAATACCGGTCTGCGTTTCTGTAGGCGACCAAGTCCAAACTGCTCCCCCATTGAGTAGTTGATCTTGGCTGCTGAGGGCATAGCATGAGGTAGTATTTTTCGTCCAAGGCCATGATGAATTTGGTGTCTCTTCTTGGGTCCTTGTTGAAATCACCAGTGCATATGAGCATTATTTTATCGGTGCGCTTCGGCAGGCCGTTTGCCAGGGTTTTGAGTACAGCATCGTCTCCTGTTTGCGTGAGATGTAGACACCAGCCACAACTAAGTCCAAAGCATTCACTTCAATACACACTGCTTCCCCATCTTCGGTAGGCACTGGGGGTGTCACTACGGTTGCTTCCAAGGGTTGCCTTACGTATATGCATACCCCTATGTTTCTACTTTGGTTATCGCGCCTAGCCCCCCCGACAAAGTTGAACCCACGTATGCAGGTGGGAGTATCCCCAGAGCACCCTGTCTCAGTGAATACTAGCACATGAGCTGACATTAAGAGTGTATCTGTGGCTATGTCGAGTTGATGCGCTGCAATGGATCTCACGTTCAATGTGACAACCGTGACCTCACTGTTGGCGATTAAGTCTTCACAACGACTGAACGCAGTGACCAACCTATGCTTTTCTAGCCTATCAAATTCTGCCACGAGAAACTTGTCGGGATTAGGCCCCTTATGGGTGAACTGTCGGCATCCATCCTTGTTTGTAAGATATAAGCCTTGTAAACTCGTAGCACGACTCAAGGCTACATACACCAATTTGTGGGGCTGGTTGGATGCATACTCGTAGAGGATTGCATCGAAGGTTCCACCTTGCGACTTGTGTATGGTCATTGCACTGGCAGGTATTAGTGAGTAATCAATGAGTAATTACTCCCTTAGTATTAGTGGAAACTGCGTCCGCTTCACCGACATATGTTTGACCAGCTTTCCTTTCAATTGGAACTGCCCCGTGGTCGTGGCCGCCGCGATCTGCTCCGGCGGCGGCGCGCGCCGTTGCTCAAAAGCGCGCTTCGATCGCGGAGGCCACGCCGTGGTGGCACCGGTGGCACCGCCGCGGCTTGCGACGGCGCGAGTCGGTCGCCCTTCTCTTCGGCGTGACGTCACAAAGCACCTGTTGCGCTCCTAGCGGAGAGCGCAGGCGTTAGGCGCCGGTGGTGGCACCGCCGCGCCACGGCAAAGGCTGAAAGTGCAAGTAGTAAAGCTTTCGCTTAAAAAAAAAAAACACCGCTTTTGAGGCGCTCTGATACCAGACCGACGCGATGGCATAACAAACACTTGCCATATTCTTAAATAGCAAACGATGGCGGTCCTCTTGCGAGAAAAGTCTGCAGAATTCATGCGTGCGATTTGTATGTGTGTGGACATCAAACTGAGGAATTTTTTTCCAGATGAAATTTGCCCTCGGGTGTAGTTACGGCAGCGCTGGCCTAAAGCTGACGATTCTGTGCACCGTCGCCCGCATCGGCAATGACTGAGCGGCGGTGCTACGCCCCGTGAACTCCCTTCGCCGTCTGCATCGCTTTTGTACAGAAAACAAAGGAGATTTTAACCAATACGAACGGGCGCCGAACATACTTGCGGCCAAAGTCAGAATAAAATGTTGGCCGATCGCAAAAGGAGGGTGCACTGGCAATTAAAGAGAAGCACTAGCTGGTCCCACGCGGAGTCAACAACCAATTTGGCATGTCTCGGCCCGGTGATTACACTCATAGGCGCTTCTTCAATACGAAGACAAGCAAATTTGCAACTGGCGCGAAAGGCACCGCCCAAACATAAGTTGAAAGTAGCTTGCGTCTTAGTGCTAACCGAACAGCAAATGATGTCTGCTTGTAGCGCAGAGCTATGAAAACAGTTGCGCAGCGAAGCTGTCCTCATCACAAGGCGGAAAAAAATGCAAGTAAACGCTTTCTCAGCGCATACGCGATTGGTCCGCAAAGCCAGTTGCAAAAGAGCCGCTCTACATCATCCATGGAAACCGACCAGCCGCATCGGCGGTCCGGTGGGCGGAGTGAAGTGAAGACGACGGGGTGAATCGACTTGAAGTAGAGAAGGCGTACTCTTCATGAATACATTGTTTGCACTGACGTCATATAGGGGCCACCATGTTAGGGGCCAGAAGCTCGGTGTGAATATGCGTGTTTTTCTGCACTGCCAACATGCACTGTCATGAGATCGAATGCGTGTGCTAAGCTTGCAGGTAGCTTGCAGAATGTGCCCCAACGGCACTTCTTGTCAGTCGGTGCGTGGCCTGACATGCGAAAATCCTAATGTGACCGAAGTTTCTAGCAGACGTCATTGGTGACTTCGCAGCGACAGAAACACAAGTTTTCATTGAAGGAGTGTTCAAGTGTTCAAATTAGTCGTACAGATTTTTCGCGACTAAACCTTGAGGTGCGACTGTGCGGAATGTGCTGCTTGATTATACAGCATGACAGACATTATTTACGTAACAAAGCTCAACGAGAAGACGAGTAAATAAACAAATCAAATTTCTCATTTTCATTTTTAGTTTAGGGCACAATATGCGATGAAATATCGAAGACCTCCGACATCGAAGGTGAACAAAGTTTATAAAACTGTTGAATCCGCACCGTGCTTTGAGATATGAAGCGTATAGATATGCGCGCGTGGCAGCTCGTTAAAAGAGGAATCTGAGCTCGGCTCTCTACCTCGGGAGCTCCACCTGCACGCTCCGAACATTCTTAAAAACTCCAAGTTATTCTCCTGTGTGGCCGATTTTCCTATTAAATCCAATCAAATGCCCCGGCTCCCGCCTTCTTTTTTTTCTTTTTGAACTCACCTTCGAAAAGAGGATGAGTTAGCCGGCGCGCGTAAGTTCATTTCAGCCAGTCGCGTGGCGGCTTCGCTTTCGCTTCATTTTTTTTTTTTAGGTTTACGTGGATAAACAGTTTCAGTCGCAGACTACATAGCCACAAATTAGGCCCACTGAAGTAAAAAATACGCGTGGACTGCTTTGCTTTCGCCGATCGCTACGCATCACTCCGCCTATGGCAGAGCGGCTGGCTGAAAGGCGTCCCACGCGTTGGCCGACTCCTCCTATTTTCGGAAGTGAGTTAAAAAAAAAAAAGGCGGGAGCCGGGAAGTTCAGTTCGATTTAACATGGATATCGGCCGCACAGGACAATAATTCGCAGTTTATAAGAATGCTCGTAGCGTGCAGATCTAGTTCCCGCGGTAAAAAGACGAGCTCAGAATTCTCTTTAGTGCACCTTTTAGGTGACATTCCGCGTGACATATTGAAAAAATGGCGCCGCTGCGCGGGGTACTGTCATGGCAGTAACGTCAACCATCTGCGTCTTCAACCAAAAAGGTGTAAACTGCGTCTGTATTTGATTCAAGCAACGCTCATTTTATCAATGCGCAACATGTGAAAGCGCTGGATACATCGAAGCACGACGCCGATTCTGAAATTTTGAAAACTGCGCTATACAACCTTGCCCCCTAGAACTAGAAATAAAAAGTTAATCTGTTATTTCTACTTAATTGTCAGGCTTTTCATTGCACTCTGTCACATCTGTAATGCGCTCCTTAGCGCAATATCAAACTAGAGACGGCATCGAAGCATCTTTCACAGCTTTTATATGAAAAATCTATACTGTATAATCAAAACAGCCGGTATATTTGAAAGTCAAAACAGCAAACACCGCCTACAAAGTGAATAGTGTGTTCTCTCTTGGTGTTGTTCACGACCAGCTTTGTCAGTATTTCAAGTTATCTGCAACCATCCATGTCGTGCTTGCCAGCGTTTTCGCCCTTTGCGAATTGTAAAGCCGAACACAAACTATTTTTTTTTTCTTTTAATAGCGTAAGCTCAAAGATGTGGCTGTCACTAAGCCCCCCCCCCCCCCCCCCCCCCCCTGTTTTTCTTTATCTCCGGAAGCTTGCTAGGGAAGGCGGGGATGGGTGAGGAACCAGCTCATATTTTCTCAATGCAGCGAAGATGTGGACACAAGAATGTCACCTACACAGCGCACTTGTGTTGCTTCTTTAGCTCGCGCTCAGAAATTCCTGCTTCTGCCACGAATTCGTCCTTCTCGCAGTCGCTGGCGTGGAGAGCGCAACTCCAACCCTTGCCCTCTACCCCTCTTCTACCCAAGGTAGTCTGTTCCCGAGATCCACCGTAGTGCTTTTCCCATGACGAGCCGATTAGGTGCTCAGACTCCAGTGAAAGTCACTGATGTGTTGACACCTCGCCACGACGTCTGCTGACCTCGGCGCCACTGTTTCCCGTATTCAGCCACCCCTGAGCGTGGGAAAGGCTTCCTTTTTCATTATATCTGCGGAAGGGTGGGGACGAGAAAAACCCCTCAAACTTGTCTCGACGACTGCCGCTGGCTTGTAGGCTCTGGGCACCTCGAATTCTTTACGTTGACGGCTGTCTTTCATTGACCTAAAGTGGCGCCTATCTAGGGGTGCTTTTTTTTTATGGTTTCGTTTTTTTTTCACCTCTTTCTTTTGCCGCTTTGCTGTTCGGTGGTGGTGGTAGTGGTTTATTTAAAAATAAAAATGTGAAGCAAAAGAGTGTTGCCGGCCGCGGCAATCGCTATCTAATATCTTAAGCACCCCAGCTGCAGCTGGCGGAAATGAAAGGGAAAGGGAGAGGATAGTGAGGAGAAGTATAGAGGGGAGCGACAGCAAGAAAGGACAGGGGAGAGCTTTGTACACTATTTACAAAATACAAAAGTATTTAAGTTCGCGGCCGCTTGTGCGCTGAAGCTTGCACATAAGCAGCCTCGTTACTTCAGGTGATAAGTTTAACACACCCTGCTGTGGTCTCGAAAATTTGTTGAGCAGAAAGAATATCCCCAGTAATTAAAGGGGTCTCGGCTGCTTTGCAGGATTGATCGCAATCGCATACCATGAGTTGCATACCACGTATGCTAAACTGCGTCATTTCTTAGGCTGGAATAGCTGGCAGTACTGATTCTATAAATATTTTTCACCTTCGTGCTGTCAACCAGATCTCCGCATGTCTTTCGTTTTTCATTTCTCTAAACCTTTGCATGTTGCCTCACAAAGGAACAGGAATTTACACCTTACAATTATTGCTTTCATTTTTTGCAGAACGCCCCTACGTCGCATTTAAATATAAATACCACGCAGGAGGAACAATGCCAGAATTTTTTATTCATTAACGCCGTCTGAAAAACAAACACATAGAAGTCGGTTAGCTTCGAGTGAGCAGAAGCTTTCTTCGCAGCGCGGCAAGCGTTTTTAAAACGCCGAAGACCATAATTTAGTGTCTCCAACATGCGTGGGGCAAAATATTCCTTCCTTCTTTTAGTTTCACCACTCACGACATTTCCCTTTCATTTCATAGGAACAAGTAGGCGCACCGGACTGCAGCACTTTTATACTGAATAGCTGCAGCAATCAGCACGCAGGCGGCGCTGGGTAGAAAAACTGTCAAAGTTTGCCTAGTGTATCATTTTTCACGGCAGTTCTTCTAATAGATCCTGCCTGCTGTCAGGCAATGGCTCGTTCATTACTTTCTTCGCTAGCACAGATTCATAGAACGCCGAGTAGATTGAAACCCGTATGGAAGGGAACGTCTATAACAAACAATAACATCATCAGACAAGGCCCATGCGTTCTCGACGTTGAGAAACATCAGTGGCGCGGATGAAATGCGGAGCCAGCACCGCAATGTCCCTCACGGGTGTTGAGGTTTATTTTATTAGTGAAAATCCTCAGATTTTGTTTCTTATTTATTCACGTGGTTGCTCATTCGAAAGTTATATATTATAGCAACTAGATTTGCCTTGATGAAGAGCCAGCTGGAAGAGCTCATCAATGAAGGACTTGTATGCGCAATTTCTTACAATTGTATATGTGCTGGGCAAAAAAAAAAAAACAAATGGGGCTGGGGATAGCAGGATACCTGCATTTCCGCTTCAGAGGCTTAATTGCGCTCTGTATGTGAAGCTTTCGGGCTGAAACTACTAATTGCCTCCAATTCTTGACACGCGAAATGCGCAGTCGAGTTGAGGATACCACCGTGACTGTCATAAGGTGCATCTTTTGTACCAGACACGAACAGTCATGGGCAAAAGTTTTCGGGAGGTGGGTTCACGAAAAAGAAAATGATTTCTATGCGACCGAGCAAATGAGAAAAAAAAAACAAAAAGCATGGGAGCACAATGCGACCAGCGTGCTCCCTCCCGTGGAAAAAATGCCAGCTTACTGAGCAGCGAGGCAACGCAGGAATTGATCTTTCCCGTGAATCCGCATCCCTCAATTGTCCATGGCTATGCATCATCAAGATGTAAACACGCTTCTGTTTTCCATCAGCTTTCAGGTTTGAGCTTTACAAAGCCTCCTCGCGTGTTGCCGTCCTGCTTTGGCAGCCCCGCAAGGTGTGACATGGCGTGGTCACTTCTTCGCAGAGCGGACAGACGGCCGTATAGGCTGCTGGGTGAATTTTGCGAATTTTGCACGCGTAAATTAGGGTAAGTGTTCGTCTGGAGACGCCTCCGAGCGGTTACCTGCTAGTTTTGTGAGCCGGCTGTGAGGTGGCGGTAGGCCCATCCTCCATCCTGAATGTTGTTGCAACCTACCACTATATGTAGGAGCCCCTGGTCTGAGTTCTAGCAGATCGATTAGTGTATCCTCGAGCTACAGTATCTGCCGCGCAGTTCCCAGCCAGGCGTATCCTGGTGTCCACATCGCTTGGTACTCGCCGATGTCGGCCGTGAGGCCTTTTCGCAGGATTTGGAGGGCTAGCTTGCTGGTCTTATCCCTAAGGTAGTTCCACTAGTGACGCCTATTGGAGAGGGAGAGAGTTGCTGCTGTTTCAGTACAGGGACCTAGAGAAGGGACTCGGCCAATCGCCAGAGAAGGCTTCGCTCGATTCCTACCTACGATTCCAGCATCTGGGCGCTAAAAGCTCGAATCAACTTACCCTGTTTAGCCTCGCACCTTAGGATAGCCTGTCTTAAAAAAATAAAATTTTCCATTCTTTGCCTTTTGATATCCAGCACATAAAAGAGCCCACCGCACCGGCTGCTCCAGCCACCGTAATGCAGTATATCTCACAAAAGCCCATGCTACAGCTTTGCAGCAGTAATTCTTCCTGAGCACAGCACGAGCCTGGAATGGCCTGCCCATCGAAGTTGCAACCACTATCGACCCACTAGCAATCAAGCGGCTCATCGAAAACATTTCATTGTAATCTTTATTAAATTTGTTTGCCTTGTAACTCCCACTCCCTCATGTACTGTGTCAACATGAGATCCTCGAGGAATCAAATAAACAAATAAACGTTTTTCATTCATTCATTTCCATCAGCTTTCGTTCGTTTCTACAAATACGATGGCCGAGTTTGATACGAAGACCTCGGTGTCAGCTCGACGAGCTATTCCACACGTTCGCTCAGTTCAGCGCAAAACTGGGCCGCAGAGCAGCGTGTCCGTGCCCGGTGTGTTTTCACGCGTGCGGACGTGACGGCGCACGGTGCGGCGCGCGGCACGGCGGTTATATGGCCCTGTGGCAACCGCTGTGTTGTTCTTTCGGTCTCGCTTGTTATCGCTGACGAGTGCAGGGCCATAAATTGTCCCCCGAATAAAATGTGGCCCCCGGGGAGCCCCGCGATAGGAGCCGCGAGGGTGCAATCGCGCCTATCTCTTATACAACGGCGACGACACGAGGACAGCACGCCCCGTCGCAGCATATGGCAGGGCCCACGTCGCCGCTTGCGCGCGGCTCCGAAGCACGACGTGCCCGCGCGCTGCAGCGCGTATACGAACAGCGCTCGCGGAGCACATATGCACTCCGTCAGAGAGAAACAGGAAGAACTGAAATAACTGCAGCCCTATAGCTCTTACGACCACTGATTTGTCCCTGAAAAGATGAAATGTTAGTTAGTTAGTTTATGGGGTTTTAACGTCCCAAAGCGACTAAGGCTATCAGAGACGCCGTAGTGGAGGGCTCCGGAAATTCCGACCACCTGGGGTTCTTTAACGTGCACTGACATCGCACAGTACACGGGCCTCGAATTTCTCCTCCAAAGAAATTCAACCGCCACGGCCGGGATCGAACCCGCGTCTTTCGGGACAGCAGCCGAGCACCGTAGCCACTGAGCCACCGCGGCGGCAAAAGATGAAATGTGGCTGGTAATCTCATTGAGCGACTAATGGTTGTGGCTGAAGACCCACAGAGGACTAACCCCAGCGCCCCTTTTAGCCCTTTCTTGCTGATTTCATACTGAAACGATTGGCTGTTTGTGCGCGGATCTTCCGCACGTTTCGCACCCCTCTGCGCGTGTTGAGTTCACCGTCGCAATACACAGGGACACTTTTAAACGCCAGCGCTTATCCGGATTCTAAGAATGGTGTTCTTGGGTGACGAGGGGCTGTCATTCCTATAGCGAAAGCATATACCTTCGGGGAGCTCCAAAACGCCCGCCTTAGCCAAAAGTAACCAAGCAACAGTGTTTCTTTTTCTACCGTATTGTGGAGCCCTTGCGGCACCTCTAAAGACCAATAAGCTTTGAAAGACGAGGACCAGGGCTCTCCTTACTTTGCGGAAGTTTAGAGCTCAAGGCGTGCCATAAGTGCTTCTCTATACACAGCTAAGAAGCAAACATCGTTGTCTGTTTACTTTTGGCTAAGACGGCCGTTTTCCAGCTCCCTGAAACCAGTCACACAAATGCATCGATGAGCACCACGACGCCATGGCCCAAATCCAGATTGCTTAGTCGCTGGCTATAACGCGGATCAAACCGCTTCAAAAATAAAAATTGGAGACACATAAGCTCCGCCTTAACGGTATGACGTGATATGCAGAAATGGGCATACTCTACTTTACATTCATGGATCCCTGGGTGTCCTCATACCAGTCCTTCCGTAATGATGCAGCTGTTAGGGGAGGCGCCCCTGCCCGGTGGGGCTTTGCGACCCACTCGCGACCAGTCACTAATTTAGCTGCCGCCTTTCATGGTGGTCCGTTTGCTCACAATGCGATGGGCAGGTTTTCATGCCGCCACAAGGTCACGTGGCCTAGGTTGCCCACTTACCTCCTAAGTTGCTTCTCCGGGATTTTTTTTTTTGTAGATTTTTCGCTAGCGTTCAACGAAGAGGACGCCGGATTTTCTGCAGAACAAACTCCTTAACGTTATCGCGTTACAATTAACTAAGGAACAGCTTAGGAGATTTTACAATATCTTCCTGCAGAAAAAGGACTCACACATACGTGACCGTCTGCGCGGTGCAGCAGCCTGTGAAGGTAATATCGCTCGACCTGGACCGTTAGGGACTCTTGCTGTAGGTTACGCGCACATTGCATCTATAAAGCAAGCTCGGACATTTTTTTTCCCGGCTATAGCACAATGAATTCTGAACGTTTCATGGCTTAAGATATGCCACATAACATTCTGTTTTACAATACACAAAAAATAAATTTAAAGACTGGCTTGGGCTTGTTGGCCGTATGTATCGGCGTCCCCCAGCGAGAACAGACGAGTACAAAGAAAAAAAAAACAACACGATATAGCACAATGAATTCTGAACGTTTCATGGCTTAAGATATGCCACATAACATTCTTTTTACAACACACAAAAAAATAAATTCAAAGACTGGCTTGGGCTTGTTGGCCGTATGTATCCGCGTCCCCCAGCGAGAACAGACGAGTACAAAGAAAAAAACAACACGATAGCTGCGCTAGGGCTATATACCGAATTCAAACTGAAAAAATGTAGCGAAAAAGACTGCGAGCGATTTTGTGCAGATGCATCTCCGACATTTAGAGCAAGCTGTGGTCGGCTAAAGCGATGACAGTTCCGTAACGGTTAGTTCGGGCGCGGCGTTCTGGGAAGTTCAGGCATGGCACAAGCCAGGCGGCTTTCACCTTTCGTTTTGCTTTCCGCTGTTTTCGCTACCGGCTGAGAAGGAGCGAGGGCTTTGCCCTCTGAAAGTGTACGGCGGCCTTTGATACTCCAGGGCCAACGGGGGCGACGAAGTCATGGCAGTGACGGGAAAAAGATACTGAGTGAGTTCCTGAAAAGAGAACCGCAATCCCGCCTGTTGTAATGCTTAGCTAACGTTCGACATAATGTCAAAAATAGAAACGCTAAGTGCCTCAAAGCATATACTGTAGAATGCGTGTAAAGCCTTTTTCGTGACGTCATTCAGAATGAGAGCAAACTCGCGTCTCACTTTTCCCTTTCGAGGCAGAGGGTGTGAGCGTAAGAAGAGAATGACCGCATCAACTCAGTATCGCAGCCAGAAAAACTATGCGCTATCGTTGCGCACTTGGAACGCGGGACTGTCTGTTAGTGTTAAAATTTCTAAGGTGTTAAAAATTTTGCTAATAAATTGCCGTCTTCCAAATGATGGATTTAAAACTGCGCGCAGGTGGAACCCACGCGCTGCGTTTCGAAGGCATTTCAAGTCGAATGTCTGCGCCTTCATCCGTCGGCTCGAAAGATATTTTAGCCGGAGACCTTTGCAAAACAGGTGCACAGGACTGACAGTTGAGTGGAATGGCATTCGATTCGACGATGCTTCCGAATACCATGTAGCCCAGGTATTATACAGTACTTTGGCTGACGTCGGGCTACACTGTAAAAAAAAAAAATGCTCCACAGTACAGAGAAACCCGCTGGTAATGCGTTGCCGGAGGGTTTTCCGCAACATGAATACAGCGACTCCGTCTGACGGTTGTCACATTCTTGGTAACGGAAAGCTACGCTATGCTATGTACGAGAATGAAATCGTTTTTTTGCAACGAATTCTTCTGTTGTGTCCTTATTAAAGGTCCCGTAACGTGTATGCATACTTCCTCCGTTCACTTCGAAGTCATCTGATCTAGAACGGAAATAATCTGCATTGTAATTACGCACCTGTAGCCCAACAACACACACTCCGAACACCTTTGTTGCTTGTAAATCGCTCTCTTTTGCCTCTCGCACGTGCACGATACAATAATGGAAAAGAAAAGACAGCGATCATGGGTAGAGAAACATATTGTCATTGGTGGTATGTACAGGAATAGGAGTCCTCATAAACAGATATAACACAGAAGTCAGAACATGATTGAGTTGAACCATTCAAGTTCCTGAAGCAAGTAAGCACTATTTACAGAGTGCACTGGCAGTGACCCACTATCGACAGCGCGAGTCACGATGACGGCCCCCACGCAGACTTCCACTTCCCGGCCATTTTTTTTTTGTTACGAAAGCTTGCGATCGTTCTTGCCCTATCGACGCGCTTGGAATGCATGTGTAAGGACAGAAGGTGCATACAGTTTGTCAGCGTTTCCCTAGAGGGAGAGATGGGGTCATGGTCACGCGAGTTTCTTAAAAAGAAAGTCATCCACCGTGGCTATATATGCTGGGAAGAAGAGGTTTATTTATTTGGCTCGGCAAGTGCTGGGCCGAAAACGTGCCTTCTGCCGCACTGTCAATGAGTGAGGCTGAGTTCTTGCGCAAATGGTCGACATATTGCATCGTCCTGCGCGGCGGTCGAGTGTCGGCTTTTTTACTGCCTTACTGACGTGCCAGCGCTGCGTCCCTGCGCATGTGCTTGACTTATCAGAGCATTGAATTCAGCAGTTTTTTTGTATATTTTGTTGACATTAGAAAAAAATAAACTTCTCTTTCTATGCCGCTGACTCGGCACCTGCGCCGCGATGCCCTCCACTGCGCGCAGACGAAACTATTATAATAGTGCGTTTGCCACTTCTCCAATAAATTTAACGCGAGTTAAGTTGCTATGGAAACATTTGCAGCATTTCTTCGAGGTTTAATGCGCGAAAGCATTACTGTCTCTGACGAAAACAACAAACAAGCCTAGTCTCATTCGCATCTTCAGGTTCAATTTAATCTTACTAGAGTCTTAACCATCGCTAGCCAATAAGTCACCTGCGCGAAAGAAAGTACACAGGAACAAGAGAGAAAATTAAGATTGAGACTGGAACCAAGGCTGCATTCGAGCAGTCTTATCCAAACCTTGCCCAGATTGGTCCAACATGGCTGCCTGGCGCATGGCCCTCCTCGAGATGCTCGCTTAGCACCGGCTGAATCGCGAACGTGTGTTTCCCGGCAGGACGAATCCTCTTGGCAAGTTCCGCCAGAAGCAGCGGCAGCGGCGTTCACGCTTGGGGCGGGACGGCATAGCCTTTCTCGCCGCGGTTTCTCGCTCCGAGTTTGAGCTCCCGACGAGTCGGAACGGCGTTCTTAGCGCCGAGCTGCAGGTGATGCTGGCGCTCAATTTTTGTGCCTCCGGCTGTTTTCTGATCACTGCCGTAGATATGAGCGGGGACCACAAGACCACCAGAAGCCCCACAGTACGCCGAGTAGCTCTCGCCCTCCCCCGTCGCAGCAGAGATTGGATGCGGTAAGCTTATTGTTATCCTGTATCTTTCCCTCGCGAGTTTTATTGCCTCTTACTTTCCTTGTCTGGGCGCGTTCTCGCACGCATTTTAAGTAGCTGCGCGGGCCGAACAGCTGCTGTATGCACGATGTCTCAGATGTGCACCTGTTTTGCACGTGCTGAACTGCGAGCGAACAGATCCAAAGTAGCGCGAAGGTGTCGTTCGCCGCGAATAACGTTTTGAGGCGTGAGCAGTTCGTGATTTTGTTATTTGAAGTCGACGACGTGTGACTGTGTGATGGTCACTACACTACACTATTCGTGTGCGCTTGCGAGTGCGTGCGATTCCGCGTATGACATTGGCGTGAAGCTAAAGTTAACAACCTCGTTTTCTTCCCAGCTGGCCGTTGCCTATAGCCAGCCACGGGAAGTCCAAGGCGGCTTCTACGCTGTCGCCGGCTTTCCGCGCGTCGTGGTTGCTGTTCACGGCGCCTGTGTGTGGATACAGGCTCCCTAGCCGCATGTCAACCGCCACTTCTGCCGCTCCATAAACGCGCAGCTGACGGCTGAAAGCCACTGCCGCATCCACGATGTCGTCACACGGTGGATGCGCAGCACTCACGGCACGCGGATGCTGGCAAACAGCAGCGTGGTCCAACGCTTCGACAGTGGTGTTTGCACCGGCGTGCCACTCGGAGACAGCGGACACCCATGCATGCCCTGCTGATGACGTCGTTCCGGACTGCGGACACTCCCGGGAAAAAACGCTACAACGCTGCACGCGCACGCACGGCAATGAAGAGGGTGATTGTGAAGTAAGTCTTGCCGATCCGGTCGCAAGCGAGTTTCGCACTTTGTGTACACGCCGTTGCTTGTACTTTGTGTTGCTTGTAAAGTGTTGCTTGTACTTTGTGTACAAGCAACACTTTTCTCGCCGCAGGTATCGATCTTTTTATGTCGTTCAAGAAATAAGGGAAATATACTTTCTTCTTTGTTACTTCTAAGATATCTTGCCTTGGAGCGCATGAATTCCCCTGATGATTTCGCAATGTTTTTGTCACAATTGCTGCCAAACCAACAGTGAAACGAAGCATGCTTTATTTTGATAGTTTACAGAAGGAAAAATTTGAATGCCAAAAAGGTAGAAAAGCACAAAAGAAAGAATGTATTGCCAAAAACAATCAAAACACGTTTAATGCTTTACAGCATTTCGGTAAAATATATTAACCTTGGGTACGAAAGACAACTGAGCCTTCAAACAGGGCGCTTCACGCTCAGAATGATATATGTTGCTAGCACATTGCTCGTAGAGCCGCCGCGGTGGCTCAGTGGCTATGGTACTCGGCTGATGACCCGAAAGACGCGGGTTCGATCCCGGCCGCGGCGGCTAGAATTTCTTTGGAGGAGAAATTCTAGAGGCCCGTGTACTGTGCGATGTCAGTGCACGTTAAAGAACCCCAGGTGGTCGAAATTACCGGAGCCCTTCACTACGGCGTCTCTCATAGCCTTAGTCGCTTTGGGACGTTAAACCCCACAAAACCAAACCAAACCATTGCTCGTAGAATTAAGGAATTGTTCCACATGAAACCTCTGTACGCTGGGGAATTCCATGCTGATAAGCACTGATTGCTTCTGGATGAAATGGTTGCAGGACATCGCAGAGATTTATGCTGAACATATATGACAAAACTACTCAGTGATAGCACCTGCAAGTAAAAAAAATTCTGCTGTAACGCCTGATATGTACATGACGCGTTTAAAAAAAAACATATCAGCGCACTTAATTCTTAATAACATTTCGTTAAGTGTGTTAATGTTCGGCACAAAAAAAATGTTGAATCTACTAACACTCGTCTTTAGGTTCAGTTTGGCCTATAAAGCCCGGGCGGCACAAGTTAGAATAAGTAATCAAGGTACATATAAACGGATGTCGTGTATGCAGAGAAAACCCGTACACTTTAGTATGGCACGCTGTTTCAAGAAAGCATAGAAGTAAGGCGACAAACACCACCCAGTAGTATGGTATTGCACTCATGTGAAATCTACACATGATGTCACGTGCTAGAAAAATACAAAACGAACTGTAATGTCTTCACATATAAACAGTAACAAAAAAACTATAAATACACTTACTGCTTCTCAGCGCTTCATATATGTTAACCTTTGGCGATAAAAATCATTGAGTTTCTTTCCCCCTTCAAGAGCTGTAGATAGTGAGACAAACACCGAGCCTTTACTTCCTGTATGGGCAATATGCCTAATTATTGTGCGTTGATTACAGTGAACACAAAAACATTCTGAACAGGAAAAAGAAGCGCCACCTAGATTTATCCTAGTGTCTTAATATTCTAATTTCTTCCTTTTTCAACTCTATCGCAAGCTTTCTTATCGCTTACTTGAGGCTTTGCTTTTCAAGCTGGAGGATTTCTTCCTCCAACTGCGCTTTGTGCACTTGTCTTTCTCGCTGCACGTTGAACCTCGAGTGCGCATTTGCGGCTGCTATAAGTGCATCTTCCGCACGGCCAAATTTATCTATTATAGTCACAGCATAATCGCAGATGCCTTTGCAGGTGTCAGCAGCATGTGCTACTTTTGCTGCTGTGGTTAGCTCAATTTCTACGGCTGTTCTGTTTGCTTGCAGCAGCGTGCGTTCCAGCTCAACGCTGCTCCTGTTGAGCTGAATGGCCTAGTGGGCTTGGCTGTGCTGGCCGTGCAGGCTGAGGCATCAGTGTTGCATCTGCCTGCTGAGTGTGGAGCTGCCTGGTTGCGGTGGCTGCTCCCTGCCCCCTCTCTGCATGGATCTTGAACTGCTGCTTACAGTTCATACTTTCCCGTCCAGCTCTGTTAGGTCAAAGGAATAAATCACAGTGGGCTCATGTCCTTCAATTCTATCCAGTGTTATTGCCATGTTCGTTGACCAAGCGACGCAAGGCCGCTCCAGTAGCCCTTGCCTCCTTCGCGCATACAAGCCGGCCGCTTCCAAGAAACTAGCACGGGTCGGCCGATTCCACGAAAACTAGCAGGGACGACACCCGACCCCTACAGCCCCGCCGACTGACCGTCTGCACTCCCATAGCACTCCCATAGCACAGGAAGTGCTTTCTTTCACACACACACACTCTCTCTCTCTACTGCAATAAACCTTTCAGACTCCACCCAGCAACCGTGTTGAGAAGCTCCTCGCATGCGGGGCTAACAGTTATCACAAATTGCGCAGCAGAAACTTTAAAAAATTATGTAGCACCAGTCGGTACACGGTGCCACCTTGTTCTATAGTGACTGTCACAATGACTGTTGGTGACTGAAGTTCACTGTGCCGAGACAGCCATTATATTTATTCGTCCAGGTTTACACCATCTGGCATGCCTTCGGACACCATAGGGTTCCCAAGGCCGATGATGACCCTGACAGCCTCCAGCAAGGCTGGCAGCTAGTATTCATTGCGACCTGCGCCTGCCCATATTCACACACGTTGTTCTAGGAATCTCAAACAGGATTTTTATTGGAATGCTTAGCATTACGAGGAATAAGCTATAAAATGCAGCACTCAGTTGGCGCAGCAAATATTCTGTATTGTAAACTTTATTCGTACACATATAAATGTCACACGCAGTCTCATAGAAAACTAACTCATAGGGGTACCAATTACGCATTTCAAACACCAATTTGTGATTCCTGTTGCGCTAAGGGTTGTTTGTGTTATGCTGATTGCACAGTTTTCATCAGTACTTTTTCTTTAATCCAGGACCACATGCTAAAGTCCTCTGCCTCTCCGATATTTTTGTTGCCTGCGTGTAATGCTCAGACAAGTATTGCTATGCATGTTACTATTCTGCTTCACTTCATTACGTTGCTGTATAAATATTCACTGCTTGTTTTTCCTATTTATACACTGCTCTACAATAAACTTTCCTTGTGTGCAGAGCTGCAATGTTGTGTTGTGGTTCATGTGCATTGACTGCCTAGAGTGGCAGTCACTGGTCATGCACTTGCAGTGAATCATGAATGTAGGACAACAAATGCCTTAAAATCTGCTACCCAGGCCAACATACGTAGGCGTTGCAAGTGGAAGGATAGCTCTGGGCGGATATAGATGTTGCCGGACACACTTTGTTGCTTTTCCTGCTTTATGAGAGTTGGAAGGAAAGGAGAAACATTTGACTAGTTTTTAGCAATTTGCTATACATAGCAACTTAATTAGCGATCATGTCGCATTTCAATGTTAAATCTTTGACGTTAGAATCGTTCAACTTGGACAAATAAACAAGAAGAATGTATTCTATGCCCACAACTATTTCGTACTTGCCGGAATGCAGGAACCTAAAATAAACGTGAAAAAAAGGTGCCTGCTACCGCTGCTCATGACTGTCAAGCTCGTTCATGAAACCGACGTAATAGCATGAATGCGTACGACGCCGCTTTCGAGGAAGTGCGGTGTCCATGTGCTGGGACGATTCAAGCGCACCTTGTTTCAGGCGGACGCGAGTGCCTGGAACTCTAGTACAAAGGCTTCGGGCGAACAGCGACGAAGCTGCAGGTGCATTCGAAACAGCGCAATGACTACAGCAACGAACGCAACGGATTTTCTGGATGAACCCCTTGAGTGCGATGCAACCAAACACTCGCTTTCTGTCCTGAATGCAGGTGCAGCAAACGGCATGTTGTGTACTCAGTCACATGTTATGTCATGATAATCTTATACGTCCACAAAATGAGCAGCAGCGATCGCTAATGCAGCAGTATTTTCGCTGTAAACAAAACAGATGGCAAGAACACTTATCGATTTGCCTCTTGTGCTGGCTTCAGCACTGATTATCCGCCTTTAGCTGCTGCTTCAAGTTGTGCACACATTTTTTTTAAAGTTCTTGAGAACTGAGTACTTTGGCAACGTCTGCCCATGCCTGCTCGCAGTTTTTTATTATTATTTTTTTGTGACAGCCGAATTACATTTACTAAACAAGGTCGTACATTCTCACTCGATTTGATTTGATTTGATTTATGGGGTTTAACGTCCCAAAGCGACTAAGGCTATGAGAGACGCCGTAGTGGAGGGCTCCGGAAATTTCGACCACCTGGGGTTCTTTAACGTGCACTGACATCGCACAGTGCACGGGCCTCTAGAATTTCTCCTCCAAAGAAATTCTAGCCGCCGCGGCCGGGATCGAACCCGCGTCTTTTGGGCCAGCAGCCGAGCACCATAACCGCTCAGCCACCGCGGCGGCCATTCTCACTCGAATGCTGGCACTTGAGTCGCTTGGCGTGCGGTTGTGAGATCATGCTTCAACGCTGAAATTTTCGCGTGAGTTGCTGTTTAAAGAGCGCGGCAGTTTGGCCGGATGTTGACAGCGAATTGCGTTCAGCAATCAATTGGACAGCGCGAATTACGATCGCAGTCGCGTCTCACGTCGGGAGCATTCCGCGCTTGATTCCCAGCCGACGGAGTGATTCCCGGCTGCCGGACAGTCCAGTCTTATTTTAGGCTTTGATGAGACTATGTACGAGGGACGCCTCAATAAGTGTGTGCGCTAGAACTTTTATATAAAGCGGAAATTGAGTGCACCAGTCATTCAGCGCCTCCCAGCGAAACGCGACCGTTGCGATGACTGTCGATCTTTATCAACATGCATGATAGCCCTGTGAAAGCAAATATGTGTTTCACTGCACCGTGTATCTAGATACTTTGTCAGTATATGATTATTGGTTGTTTATACGAAAAATAATCTTAGCCAGAATACCTTTCCTCGGAAATATATTCTACTCTTGTCGCAGCTTGAATGCCGGCAAAATGATGTCCCAAGAACAATGTTGCGCGCGTTTTTTTTTTTCTACCATTTCAATATAATCCCTCATTTCAGCATCACAAAACCAGGTGCCAACATGTTTACTTCTTGTGTTTTGTAAATAGTGTACATAACACCCCGTATAACTTCTCTCTATCGCTCGCCTCTTTGCTTCTCCTTGCTGTCCTCTCCCTGTCCCGTGTATTTCCGCCGGCCGCATGCAGCTTAGGTTCTTAACATATCAGACAGCAATTTGCGCGCCCGGCAATATTCTTTCCTTCCTTTTTGTATTCTTTGAATAAACCACTCTGCTGCCGGAACGAGAGCAAAAAAGCCGGCTTCACAGTGAGGTGCCAACCGTCAGAGGCAGCACACTTAATTGAACAGAGTTGCGGACGTTTTGTTGAACGCGGTGACAATACCGCTGAAATCCCACTCTCGACTTGTTGGCAGTGCGTCAGCAAATCAGAGGCCAAATTCCCAAATGTGTTCGCTCGCTAGAACGGTGCATAATCGGCCAGCACTTTCATTGTATGCGCGAAGCTACCAGGACATCTCAAATAAGGAACGTGAAGTCCATATCTTCGGTTACATAGTTATAACGAGGTGTGATACTCAATGTTGGTCGCAAGAGACGCTCACGTTGGCATGTAACGCCCCCTGTGATTCCGAATAGCTAGCTCCTTTATTATTATTATGCGCCTTCTTGATATGTCTTGGAGTCCATAAGCCTGTGGATTGCCAAGAATTATTAGTAAATTAACTTCTTCCACTTAGACGAGATGGAGAAAAAAAAGTAACCACGTTAAGGAGCCCTCTTGAACTTGAAACATTGCAGGTGAAACGATGGCTGTTCAATGATTCTAAAAAGAAAACTATTCCCTAATCCATATTCGGAGATTATGATGATCGACAGTAATCGGAACTGAAAAGCGGAGGATCAGCCTCGGCCGCTTTCCTCTTCACCCCCTTTTACTGTCCTCGATTTATTTTTCTGGCCTTACATCCTGCAAACGTAAGCACGCTGTCTAGATTTACGTCTTTAGAGCTTTTATCTGGTATGTAATTTCCTTATTTATCGTGCACATCCCACTCCTGCTAACGCCTGTACTTCAAAAATAAATAAACTAAATAAAATAAGCACCAAAACCCAATACTTAAAGATAACCTTGCCGGTTTTGCTCCTAACAGGTGTACTGCGTGTTCATCTGTTAGAGAACAGCAATTCTCCATCACGATGGCTGCTGTCGTGAAGCCCTTTAATGTGCATTAGCCTTTGTTCATGAGACGGGGTGTCATTTGTAAGCAAGCAACTATACTTCCCCACCCAATTTTCCATTCCACATAGAGTGGTAGCTGCAAACCACGGCTTTCAGGTCTCTATGGTTGTTTTGCAGCGCGTGTCCAAATCGTCACCCAGCTCTGGTGGCTTACTTTCGTAGATGCGAACTAAATGTGAGGCAGCGTACAACTAGAACCATAATGTTCCTATGTGTAGTTCTTGATGCCGATTTCGTTCATAAAATTTTCGGGCGCGTCCAAGGATCACACTGATAACAATCGCCTCCTTCAACGATGTATTTCGCTGCGCGGTATGCTACGTGCAAACAAATGCGGATGCCCGAGGAGCAGTCGCCGCGAAGGCCAAGTTCAAGCCCACGCTTCCAATATGCTTCGAGCAAAGCGCCAGGACCCCGGTCGGCGCGTTTTCCGCCCGTGTCTTGTGGTTGGCGACCCACTTCCGTAGTCTCCGTTGCGCCCCGTGGAGCCGTTTTCTTGGCGCCAAATAACTGTAATCTGCGCGCAGCAGCGAAACCGAGGAGGACCAGCACGCGTCCGTGGACCCTCCCCGCGCGAGAACCGCGCGCACCTGCGACACCCTCGCCGCGCGGGCCGGGAAACAAAAGCGGGGAGGGAGCCCCGGGCAGAAGATCGCACCGGCGGCGGTCCTGGCATCGAGGCAATCGCGGCGGCGCTGCGCGCGCTCGCTACCCTCGCGCCGCGCTGCGAGCGTCGCCCCCAGTTGTGAGGAAGAGGCGGAGGACCCACCGCTTGCGAGAGGCGGGCTCGCCGCGATCTCGGGGCGTGGCTTCTCCTCGACCAATGAGTTCGCAGAGACGAGAAGCGGTCGAAGAGTCCCCGCCTCTATGTGACGCGGGTTTCCCAGCGTTCCCGGGCGCTGGGTCGAAGTCAGGGGAGGAGGCGGCCAGGCGGCCCCGGCGAGCGAGGCAGCCGTCGAGAAGGAGGAAGAGGAGGGCGCCGGAGGGGAAGGGGCGAAAAAAAGAGGCGGCATGGAGGTCCAGCGTGGCGGCGCGCCTTGGGAGAAGGGAAGAGAGGCTTCGCGTAAATCCCCCCGGCGCGGAGAGACGCGCGAACCGGGTCGTGTGGCGGCGCGGCGATGGAGTCCCTAAGCGACCCGCTGTGCCTGCAGGATCTGGTGGCCGGCGGCGGCGACCCGATGACACCGTCCATGACGCTGGCCACCCTTGCGCCGCCGGTGGCGATGCACCACCACCACCACCATCACCACGCCGCCGCCATGGCGGGTCACCCTCTGGGCGGCGCGCTCAACACGGCCTGCTCGGCCGTGCTGCAGCAGCATCACGACGCCGAGCAGAAGAAGCGAGGTGAGCGCAACCACGCGGCTGGCGATGGGTCTCTCGGGCACCCCGCGCGTGTAGTCTAACCTGTTGATCACCTCTTGCCTGTGAAACAGTGAGCGTTGCATTTCCGAGTGTAATTGCTGAGTCCGTGGCGCCATTGGGCCGAGCGGGCCCTTCGGTTGCAGGAGTTGATAAGTCCGGTGGCCTGGTGTTGCTCTGTGGCTTGCCAACTCCTGCTAGCTGGCAAGGAGCGCGTGTGATGCTATTGCGGGGGCCAAGTACTCGTATTTGGGCTGTTTTCTGCTTCGTAACTGCAGTCTGCATTCGGTTACCTCCTGTTTTGTTCGCCGTACAAGTACGACCAGAGCGTTTGATGACACACGTGGGTTTGGACAGATCATTCGCTCTCATGTCTAGGCAACGCAGTAAAGTCACGTGGACGCCCTCTATCAGATATTCTAAATACCCTCAATGTTTCTAGTAGCGTGATGGCGGTGTTGGCTATCCACACTGTCAGTTTCTAATAGCTGAGCTTACGAAAGGCCTGGCTTTATTGCGCCAGGTCTGTTTACAAGCCCATTCCTGTGACCTCAAGTTCAACCCGTCGGAGTAGCCGGGGCATGTTTCGAGGTGAACCTTGGGCGGCTTCTTTACACGCCGAGTATGAAACAATGTATTTCACAAACAGGATTGGGCTGAAGTGTTTCTCAGCTTAGTCGCGGTGGGCTCCCAGAAGCGGCAATCTCATGATTGCCATCATTCTGGGCGCTTTGCGCCTAACTGCAATGTTCCTTGGAGTCATCTCGGCGCGACGTTGGGCTTATCACTATGTCAAGACAACGCGCTATTCGCTCGTCGCGAGCATGTAGAAACCGTGGCGGTCACTATGAATAGCATGCTGGATTGCAACACGCCACTTGTCGGTCGAGTCGAGAACTGCACGGCCCCTCATCCAATGTACACATGTAAAGGGAGGGGGGGGGGGGGGGGCTATTTGTCGCTTTGGCTGCCGGTGAGCTCAACTAAAGACGGGCCTTGCAGTAGGGTTTTCATGGGCCGGCAGGCGGAATTTTCTTGTGTCGTGTGTCAAAAGCCTGCGATCTGTGAAGCTTTAGAGCAATTGTAACGCTGTAAGTCATTAGGACTTATATCGGACGTCTTTTCATGAGTACGCACTGACAGTTACGGGCATGAAAGTGGCGCATGTATTTGCGTTTAACACGTGATCCCATGCAGAGCATAGAACCTCTTACGGCGCTTTGTCAATGTCGCGCAAGCGCTTCGGCTCGATGTTTCGGGAACTGTTGACTTCCATGAGCGGCGGGGAAATATGTTTAGCTTCACCTCAGTGCCCATGTCTGAAGGCATTACAACTCACACTGTGCTTTTGGATGGAGTGCGCGATGCCAATCTGTTGCCACGGCATAATGCGTTGTCCCCACCAAGCGGCACAGGTCTCATGCTTGAGCAATCCGCGCGCCGTGGTGCGCGGCCGGTATATACCGCGCGTGGTTGTGAGTTAGTCATTGCGGGATCTGTCATTTCCACCCGGGCCTCAAGACGAGCTATGCCATAAGCGCTTGTCTGCAACGAAAAGAGGATGCTTTGCAGGGATAGCAGCACTGCATCTTTCTTTCGCACCTAGTCTCTCTTACTTTTTGTCCCTTCCACACGCTGTTTTCACGGTTCGGAAAAATCGGTAGTTTAGTCGTCATGATAGCTGCAATAACTTTAGGCGAGATTTCAATTTTATTTTTATTTCATAACGTAATTCCTTACGGGATGAAATAACACGACTCCACGACAACATGGAAAGTACAAGTTGGTTTTGTGTATACATCAAAACATCCGTGTACTGCGCCATGGTTTGTCTTCTACTTAGCTAGGCTGTTTATTGAAGTCACTGGAAATTGGACACACTGGCACCGAACTCTGCACAACAGTGCTGTGAATGTGTAGCCGTTAAGCGCAAGAATGCAGCGTTTAATCACTTTGTTGTGTGCAGTCTGAAGCCAGTCGAGACACTCGTATACTCGTACATCATTCATGCTGTAGGAGATCTTTCGTCCTTTGCGGGCTTCGCACCGACGCTTCATCCGCGCTCATTTTATGGGCAGTGAAGCATTTGCACAGTAGCGAGTTAAAATCCAAGACAGAAAAAGCGCAGTTATTTTCGCCACTTATGCCCTTTGGCGTTGTGCCAGATGCACAGAAGTGTTATCTCACGCGACAGCCTCCAAACAAGAGAACGTCGGAACGAGACTGGAGGACGATGGAAAGGATTTGAATGCGAGCATGTTGCCACAAACGGTCGTTTCTATTTACCGCGTTCGAGAGGGGAGGATTCCTACGAGGCATAACTTATTCTCGTGCAATAAAGATGTAAATGGCTCTGACGCATCTGCAGAAGCATGTGGCATCACTTCCAGAGATACCTGGGCTCTCGCTTCTTATATACCAGCGACTTTCGTCCATCGCGGGCATTAACGCCCGGTGCTCTACCCCACTGTGAGTTTATTTCGAAATGCATATTGTTTCTACAATATCCCGATACTTCCCCCGGACGACGAAAGTGAGTGTTAGAATGCGACATAAACCCATCTTGCACAAGCAGCAACAGCAGTACTTGAATCAAGCTGGAAAGCCGGCGACACAACTTTCATTTTGAGAAAGAACTAACGAAGTGTACAGTACGTATGAACGCAACGATTTTGTAGTTTGGAAACGTTGCAATGGCACTGCGGATCACTTTTTCTGGAAAAAAAAGTTATACGCAGTGTTTGTGAAAGCCCGAATCCACTGTTGGTTGCAGGATGCATTAAGGCGTTGGGTATGTTTGCATTGTAAAGCATTTCTATCGGCTTCTGTGACATGACTAATGGTTAAATTACCGGTGGAGAGAAACAAACCTGGCGACAAACAGAAGAGGGTGGAAGGGGGGGGGGGAGCCAGTAAGATGCACAGTTCTGCGCTTGGAGTCAGAAAACATGCTCTCACATAACCTGAAGTTTGTGGTTTGATGCTTTTCAGTTCGGTTTACCTGCACTCTGTAGAACTTGAAGTTTTCTGTTTGATGCCTGGTATCAGCTGTCCGCATGTCAGTGCTTTTGTGTTCGCATTGTACAACTCTTTGTACAACTTTGTACAACAAACTTTTGTACAAACTATTGTGTTGTGCAAGCTGTTCCTTTGTCTTGGATGCTTTCTTTTTTATTGTGGTCGAATCATGGCCGCTGATCAATATTGGTCCTTTCAGTGTGTATATTGCGACACTGTGGCTGATGAATTGCGATGGATTTGCACCTCACCACTCCCCTCATTTATATCTATACAGCCTAGTTCCTAATGCGAAATATTGTACAACGGATAAACGCCTCACAGTAGCATAAACAAAAATAACTTTGGTTCTAAAAGCACACCCGGCATATGTCATCAATGATGTGTGTTGATTCTCGGGCATGCACATCAGAAAGCAGCCTTGAATAGAGCAACGTTTCGCATTGCAAACTGTGGATCGTGGGGTTTAACATTTCGAAGCGACACATGGGTTATGAGAGACGCTCTAGGGAAGGGCGCCGGATTAATTTAGACCGCGGCTGGGGTTCTTTAAAGTGCGCGGACACAGCACAGCACCCGGACGTTTTTTTATTCTGCCTGCGTCGAAATACTGCTGCCGCGGTCGGGATAGAACCCTGGACGTTGGGTTTAGCAGCCGAACTTGCGAAGCCACTAAGCCATTGCGGCGGGTCGTCTTCCCTTATGGTGGCAACGGTGTTTCTCCAAGGGCCCGTTGACGCGATGAAACGCGACTTCTCTTTGAACTACGTGTACTTATTTGCAATCGACGATTACAGAGGCCCGTGCAGGTACGACCAACAAAATAAAAACCCTCCTGTAATACTTCACAGGAATTTCAACAGTTAGAAAGAAAGGTGAAAGTCCCCACCACGCAGGACCTTAGAAATCGGCGGAGTCCGCACAAAGCGGTCCGCCGAAATAGCATAGGTCACTCTCGTGACTTCATTAAATCAACATTTCATCTGGCGAGCTTCCTATTCTGGCGTGCTTTCGCTTCCTCGCACTCAACTCTCTCCCTCGCAATTGCAGGACTATAGATACCAAATATTTGCTTGCGTGTTTTCTTTTTTCAAATGATGTATCAGATATTAAAATACATGGATCACCCCGTGATAGCCTACAATCACTAAATAATTCATATTTGAATTTCTTCTTGACGCTGTTTTGACTTGGTTTCATCAACCGAACGATGGCTGTGACGTGTAGCTGACATTTAGGTCACGTGAGGCATGGCAAACGACGTCAGTATTACTGTTGACACGTCGTTTGTTACCATTCCAGCTCTTCAAGCATGCATGTACAAGTCTTGTAGTGAATTAAAACAACGTACCAGAATTTATATCTCAGTTTTTGTGCATCACGTGACATCAAGGTCAACTACATGTTACAACCATCGTTCGGTTGATGAAACCGAAAAATCATTAGAGAACAAATTCAGTTGTAAATTATTTACCGGTCGTAGGCACATATCACCTGGCGATTTATGTATTCTAATGTGTAACGCATCATTTGAAAACAGAAAGCGCGCGACTAAATATAGGTGTTACACTCCATTAAGGGGCGTGGAAAAACGAAAACGCGTGCCGAAATTTAAAAAATATGGCCCTAAACCAGTTCGGAGATGGATAGCCCAACGGGTTGAGCCGATCCAGGTGGCGCGTCGCCTGGACTTCGCTGTCAAATTGCTTCCGAGGGGCCTGGGCTGTGGCGAGATTATTATCCGCCTGTTGCTTGAGGATGTGGCGCCGCCACGCGGGAGCCTCTAGGAAACAAATTAGACGGCGCGTAGTAGGCGCTGCTCACAGTGCCTCACGCTACTGCATAACTGGAAAGAAGGGACGGAGTGGCGCCAAGTACAAACGAAGACGACCACATGTCAATTGACTAACGAATGCACGTTTTGTGCACGTAAGCCATGAGAATAGCCCGAAAAAGAAAAACTCTTGAGAACAGTGCAAATCGCGGGGCTAGAGCGAGTAGCTTTGTAAACAACCTGCGAGCCAACGGAGAGTTCAGGGCAGATGTCTGCTTGAGTTGATTCCCAATAATGGCGGATTGAATCCCTGTGCTTTCTTTTTTGTTTTTGGAAACGCAACTACACAAGAAGACGCGACATATACACGGACGCGACACTGGCATCCTTAATTGGCGATATGTGGGCATAGTTTTGAAAGACCGGTGCCAGCACGACCTGCTTCTGAGTGTCGTCTCGCTGTAATAGGAGTTCAGGCCAGTGATGACAAAAAAGCCAGAGAGGTCCGAAACAAGCAGCACGTAGGTGCGGAGCGTCGTGCATCAGGCGCATCACGCAAGATGCGCGCAACAGCCCGCGGCCCGTCACTTTTGCACGGAACATTTTTCAAACACGACACTTATGAGTACTCTTGTTGCGCGCATGTCTTGTGCGCTAAAACATTGTAAATCAACGAATGAAAAAGAGCAGAGGAAAAAATGTTACGCTTGTCACATGATCGCCGCATCTCATTGCAAAAGGGTAAAGCCACGGAATTATACACAACCTGAATTTCGTTCTCAGGCCAGTGGATACAATACCACAAGAGGAACATATATCAGGTTAAAATTGGCATGCAGCTATATGACAGAACCTGTATGGAAAAGTCCTACTATACAAGCAATCTGCGCAGGAGAAGGTATCAACTGTACTTGAGGCGCATAAATAATAATTAGCTCAGCTGCACGCTGATCTAAGACTGATGAACTCGGAGATGGTGTTACCATAAAATTGAAGTAGTAGAAATTACCCAAACGGTTCGCGCACAGATGTTCAGAAAACAAACCCTCCTATAAATTATACACAGAGCTAAGTAACAAGCAATGATGGATCAGTTAAAAGCTTAAGCTGCAATACCTTAAAGCACTCGGAGATTTCAAAACCAGCGTTCAGCAGGTTACCTCATATTTCCTCGGTCTGCCGCGTTGCCACACTCTTGCGAACAGCGTCACGCCGTTCGCGCGCTTCCATTGCTACGTTACGTTTTGCTGAGGAATAGTCCATTGCTGAAAAACCGCTGGGGACCTGCGCCGTAGGACAGCTGAATTCCACAGCTTCTCGGTCTTCTGACTTCCTTCACCTTCTGCGGGCCGACGCGCACTGACTGCTCTTTCTGGCGCGAAGCCACAACTTGCACCAGCATACTCCATCACCACTGCTAAATTTTTGCTGACACCTATCCACGAAATTCTCGTGTTGCCCTTTCGTGCTGCCCCGCACCTGCGCAACCTAGAGATGTGGCTCGTTTCGGTTCGTCCGAAAACTGCCGAGCTTTTCCAAAACTGTGCTGCTTTCTACAGAGAGAGTAAGGCAAAAATGCAAGCAGTCAGTCAGTCACTGCAACTTTATTCTCAAATCAGGTAAAAACATCTCCGCAGAGCATACCCAAGTGGACCGACCAGGCTGTCGGTGGAGGACAGGGAAAATTAGGTGTGGTTTGGTCAGCGTTGCATGTGAAAAACATTTGTTCATGAAAAAAAAAATAACACAAGCAAGCACGTGAAAGAAATCAACGCTACTCACAATCAAAATTTGCAAAGCCAGAGATACAGGATGCTGCGGACCACGGCCCATATTTACCAACTGTGTTTTTTTTTAAGTTGTAGCCTACTATATATGGTGCACACAAGGTGGATTCTAAGTTGGGCAGCCACAGCCGGGTGCGCATTAAAACTAGAGCTCCTGTTTCACCGTTTAGATGTACACTCATAAATACTGACGAGAATAGGCTGCCTTCTACTGGTTTTCATCACAGGTTTTCACCCCGGCGCGTTGTCGCGATGCAGTGAGGTGTGTCCGTAGTGAAGGTGTCGGTGTGGACGCACTCCTCGCGAAGCTTCCACGTTGTTTAGCGGCCCACAACTGCCTGAGCCATCAGACAGGCATCTGCCATCGTGATCGAAACGATCGGGATTGAACACTATGCAGATCTAGCGTTGCTGTACGGCCACTTCGGTCGCGATCGAGCCCGATCCTGCTCGACCTCAAGCCGCTTCCTGAAGCGCAGTCGAGGGCTGTGACATCGTCCTCAGAAAACGATCTAATGGAAAATAAAACTGAACCGTGCAGAAAGGTTTCTATAAATGCCATCAAATTATAAAATACATGTTATTCATCCCACGCGGCCCTATTTTCAACATTCGTACCACCTGCCTGGGTAGTAAACAAATATGCACCCAGGTACACGAGCCAGTGGTACGGTGCTTGCAGTACGTTTGTGTTGGCACTTTCTGTAGCTGTATTACAGGCACGGGATTTTTTTTTTGTTTTGTAAGAAGCATTTTTGTTTACGTTTCCTTCATTACAAACGCATTTATTCGCGACCACTTAGACGAACACGTGTGCGTGCAGCGCCGCCTGTCGTTGAGCAGGCCAACTCGACGATCGCAATCGAGGCGGATCGTGCAGCAGCGTCATGTGGAGCTCGCTCGGAACTTCAATCTAGATCGGACTCGATGGGGATCGGAAGTGCCCGTGTGACAGCCGCATAAAGCACCCCTCGGGGAGGGCTGGGAGTATGTAACGATTCTTCGAGTCAGTAAGTATTTAAGCTGGAGGCACAAATTTGGAGGCCTCTCTTTGCACTGTGGCGGCCAATATAGATGCACGTACTTACGGAAGTTTCTCAACAAGGATCGAATTCATACGAACTGCATTAGCCGCTCGCAGCTTTGTTTCGGCTGAAAAGAGAAGCAGTTAATTATGTCTAGCGGAAGTAGCTTTGTTTAGGGTTTTATTTACACGTGCATACAGAAAAATCAATGATAAGTAATAAAGACAGGACTTATTAGGAGAAAGTAAATATTTATGACTTGATTGTGGGCTAGAAAAACCACTCTATTAAAACATTTCGTGTTTTATTACGCATCGCAATGGCAACCAAACAACGGGTACCCGCTAAAGCTCAGCAGGTGGCCATGTCCAGAGGGAATTTTCAAATGTACTGCATTTTATCACTGAGATTTTGCGGTGCGGATATCCTGAGACAAAGCCAAACAACTACGAGCGTTTCATTTGCTGGATACGTCAGACACAGTGAAGCATTTTCGACCGACGCCGCTGCGCAAACTTAAATCCGAGCGTTATAGGCAACCACTCTCTTTGCTGATGTTCGGTTGACGGCGGCTACTAACTCAGATCCAAACGGCGTTTGGCGTCATGCGCCCCATCAAACCACTGTTCCCGTATTTCTCGAAGTGAAACTTTATAGACGGTTTCGACGTTGATAAGCGAACCCGACTACTGATGTTGGTAGTAGTCCTCAAGCGTTTCCGACTACCAAACTTCCGGTATTGTCAGTACCGCGTCTTAAGTTGTACCGCTGCACATGCGGCCGCAATGATGGCCGTTTGTCCTTCCGCGTTCGGGGCCTGCGGCATGCGACACAGACGGCGCTGGTGTAGCTCTTGCAGGCCACAATCGCTGGACGATCGTCCGCTTTAAGGACAATTTATTTTGGTTTAGGTGGCCTGAATTACCTGTGCTAATAGTAAGCTCGCCACCATAATTAACTGAAGCTTCAGGGCCTAACTGAACACAAAGGATGCGGCGCTGACTTTGCAGCAGTTTTTCTTGCTGAAATAGCCGCCACTTGCATGAAATGTGACTCTGTGCTCCACAGATCTATAACTGAATGCAACAATCGTGCTTAATGAATCGAATGTAATATTTGCAGCCGGCTTTCCCACAGCAGAACGCTGAACAGATATGCTCGAGAGCTAATCGCCTCACCGGAGAACACCGCTATGCTCACTTGATACGCCCTACAGAGAGCGCCAGTTGATGAAGTCCAGGAAGGGTGGTCGTGCTTGAGGAAATAAATGCCAGACTATATCGCAAGTCTGTGCCGCTATAACGCATTAACCTGCCCAAGATGACAATGATCCCTGCCTTAAGAGGTTTAATTCAGCATAAATGACAAATATTCATGGCAGGAATCGTGACATGTTCCAGGATATTGAGTAATAAGGCAAACAAGTAAGCAAATTTCTTGTGACACTGATCAATGGAAACTGTATATCTCTGAATGCGTTACAAATGCGTGCCAGACATTCCCTCACTCGTAGTAAATGTTAAAAAGGCCTTACGAGAACAGCATACCGAGCTTACGCCTAGCTGGTTCCTAATTTAGGCGTTTTTTTAGGTCTTATTGCTTGGGTTACGTAATCTCTGAGAAATCGGTGAGCATCGTCAGCGAGCAATCAGCGCGGACAAAAGATCCTTGTTGTGTACTATAGCATAAAGATCTTGCTCAAAGTTAGTGATGCTTAATAATTGATCCCGTGAAAGTGGTAATTAATCACGGTAAAATGTTCCGAAGAAGGCCAGGCCCCAGAAAGTCGGCTCTTTCTATTCCTTGTACAGGATTCGCCCATAATTAGATTGCGGTGTACTCGTCGCAGCTTTGGCGTTTGACTGCTGAGCCCTATAGGCCACGGAGGCTGACCCCGGCGGCTGCACACTGATAGAGGCGGCACGCAAAAAATTAATATGTTGTGCGATATCAGCACACGTTAAAGAATCTGAGGTTGTCAGAACAGTTTCGGAGCCGTTAACTATGACGTCCCTCATAGCCCGTGAGCAGCCTCAGGAAATCGCACTCCGCAGACTACCACACACCACTTCACGTTGCAGTCTGACGGCAGAGCTTTTCGAAACGGCGACATATTAGCCAGTTTTAGAATAGGGGAACCAGTACTATCGATTAGGTAGATTCAGAATAGCGTGGCGCCTGTGTGCATGGGGATAACACTAACGCCCCTCGTGTTACTGTTCTGCGCATGCGCACGGGCTCCATGTTATTCCTGTGCATTCCAGCCCATAGGATCCACCTATCGTAAACTCGCTGCTCTCCCCAGGTTAGGCCTACCGCACGTGCCCGCCGTAAACCCATTTGGATGCACGCGTGCCGCTTTTGCATACATGCCCGGCTGGCTGCGTTATCTCCGGTGCTCGTTATCAAAGAGGCAACTCGAGTGTCGGGGCAGCTCAAGTGGCTTACTTCCGCATATCCGAAGGGATGGATGGTGACAAGGGCAGGAGGGGGAGCGAAGTGCATGGCATGCGACGAGATCAGCAAGGTTAAAAAAAGACTACCGAAACAGCGTAAGAACAAAGCGCCCTGCAAGCTCCAATTCACATCACGCCTGTCATTGTGAGTCCTGTTTGCCCACTCAAACGCCGTGCATGCTGGTCTTGCGCAGAGCCAGGAAGCTCTGAATGCCTCAGTTGACTTCATAGCACAATAGGTGTCCAAGTCTCAAGTGGAGCAATGCCGATCACAGATTCGCGCATTATACTGGTCCGATGATTAGCCCCCTCCCCTCTTCTTGGGGGCCTCCAGTATTCTGGGCGGATAAATAAAGCTATGGTGCCAAGCACTCTGTGCCCACATTACGCTTAATTGTACGGCTGCTGGTGTGCTGCGCCTGTCTTGAACTACTGCTCTTACGCGTTTGTTCTTCTCGTTGTGTGACTGCGAAGACCAAGTATCATAACATATACAGGTATTCATGTGATTCGGTTGGACTCGCCTTCGGCTCCTTGACTCACTCAATTCTTTTCCTCTTTTTAGAGAGAAACAGAAATTCATGCCCTGCGCTGCGTAAGAGATAGTCTAACAGCAGCTATAATTCTAATGGCGGCAGCAAAAAAAGAAAGCGCAACGTCTGGGCCTGTCCGGGATTTGAGCCCGGGACCTCTCGCACCTAAAGCGTGAACACACCCCAAGACTAACGGGGCAGTTTTTCTTTTCTTTACTGCAGGGAAGTACACCCACCTTGAGAGGCTTCAAGCCCGACTTGACCAGGTCGCATTATGCAACCTATCATACACAATCACACCAGTATCCTGCTCTCACTTTGCCTGCACATCAAAATTTCTGGAGACACAGACATGCATCGAGTAAAGGCAGCCAGGAAGAGGTCTATCCTGCGCAGCACATACCCCCGCACCATAGCGCACTGCTCTCTGAACAGAGACTTCGATGAACGTGGTGGTTGTGTGTGGCGATCTGTCATGCGGCTCTTCCACAGGCTAAACAGTCCTATGAGCACTGAAAGATCACACGGAGGGTTAGAACCTGCCATTGTAGGCAAAAAATCTTATAGTATAAAGCGCAATCTCGATGTCCTTTTTAAGAGTCCGTTGAAGATTGTCCGAGAAAAAAAAAAACACGGCATCACTACAAAACTCAAAGCAACGATCAATAGTTTCTGGCTGCTGATAGAAGCTACAGTTCACAGACAATTACACAAAAGTCCCTTTTTCACAAAGCCATGCTTTGACAGTTAAGCTTGGAGTGTGAAGTATAAAAAAAGGCTTTGCGGCTGATTGAACACACATCTGTAGCATCCGCTTTAATGCACTGTTGCCTAGAAAGGAGAGGTACGGCTGCTAATACAACGATACAGGAAACGACGTCTCAATCAGAACTTTTGTCATCTGTCTTCTGGATAGAGAGTCTATACAGAATTCTGAGGTAAACCGTACAGTAAGGAAATGGAATGTGTCGGCGACTTCTTTAAGAAAACTCCCACAAAGGCCCCTCACTCCTATGACCAGTGGGCGCAAACAGAATAGGCAAATTAGCAATTAATCGTCTGTTAAACATAGCTAGCAGGAAGGGATGATTTGCTGTTTTAAAAAAAAGCAAAACCTTGGAACAAGCTGATCAACAAACAAGCTCTGAAGACCAGCTCCACCAGCCTCCAGAGGGAGACACAAATTGTCTCGACGCATAGGGTCCCATTGAGAGTGGCACACTAATGTCGCAAAAATTCCATGCATTGCCTGTATGTACTTTTTTCCTTGCACAATGCAATACCTGCATGGCACAGATAAGCTTCGAACCCAAGAAGATATTGGAAACTTGTGCTGGTGCAAAAATGTAGAGTTTCTTAGATCCCCAAGACTGGGTTTGTCGCCTAACTAACGAGATCTGAGAATCCCCGTGAGGCCCACTATTATGTTACTGATGCAAGGGAACTCCCAAATACTGTAAATATTCGGAGTCCCGCCTGATGCCGCCAAAAAGGCTTGGTTTTGTACCCCAGTGACGTACCCACAACCCCTATGATTTATCAAGGTTAAGAGACGCACCAGAACTCTCACAAAACTGCTGAATTACATAAAAAACCTCAAGCACACTGTTTTTATCAAAGCAGAAAAGGACAACGTCATCAGCATAAACTAAAATCTTAATTTCACATTGAGAGAGTAATATGCCACGAATTGATGTTTCCTTGATGATACTACGACATAGGGGCTCAAGATATAATGCAAATAGCAAAAGCGGTAGCGAGCAGCCCTGTCGAACAGATGTTTTAAGTGGAATAGGTTTGGTAAACTTTTGATTAGCAATCAGTCTTGTAGTAGCCGCTTTCTAACATAGTTCATGGCTTTAAGCAAGACATCATCAATGTTTGCACTCTCTAATACAGCAAACGAAAAATCATGGCGCACCTTATAGAAAGCTTTTGCCAGATCAATCGGAATAAGATCCACTTGACTGACCTCGTCTGACACTGTCTCTAACACGAAAGTGCGATATGAATATGGATTTGGATACTACGGCCTTTGATACCGCACACTTGGTGCGGCCCTAATGAATCTAATGCCAGAAGTTGCAGACGAGAAGAAAAACCCTTAGCAGATATCTTATGATCCACGTTGCATGAAGATATCGGGCGATACCCTTCAGCAGTTTTCAATGGTTACCTTTGGTTAACCAAATGGTTACCTTTCTACCATTGTGTTCTTGTACGGCGAGCTGACTGGAAGTGTATCCATGAAAAAAATTGTGTATATAGAAAACTGGCGCTGGCTTGAATTGTGCACTTAAGTCGTATTTACTGCACTGTGTTTGTGTTGTATAAAAAAAGTCATTGAATTCCCACCCTGTATCGGCCCAAAAAGGGCTAACAGTATAAATAAATAAATAAATAAATAATAACCGATCTGCGTCTGTGCTTTTCGGGATTAGTATGGTGTGACCAGTGTAGACGTGGGAGGCAAAAAGGCCACATAAGCTGTACTGAAAACTGCCAGGTGCTAAGCTAGGCAGGTGCTAAGCTAGGCATAAGCGCTTTATAGAACTCATTATTTAGACCCTCCGGGTTAGGAGACTTCTGAGTCAGCGCTATAAAGAAATGGCCGATTTGACTTCATCTAAAGTAATCGATCCCTCAATGACTGCACGCTGCTGATCTTGAAGACGAGGGAATGCTTCTTTGAAGTTATTGAAATCGGACCCTCTGATCGGGTTACTACACAAAAGAGCCGCATATAATAGTTAAAGAAAGCACCAAGAATACCTGGCGTGTCAGTGTACGTATCACTTCCGCGACAAACTTCTAAAACCTCCTTAGAAAGAGCAGAATGCCTTTCGTCATTAAGCGCGCGGCGAGACGGTTGTTCATTAACGAAACTCATTGTTCGCGACCTAATCAAGGCGGCCTGATATTTTTCTGCGCTAAACTGCTGTAGCAGTGCTTCAATATTATTGATATAATCAAGATACTATCCTGGAACAATTATTTTCAACTCATGCGATTAGTTCAGGGTGCGCTTAAATTCACGAATGTAAAGGCGCTTCAAGAATGTGATCCAAGATGGTGATTCAATAGCAATATTCTTCACCTCTTGCTTAAAAAGATCCCACTTTTGAAAAACAGAGATCTGTACGTGCCCACGTATCTTTGAAGCAAGCAGCTACAGCACGCTGAGAAATTTCATCTGAGAGAGGGAATTATTTAGCTTCCATAGCTCCCACCGCGGTTGGAGAAGGCGCCAAGGATACCCTCCTATCTGAACAGACGCCATGCAGTGATCGCTGAAAAATATCGGCCTCACACAATATCTATGCACAGTAGGCAATGTTCCAGCAGAAACGCTAATCGTGTCAAGTCGATCATTCGAAGAAGATTGAAAATGCGTGAAATGCATGCTATCGCTTTTTAGCCTGTCAATGCCAACAAGGTTGTGCTCACAAACTAAGTCGGTGGGAGCAGCAAAATTGGGGTCATAACGTCAGTGATATAGTGATCGATCCTCATGGTTAAAATACACAATTGAAATCCGCCAGTACCAAAATTTCGACATCCATGCGCAGGAGGTTTGCCAATGACAAGAAAAACACTTTTCTATCTTCCTGCTTTTCAGGCGCATACACAAACAATTCGCACTGCTGACCCGAAACGGTGATGTCACAACATATGGATCGCCCCTCATCATCAGTGCAATACGACAGGGCAGTCATATACCCAGTGTGTTGCTCAAAAAAGGTATGCAGCCTCCAGACAAGCCTGTCGAATGGCTGACGATAATAATATATCGCGGTACAAACATCTCTAGAGCAGTTTCTGTATCCTCATCCGTAGCCACCTTAGTTTCCTCAATTGCAGTTACATTTAACGCTACAGCTTTCAAGCAGGTGCGTTATCTGGTACTGCCGCCATCGATTCCGCAAGCCTCTAACGTTAAGGGCAGCGACCTCAAAAGGTTTGACCTCCACCATTTTTTGTATATGCAATATTAAGCTCCATCCGCCTAGGCGGCGAGTGCCGCCGGCGAAATGGCGGCCTGTTGGGCTGTCATTGCTCTCTTTGTACAAGCCAACCTTCCTTAGCCCTCCGTCACTGATACCTTGCTCGGATCTCCGCTGACACCGAGCTCCGCATCCGCGGGACGCTTCAGAGGCGCGCTGCTGTCCATGGAGAGCTCTGAGGTGTCTGAGGCTCCCGCCCAAGAGTTCAGGAGCACCACAGCACTCGCAGCTCGAAGGTCGGCCGGCAGCTCTTCGCTGACGCCGGTGGTCGTGTCCAGTCATGACACACTACAGAGCAGCGGCGCACCACCGTGGGAGCAGCCTGGTCGCGCATCCGCTGGCTCCTCGGAAACTTGCAGTGGCAGATCTTGAGATACTTCTGCCGGCACAACGCGGCTGTTAAGCCAGCTCAAGATCAGGTGCGCCATGCTGAAGTAGTCCAGAGGCTTGAGGTTGGGAGGTTCAGTATGTGGCGGCTTGATGTCTTGTGAGTTATTAATGGACACTGCTTCACATGGAACCTCAGTGTTGAGCTCTCCGGAAGCGTCCAAAATATCCGAAATGTCCATGATGTACTCTGACACTACATCGTCTTCTTTGGACCAGGAGCCCTGACGTAACCTATCGGCATACGTCATGACACAAGTATCCACTGTGTGACCAAAACGACGACATTGGGTGAATCCCGGCGTACGGCACTGCCGCCTGACTTGTGCAACTCTGCTGCACCGAAGACACAAGTTCATCCGGACATCAGCTCTACGACGTGCGCGATAACCGGCCCTTTAGTTTTGGAAAGTTGAAATTCGTTAACTATTACTTTCATGCTACGTTATTACGGGTGCAGCAGCTAAGGACAAGATGTCTTCAGTAACTGAGATTTTCGCTGCGATCTAGAAGTGAAATAACAATTTTCTTTAATGAAAACTAAGCAGTACCATAGTCCTTCAATATCTTTTTTCTGGTCACGAAACCCCGGCCAAAGTTCCATGTAGGGATAGCGCGCGTCGCTAGAGGCGCGGCTGTCGGAGAGGGGGCACGATGGCTGCGCGAGCCCTGTTTGCAGCGGCTGTAATAGGCTCGCATTCGCTTGGTATTTGTGCTTTCTGGGGATCGGTATTTGTGCTTAGCATGGACGCTACTTTACTGGTTATCAACCGGATGCTTGGCTGCAATATCGAGACACTAAAAACCCTCTGCGATCGGCGGCGGCCGCTAGTAAACCTTGCAAGCGGCTGTTTTCTGACCAACAATTAATGCGCTTATTTTCTTTCGTTGCTTTTCATAAAACAGCGATTTTTGTGCATGGGTCCAGCCTGCGCATTCATTTTCGCAGCAATTCGCCTGCAATGTTACTCTGGAAAGACTACGGCAGTACTAATGAACAAATAATTTAAAAAGGGTGGTAGGTGTAAAATTTGTATGAGTTGTTTATCTAGAATGATGGCCAAGACAATAAATTAGACCACCGCGTGGAATCCGCCTGCAGCCAATAAATAATTTATCATTGAATATCTTCTGCAATGAAGTTTCGGTTTCAGCAGCCGACCGGTGGCTGTGACAGTACGAGTTTCTGCCATATCGCCTCAGGAATAAAAATGCTGCAATGTGATCACGGCTTCATCGTTTAAAATTCCAACTCTTACACTAACCTGCCCCTGAAACCGAAATGAAAGCGACGGAGAGCTATGCTGCTGGAGCGTTTGTATGCGTCACATCACCTCACGTGATCGCAAACGTACTTGTGACGTCATTAACGGGCGTTCTGCGGCTGAAAGCGAAACAAGATTTAAAAAGAAAATTTAAGGTCTTAACTATTACCAAGGGCAGGCAAATTCCTATTTGGGGTTCTTTTTGACTGCTTTGTACTAAAAAAGAAACACAAACAGGCAGAGATTATTCGTGTCTCCACACGTGTGAAGTAAAACTGCAAAGTGCACAGCATTTATCGCAGTGCACATGTAGAAAAGTTTCTGGTGCGTACAGGAGCCAGCGAATACATTTTATGTGCTGCACTGAAGGAGAAAAATTTGGGGGGAGACTTAAGCTCCGCCTTTAAAGGTATGGCGCGACAGCCGTTCCTCTTGCCCATGCGGATATGGACACTGCTTCCTCTTTCACAAGAACCATCATCATGTGGAGAATCGCACGACGTGCATATGCAGCTCTGCTTTAACCAAGCCGTACGAACATGCCTGCGTGGGGTAGCGGTAGCGAGTCTGTCAGGATATTGTGGGCGGCTTGATGTTTGGTTGGCGCCGAAATTATTATCAATCGGGCCAACCTGCCCTGCTCGCGGCTTTCCCGCCACCGCGTTCTCGTGTCGAACAACAAAAACAAACAAACAAACAAACAAATTCTCAAGGCCCAGTGCACCAACGATTTGCAGGTGTTGAAAACGGGGGGGGGGGGGGGGGGGGGGAGAGAGAGAAACACAAATAGATTGATAAGGGACGCGAAGGAAAGCTACGGTCCTAACGAGAAGCCCTCGAAGGTCGGAAATAGTGCTGGGGCATTCGAACGGCCGCCTCCCTTCCCTACATCGTGCACGCGTCCGCTTCCCGGCGATAATCCTGGGGAGGGGGCGGAGTAGCCTTGACCCTCCAGCGTCGCGAGGGGTCAACCGTCCACGCGGGGCAAGGCAAAATCATCGCCGCCGCGGCGCGACATGCCCGCATACAACTGGCGCCGTGGCCACTTCGGTCGCAAAAGAAAAAAGAAAAATAAGGCACGCACACACTTTGTGACAGAGTCTGAATTGAAACCGAAGATCAGACGTTCCATTCCTGTGCAGTTACTAAGAAAAAAATTCAGGAGGCACTTTGACTGTCTACAGTGGCGTAGAGGCGAAAGCGTTTTCCGCACCACTTTCACTGCCTCTGTGGTACTGGTGACGTCACCACTGGATGACGCCACATATAATTAATGACTAATTACTGAATAATGACTAAATAATAATTAACTGCTAATTGATGACGCTTAATCTTCGCCTTTAGGAGTGGAATGCGACAGCGTGTTGTAGCGCTGCCAGGGAGTCCACGGAACGCCACCACCCGTTCGGCGCGATGCCTTGCCCTTTGAACGGAACGCTTTTTGAGGAAAGGAAATGGCGCAGTAATTGACCATTTGCGGTAAACTTTCTGCGCGCAGCCAGCGCCCTCTATAGGCGATTTGGTTTTGGTTGGAAAACATGAGCCGGCCGTGCATTCCCTCGCTGTTGTGCGGCGAATGATGTGAGCTCCTTGCCTCGCTTTTGCAGCGCGAATGAAAATGCCAGCTCACTGCTTGGCCTACGGCTGCACGAATTACTTCATTCAGAAAGGAAGCACGAAGCTCAGGCTCCCGCCCAGCTCGTTTCGAAACGGATATTCCTGCTGTATTTGTGCTTGCTGCCAAGTGCACGCAGCTCGGTCGTTCTACAAGAGTTTTGCCATCGACATACGTGCGTATTCGGTGGAAACCGAATGATATATACTAGTATGAAGACTCACCGTAAATGAAACAATGTCAAGCCGTGCTATCTGAAGAGCGGGAGCACGGCAGAGCGCAACCTCGCGTATATCCGTTCATTCTAACGCTCCTGCGGCCCGTCAGCACTCAAAGCAACGCTCTGCCGTATCAGCACGAGCCATGATTGAGATAGTACAACGGGTCGGTTACTAATCAGTTAAGTGTGCCCAGCAGCAAAATGTGCTTTACGAAGTTAGCACAAACTCCTGCCCTATCAAGAAAGCGTACCAATGACGAGAAACCAACGACAAGGAAGGCCCGTACTAACGACGAACCATGCCGTTGTCACATGAACACCGGTATTCACTGACTGCGCGCACGCGCCAATCCCACGAAATCTTGGTTGTTTGAAGATTCATCATCAAGTTTCTGACGTAACCTTCCTCCTTGAAGGACCAGCCGCGATGAGCCCGGCCAACAGCTGAGGTAGTGGAGTGGAGGTTTTGCCACACATTTCCGGCTACCACGCGAAAAATCTTCGCTCCACCCCGTTTCCAAAAACGCAAATTGGAGGTTCTCCTCCTCTATCATCCTCTTACCTTACCAAACGCTCGTACCCGGCAAAGAAACAACACTAAAACAACGAAACAAGCGCACGAGAACTGCTGAACGCTGCCTTGCACATGTCTGCTCGGGAACAACTTTCCAACCAAAAGTTCTGGTGGAGCTTCCCTCTTTACACGACAGGTGGCGTTCGCTTTTCCGCAAATGGTCAATTCTCTGTTATCTCGGTGGACACCTGAACCGCACCGTATAGAGGAAGGGAGGAAGTCGGAGTGGAAGAAGAAAGAGGGGCCGTAATGAAGAAAATGAAAATTGTATTTGAGGAAAGGAAATTACGCAGTAACTGTCTCACATATCTCGGTGGACACCCGTCAAAAGCGTGACACCTCTGCTGACAAGCTTCTGCTGACAACCTGCTGTCGACAACGATGAGGCATTAAAGGCTTTCGCCTTAATAGAGCGATGGGTCGGCTGCATGGCAGCATTAAAGGCGACGCTTGTAACGTGAGTGGTCGACTGCTCGGTGTTTATATGAGGGCGAGGAGGAAGACGGCCCGTGCGCTTGGCGCATTGCTCGCGGTTGCTCCGATCGCAGCGCTAGTGTGGCTGGTGCCGCCTATAGGAGCCTCTTTTAAACGCCACCGTATTGGCCAATCCGGATTTTCCCGTCACACCGATAGCAACGCCGACACCGGCTTTTCTGCGACACGTGGCCTTATGCTTTCGCGTAAAAGAAGCTCCAGAAAGCAACCCACCATTAAGACGGCCTCACATAGAGCGGCGCAATAGCTGGCACCAGCTAGGTAGCAGAAGCACTGTTGGATGCGTTATAATTCATTTTTTTGTTTATGCCTCGCATTGTTTTCTTTCGTGCCATTGTAATTTTTCGTTTCCTGTTCTGTTTCATGACTGAGTTCTATTTCTCGCATGTCACGGGATCTTTTCTGCTACAAAAACTCAAGGAGGCGTGAAGAGCTTCAACCCGGGACTTTTTGCTCGAGACTGCGGAAGGCACTGATACTGAGAATGCGCTGGCTTTTCCATCGGCTACTAGCTAGTCACTGCCAGTTGTTCTGGCTTTCGAGGGTTAAAACGTTTGGTAGAGTTGTCACCCGGTCTATGCAAAGCCTGTGATAAACTCTGGCAGGTCTGCAGCGAAAACTTTTTTTTAATATGAAACCCAGCGGTTCAAAACCCTGGCAGTGTTTCGCACTGCCAGACGCAGCAACGTCGAGTAGCAAATGGAAAGAGAAAGAAGGCATCGGACCTGAACCTCATAGACAAGGTTGATATTTATTGGAATAGTTGTTAACCGTGCTCAAACGTCATGTACTGTTGCGGACAAAAGCCTCCAGGGCGCGTCATCGGGAACCGAAGTTGATAGTTCTGTGATTAACCGCTAGCTGGAGACCACACTTGTCCAGGTGAAAGTCGGACTGGCGTGCTATGATGTGTGCTACTGATAGCAGGCGATCGCTTACAAACACGGCGGCTATTAGCCAAAATCGCTTCTCGTGCGATCTGGTGAATTTTGTCCCCTTTAATACGTATACGTTTCGCGCTTCCCATAGCTCAGGCAACAGTGGAAGCACAGTTATGCAACACAAGTTTCAGGGAAGCCCTTCACTATTCTTGAAGCTGCCGTGGCGGCTCAGTGGTCGTGGGGCTCGGCTGCTGACCCGAAAGACGCGCGTTCGATGCCAGCCGCGGCGGTCGCATTAGAAAGGAGGAGAAATGCTAGAGGCCCGTGTACAGCGTGATGCACTGCACATGAAACCCAGGTGGTCGAATTATCCGGGGCCCTCCACTATGGCTTTCCTCATAGTTCCGCTTTGGGACGTTAAACCCCATGCATGAAGCGCAATCCGGAATGGACACTAACTTTTTTTTTAAACAAGATCTATTGCCTCAGGGCTGTCTCGTTGCCCTGAGGCAAGGAGACAGCCAACAGTTTACAATAGAGCTATGCTTATCGAAACCAAGCCTGAGGAGCTGGAAATGACTATAGGAATGGCTTGGGATAAGATAAGAAAAAGGCAAAGTCATCGTTATAGTTCCAGACAGGAGCATTTCCGGTCACCCGAGCAAATATGCGGCCAACATTCTTTGCCTCTTTAGCCACGTTCTCTGGCCAATGGACTCGGAGGCCACAGCTCACCGTTTCGCGCTGCGTCCCCCTCGTCTACTGCATTAAAAAACACTCTCGCTGCGGCCAAGTAATACCGGATGATGCTTTGCGATGAGCGATGTCCGCTTCGCCCTTGTTATGTTTTCTGCCAGTAAGGTGAAATATATAAAGGGCCGCATTTCCAAATACGTGGCTCAGTTTTGACAGCAGCGAGTTAGCGAACGCAAAACAATGCTTGAAGACGCGCGCTTTTCAACACGGCACGTGGCGCGCATCTTCTCTATGCCTGTACAAAAGAAGTTCGATTTGTGGTTTTTGACACCATGTGATGGGGCCGTTAACAAGCCCCGAAATGTCAACACAATTTCTACGCTTATCCTTCATCGAAGTGTTGCTGGCCGTGACCGCGATCAAACCCACCACCCTGTGCTCCACAGAGACATCTCTTTTGGTACTGCAAGAAGTGACAAGTCAAAGTGAGTAGGTTGTAATCGGCGAGAGATATTTCGCTACACATGCATGTACAAGATACGCAGAGACACGCCAGCACACAGTTCAACCTCCCCATCGTCTACAGTCGCAGGCGCTCAGTCATGGCCATGGAGCAAGTAATGCTGCGCACGAATTTAACGTGAACGGCAGGACTGACAGAAGTATATATATATGAAGGGCGTTTCTGGACGGAGGTCGTGAGGTAGCGTGTTCCAGTTTTTCTCTGCAAGCCTTGGATTACCGCTCTAGTTCGAAGTGAAAACAGGCATAGGCATTGTGATGTCTCAATTGAACATGGTGTTCTTGCTTATTTCCCTCTTTTGAATTTCACCTTTCGCGTCTAATTTAATCTCAAGAAGAACGAGGAGTCACATGTCCACAAGAGCTCGAAACTATGGATGTATGTTTAGCCGTCTTCATTCACCCATGGGGGATACATGGAGGATGTCGACGTTTTGGGATCTGAATGTTTCTGTGGCGACATTCAAGAAGAGGCGGATAATGTTTTAGGTTCTAGTGTAGCACCGTAAAACCTTTTCATTGTAAAGATGTTTTTTTTTTCTTATCGTTGTGAGCATTTGGATACTGCAAGCGCATACTTGTGATTATAGGGATTCATTAACCACTTTTGCCCTAAATGTGCACGTCCTGTCAACATATGCGAGGTCCTCGAGTAAAGAAACGGATTTCTATGACGCAAATGTCCGGAGAAGAATGTAATTTAGCGCCCCTTTCTCGTTTTTTTCTGCAACTAATCATAAACGGCTGACTCCTGCAGAGTGAAGCAAAGTGAGACACAAAGAGAAAGCTCTTCACTGGAAAACATATATTTTTGCCCCCGCGTAAATGAGTACAGGCATGCAAATTTTGGTTGCATGTTCTTTGTTACACCCTTTGAAGTAATTTATGATTAAATTTCATCTCTCAAGTTGCTTTGGTTGCGATTTTAGCTGCTGATCTGCGATATGACGTCAAATGGGGCTGCAGGTCACATGAGGATAAAAATGTTAGACATTTTAAATCCTGCTTTTAAATACGCCTCTTCATATACAAGTTGTCATTCCTGCTCTTGGGACAGGCTTTACTAAGAAATGAAGTGCATTAAAACGACGAAGCACCATTTTTATGGCAGTTTTTTTTATCCCTTACATGGCTTAAAGTTGAATCTGACACCACAGCCGCTGCTCGGCTGTTGAAGCCGTAGCCAGAACAACATGAAAGATGAAATGCAATTGTAAATAATTTTTAGGGCGTAGGCAAATCCTTGCCGTGGTCACGCATGTACGCTAATGCTTTGCAATCACTGCGGAGATGAAAATGTCCGATCAAGAATTCGCTGACTCACCGACATGAAATTCAGCTTGATAAAGGCAGGGGACCAACAGAGATGTAGGAAATATTTAAAAAGCATGAAATAAAAATACAATCGCGGTCATCGAACTGTGACGCAGCCATTAAAAAAGGGGGGTGAGTAGAAAATTACAGCGTGTGACAGAGGGCAATATGTTACAGATAGAGAAACAAACGAGTTTGCCCCGCTGCGAAAGCAAGAACAAAAAAAAAAACAGTTATTCCTACATTCGTCGGTCAACGGTACTTACTCAGATCCCTGCATTTTGGACGACGAAGTTGCTCTGTCATTGCTGAATTTCGCTGGACATTTGCGACAAAACATTGCATTAAAAAAAATAAACTACAGTGGCAAGAGTGCCGACTGATGACTTGTCCCTATCGGTGTACCCACATCTCTTCGTGAATGCGGCGTTCCGACGGAGTAGATGGGAGAGATTTTCCAGTAGACGAAGCAGTCGTTGAGCGGAAACCTTGATTTTAAGTGCCGACTGATTAAATTAAGGTGTCAGCTAGCATGATAGATAAACACAGGACGCGATCCATTAAAGCACAAAAGCGCACATCTTTACCATTAATGACGTACCAGGTTTCAGCAAAGTCTGCCAATAATCGATACCAGGTTCGTAGCGGACAGATTGGAGCAACTTTGGCGCGCGCAGCGAAGCGGTTAGTCTCTTTTATGTCGATGATTTATTGATACCATTCTTAATTGGTCCGGAAGCATGTGCAAGTCTAAACAAAGCCTACCGATATACCCCGAATCTCAGTGCACTTCTCCGCTGGTCGATTTGGTGCTATTGCCGGTTGCTTACAGTGCATGGACCCGCTACGCTGGCTGGAGGAAATAAGGCGTTTCAAAGCGACAGCGTCAGATCGGACGCCGCAAGAAAATCCGTGCGCGTTGGCACATTAACACAGGACTGGTCGAGAGGGTGGTGACGTCACATGTTGAGCTGTGGAATAAACACGATTAACACTCTAGTTAGATTGAGGCTATGAGGCTGTTGGATGACTGAACCATCGTTAATACATACTGGGATGCACAGTAAATTAATCCTATTGGATCGAACCCGCGACCCTTCGGTTGCGAGTTAGGCAAGCTACCACAACGCCATTGAGGCACGTTGGTTCGTCTTGGTTCAAGAAAGACCTTGCGTGTCTTGTGGTGTATCATGTGGTCTAGAATACCTACTGATGTAAGCTAATAACTGCCTGTAATTAGAAAGGATTACTAATTAAGAAAGGAAGCAGAAACTATCCGTAAACGCCATCGTGTCATACCCTCAAGGTGGAGCTTTAGTGTCCTCTTAATTTTATTGCTGGTGCTCAACACAAGATCGTGTCTGTACTCGCAAACGCCTATGTAAGTGTGGTTTCGATGCACATTAAGCAACCCCGTTTAGCCTTTAGTGGTCGTTAGCCATACGGTATGGAAATGTGTGGCCCGCGTCACGAGTCAATTGCCCCTGTGTAATTCCGAAGCGCTCCTGTTGCACATGGCGCTGCTGAAAATGAGATTATGGCATATTAGTTTCACTGATCGGTAACCGTTGGAGCGCTCTGTGGCGGATTCGGCAACTCTGGCGCGGATTTGGAATACCGCTCTAAATTCACCAATGGAATTTGCTACACGCCAGTGCAGATTGCAAGCCTCAGATAGCCCTGTGTCCTGTGCACTGGAGGACGCGTTGAGTTTTGTTAGCCATGCAGCAACCAAACAAGAGGCCAATTTCTGTTCTTTATGAGCGCCAAGATTCTACTAAGAACACTGACGCAAGCCACAGTTTTAATCATGGCTCTTGACAACAGAAATTACCGCACCTTGTCAAATTTTCGATAGCGTCAAGTGAAGTGCTACGAGTATAATGGCCCAGACCGGACACCACCGTGCTTGCGACCATGAGCGCGCGAGCACCAACGTCTTTAGCTATCATAAAGGCTTGCTGGTACCGTGATTACAGAACTCATATCGACAAGCGACAATCTTCTGTCTTTATTTTCTGTGTTCTACATGGTATACGGCGCTCCATTACAGCGAGATTTGTGCGAGACACTTTCTTCGAAAAAGACATTATCGGCATCGTAGTATGTGCAGGCCGAACTTCGGAGAGCTCTTCGAGTCACTTTCACACCAACCTATTAGCCAGCGGTACACACACAACATTACATAAAACCACCGACTGCGCGTTCATGTTATAGATTTTTTACCGTCGTCTCTTTAGACCCATTCCTTCTGCAACTTCTCAAATTCCTTTCTAGCACAACCACTTGCTTTATGCTCTAGTTAGATTCATGCGTTTGTTCATTTCCGGTGACACATATCGCTATTTAGATAGTGCGTTACATGAGAAGTTGGCAAGCGCTCAACACGGCAGGCTGTGTAATTAGACAGCTTGTTTCGAAGAAGGGCCAAGATTTTGGTTGAATAATGACCTGTTTAGTTTTACGACGATTCAGTTTAGACACTTGTGAGATTACCCGCGCGTTTCACAGTCGGGGATTTTCTGTGCACGCCCGAGCGCACGTGTGTCTGGGCAGGTTCCTGAACGTAACCAAAAAGATCGTACGACAATAACAGGAAGAGGCAAAAAAGTGCCAGCGCAGGCAGTGTCCGACGCTCACCGCGTGTTGCGAGACGACAGTTCAATGGTAATAGCCAAGATCTCCACACTCATGTTGCGAATCCTTAGACAGGATGAGGGTGGAAAAGCTTTTATTTAACCAAAGGTAGGTTGGTATTTTGTCCCAATCTTTTTCTGGCGGTGTCCTTAGTCAAGGACTCCGTTGCCTGTCGCTATCCTGCGCACCAGCTCGGCTAGTGGCTGCTGGTCTTCTGGGTCTGTGCTGGACAGAGCAGCCTCCGAAGAGGAGAAAGTGGTGTGGAGGGTGGGTGGTTGGCCCCCCGGTGGCTCGGGGCATTCCCATAGGGAGAGGAAGTGTGGGTGTAGGGTTGCTGCATGTGGGGCAGTACCCAGGATGTTGCATGAGGAAGAGGTGTTTGTGGTAGTGGTTTAGGAAAGTTTGCGGTTCCCTGGTGCCAGACAATGGCATCCACTCTGTTGAAGGATTTGCATGTGGGAGGTGGGGGTGTCCTTCTCTGCTGTCTGTAATGTTCAATGATGAGTGTGTAAGTTCAAGATCCTGTGGGTGGTGAAGATGTTACGTTGTTCTCTTCGTCTGTAAATCCTCGGTCAGATGTCCTGGCCTCCCCCTGGTGCCATGCGGGTCAGGTCTCGGGCGTGCGCGTGAGCGCGCTCGTTGCCAGGAAAGGAAGCGTCGCCTGGTGTCCAGGCGATTCGAATGAGAGGAAGCGTCTCCGGGGAACAATTTTGTGGGATGTGCCGCTCCTGTTTTGATAACAGAGCGTGTACGCTCGACATGCCGCTTGTGATTCGGTTATGGCTGTCCGGATTTTGAGGTCCTCATTCTCGTGGTCAACAAAGATGCATCGGATTATAAGAGGAATAGATGACTCTTTTGCTGTCCTGCTCGAGCACGCGTATATTGAACCTGAGATTTGTTTGTCTCCGGTCCAGTTCGTGGTCCCTATGCTCATGGCTTCAGGGTTGTCTGGGTAGCTTGCGGCGTCCGTGCAAACGACAAATGGATCTTCTCCAAATTGTCGCTCGAGCGCCTCAATTCGGACTTTCCTCCTTCCCGCATTGTGCTCGGAGTGCATGTTTCTTGGAATTGGTGCCACCTGGATTCTTGCTCGGATCGCAGGGTCCAGGTCTGCTGCCTTTGATGACAGTGGAGTGTTTGCTGATGGGTACCCCAGTTTTTCAAAGGGGGCTCTGCCGGTGCGTGTGTTTCGGACACTGAGTAGTTGACCTGGCCGTTGGGCTTCGATCAGTTCTTTCATGCGGCTGACAGCACCTTGCTGATGAAGACATTGCGTCGACGCGTGTGGAGGGAGTCCCAACGCCGTCTGCCCGTAGCAAGATGTGTTGAGCCGTCTTAGCTCGGTTTGACTGAAGTTGTTATATGGAGCGTGGCATACGACGAGGCTAAGTATCAGAGCTTGGACAATGCTTAGTGTGTCTTTTTCTCGGAAACCACTGCGGCGACTGGAATATGCGTGATTTGAGTTATTTGCTTCTTGAGGAGTCGGCAGTCAAACGGCCGTGCATGCCATACGGTGGAACCATCGCTAAAGTTGGTATGAGAAGGTGAAGGTAAATAATATCGTTCGTCCAACGTATAAACCACAGTTATTTGCCTGGCATCTCTGCTGTGTTACCGTCACATACTCAAACGCGATCCGGAAGAAAGTGCAGTCCATCTCGTCCTCGAGAGTATTTGTAAACATGAGGTGCGTTGCAGAGCTGGAATAACGAATCCCATAGGAACCGTCATAAATGCTAACCGCACTGTTTAAATGGCTACAGCCAGGTTCCCTGGCATACAACTTGACGTGTCACAGGTTTTGCACACGTCTGTGCTTCAAGCCGGGTATATTGCGCCTTTGGTCCCCCTGCCTCCTTTAGCGACGAACAGCAGCCGCTTGTTTCCTGCTGAGCAGCACGTTTGGCGCCATTCGCCGCTTGAATCGCCTCAACGCTCACTGACTTTTCTAAAGGCCTTTGTGACCCATTCGGCCGCCTTCTCACTTTCGTGTGAAGCTACAAAAAGCTGCCGGTGACGACATGTGCGAGCGCCTCTTTTCTCTAGCCTCAAGCCCTGGTTACCTCCGATGTTCCCTTTTGCACTCGGCTCATCCGACTCCATTGTATAAGGCTACAGCTCCACCAAGCGCGTGGATGCGCAGAACTAATGTCTCAGGCGTATGGGATGAAGACTGACGATGAGGACAAGCCCTCATGCACTTTCCCCTCGCAGCCAAATGTGCACTGTAGAAAGAACGTAGCTATAAAGCATCAAGAATAACCACGACGACTAGGGTGATAATGGTTTATGTCCTTCTCCTTTGTGTCAGTGTGGTACAGGCCACACAGCACTTGACTTCACGCAGAAACTGTATACCATAGCGCCCAAAGTGGCGGCGCCTGCTACAAATGCGTCCATTTTTTCGCCAGCGGGCTGCATTGTCTGTGCTACCAGTTCATACATGGCAATATTAAGTTTCACTTCTAATTAATGCCACGAAAACTAGAAGAATATAACTAAATTACATTGCAAATTACTGCTCACAAAAGTTATGCAATACATATGAACTGCTTTCTGAAAATAAATGAACTGGCTTTCAAATGACTTTTTAATTTTCACGATTACAAAAAACTACTTGGACGCAGCTCCTACAGACGCCGTCCGGGCCGTGATCGTTCTCCGAACGCTGCTGCCTCATCGCTCAGCGAGCGCGTCTCGCCACCACGTCCTCTGGTGGCCAGCCGTAACCGAGGGGAAACGTTCACTATAGACGTTCGCTGTTGGGCTAGTTGCTCTTCCGTGATCTTTGATGAACGAGCGCGAAAAGACAATGGGGCGAGTAGAAGGAGGACGACGCGGTCGTTCACGTCGTACGACATTCTCTTACGTGGCAGAGCAGCGAGATTGCGAGACAACTGAGACTCTGTTGTCCTAATTTTGCTCTTACTCCGCTGTTCACTTGCGCCTCATGGAGGCTGTCATGGCGCTCAGGGTAGCGCCATCAGGGTAGCTCGGGGTACGGCGGTCAGTTTGGTAGCGTGTCTGAGCCTTCGGGTTGAGGAAGGACTGAAGCTTTAAAGTCGAGAAAACGAAAACAAAGCGGTTTAATGGCACCTTTACGAACTTATTTAAATACTGAAAGGTTTGAAGAGCAAACGTTTAAGAGTTCATAACGACGAGCGACTGGATAAGCCTTTTCGCAGGGCTCAGACTTTCCATTCCCCCTGAACGCCGTCCTAAAAACCCTTCAGGTCCAGCTTCTCCCTCAGGGTGGAGGTCAATCAAACACATGGCCCACCCCTTCAGGACGGCAGCCAATCAAGCAGCACAGCCATGCAGCAGAACGAATGATGCACAGACTGGCAAGGATTTAGCAGAAGGAGTCGCTCGTGGCCCGAGTCACACCGTGGGAACGGGAGAGGAGCTAACGTCTGTATACTGCAGCAACTGTGGTGCAGGCGGTTTCCTCTCCTTGAAAAAACGTGCGGCCCGTGCGACGCTGCAGGCGTCAACTCAAACCAACGGCGAACTGTCCGCTGCTAACGGGTACGGGTAATGGCTTTATCACCACGTCCCGTTCTCCCGAACGGCCGCCCTTCCTTGCGTCCGACGCTCCGCCGCTGCCCGCAGGTATCCCTCTGCGGGAAGGTCCTACTTACCCGGAGAAGCGTGAGAAGATCCCTCAGGCTTTTTCTGAGCTTGGGGCGCCGTTGTTTGGGATCTTCGGCTAGTGAGACGACGCGTTGCAGCTGTAGTCATAACAAGACGAAGCATAGCTCTGAGCGAGTGTTTTGAGCAATTATATTTTCATAAACAAATAACGCATTCCAAAAAAGCGAAATCCTCGCGAGTGATAGACCTAGACGTCAATGTTTTAAGGCAGCTTCTGAAAGCTAACTGATGATGAAAGTCAGTGGGACGGACTAGTGCTACCCGTGCGTTCGGTACCTCCGCAGTGAAATATGTCCGCGGAACGCAGAGTGGAGTGGACATTCATATCTTGCCTGTAGAAGATATCGGCGATATCAAGCGAAGGATTGCGACTGCACATGTGTCTACGTTGAAACCGCCAAGTTCCGCAACTATAACTGAATTCCCTTCCAGAGATTAAAGTCGCGGGGTCGAATCACAGCCGCTTTTCGATAAGAGCGAAATGCCAAAAACTCTGGCGCCGTGTGCGTTGTCAGTGCACGTAAAAGAAAGCCAGGAGGTCGAAATTATTCCCCAGTCTTCCACAAGGGCATCCCTCATTACTCATGCCCAACTTCGGCACATTAAACACAGCGTACCATATAGTACCAAAAAAAGAAAATGTTTGCATATTTCACACGTCGTATACAGTGTAGTCACGGCGCCGAGCTTTGCGCAAGGTATCAGTGGAAGGGCTACAACTGCTACAGTGCGAAAATTATGCAACATGTTTTGGACGATTATGAATATTGCTACACAGAAGAATACGAAGACAAAGTTTTAAAAATATCGACTTTTTTTTTTGGCCAGAAGATTTTGCTCTTCTGTGTTTTTTCGAATTTTCGCGTCCATATCTAGTTAGGAATAAAGCATGTAAACATGACCGTGTTCATATGAATAGGCATATGCTTGTGTAAAACACTAAGTATTAATATGGCAGCTCTGGAACATTCCTTTCTTGACATACAGGTCATAAAAGTAGACAAAAAAACGTTACTTCAGCCAAGTTTGACAAATTTTAGAAAAAGGACCAAGTTTCTGAAGCAAAAAAAAAAATAACTAGGCGCTGACTACAGTATCCATAGTTTTTCTCTAAAAAGTTTCAGTCATCGATTATTATGATATTTTAATTTATTCACAACCACAGTTTGCTAAAACAGCAGAGGGTTTAGCGCGGCAGTCCACGTCTTTGTTGTCAAATATTTTATGCGCTTTGGAAAAACTTTTTGGGAAAAACCAATTGCAGAACTCTTTATTGTAGCCGTTCTACTGATGCATTTTAGGGCAACACTGCCTTGTTTTCCTTGTTCATGATTATCAGCTTTTAAACCGATAGCGTTACTAGCCTAGCGGAGCCGATTTCGTTGTGTCTGCACGAATGACCTTGAACAGGAGGAGCGGAGCTCCGTAAGTAACCACGTGACATACCACGTGACTGCCAGCAACTGCAGCCGCGCGCTCCGCTGTGGCCGCGGCCACTGCCTATCCAGTGTCTCGCTATAGGCTGAAGCAAGCCAGCCGGAGTCGACGTCCTCGAGAGTGGGCACTCGCAGACGTCGGGCCGAGTCTGATCATCCGGTCGACATTGCCAACCGTGCGAGGGATTTAGAAATCGATGAGGAGCGTAACAGCCGAAACCGATGAAGAGCGGGAGCTTCGAAAGCAAAGGAAAGGTGCATAACTGGCCCTCCGGGATAGTGGACACCTCAGTCGTGCTTTAAGCTACGTGGAGGCAGTGACAGATATCCTCTGCATGTGTGCGAATTGACAACATTGTGGCAGAAACGCAGTACTGAAGTTATATGCCGTGGGCGTTCATTGTGTTCATTAGCGCTGGCGTTGACGACGTTCTAGACTGCGATGAATTTCAGGAAAGGAAGGGCGCATAACTCAGTGAACGCCTCAATCGGGCTTTGAGGTGCGTGGCGGTGGTGCGAGAGATAAACAGCCAGCCGAGGCTTAGGTGTGGATGTCAGCATGTCTAGCCAGGACTAACCACAGCTAAACAGAGGCTTAACCAGGTGATACCAAAGCTTTCGCTTCCATAACCATGCTTAGCTGAGCTAAGCCGTAGCCATTTTTTATTTCAAATCAAATCGCAACTCTGGAGGCTATGGAAACGACTACTAGAAGGTGTCTCTGCACCTACACCCTCATCCCTCCTAATTCCCCAACAGCGGCCGACAGCTATCCCTCCCCTGAAATAAAGGCTTTATTCATTCATTCTTTGAAAAAAGCCTTGAGTGCAACTAAGGAATCGTAAAATCTTGTGTCGGTATGTCTGTGTTTATGTGAAGCGCGAGTAGCTGAGTAGCTGTCCCTTTTATCAGCTCCAAGGAAAGGGCTAACGCCCTGGGCGCAGATCGCTACTCGTCCATGTTTGTGATTTCGCTGGCTTGCTGGCCCAGGCTTTCGAGGTGCCCGACCAGGCAAACCAGAGAGCAAATCCTTTCCGACAAGAAGATGAGTGGCGCACTCTTTCTTAATAAGCGTAATTTGGAAGTAATTAATTACTTATTTTACTAAATTACTGCTCAAAATTAATTCGCTAGATTGCTAAAAGCTCGAGCAGATTAGTAGTACATAACATTACAAATTGCCGGGAAATGTATTTAGATTATTGTATTTTCATTATAGTAATAATTTTATTACTGCCATGTCTGTACAAGTTAAAAAACACAGGCTATGGCAAACTTGGCTGAGATGTGAGGTGGTGCCTGTGTGTTTCCATCGGGCAGATACGATTAGGACGGGAATTATGACAATGGAATTAGCTTCACAATGATTTCTGGACGATGTTCGACTCATGTTGCGGAAAATGGAAGCTTAAAAGTACTTTATGCTTGGAAAGCTCCACGTGCGCTCTCATCCGAGAGCAGTGAAAGCTTGCCCCCCCCCCCCCCCCTCCCCCTTTAGAGAGCCTGAGAGCATACCCACTCCACTGCTTGCCTGCAATACAGAACCACACATGCACGGCGCGTTCTTGATAGCGGCCACACCTCGGTATATATTTTAACATCCTTATTGGTCAGCGGCCCAAGGCATAAGTTTTATGTCACGACGGTCAACGCTTATTACCCCGGAGAAAAGCAGCCATGGAAATAACGCTTTAAGAACTAAAGAATATATTTTCTGCTTTATTACACTGCTCAGACACAGGACATCCTTGGTAGAGATAGTTGTTTGTCGTATACCTGGCATGCATAAAATACCTCCGTCACGTTTTCTCCGCTGTGGGCGAACGCGCAAACGAGAGCGCTTCTTTCTTCCTGTTGTTCCTATTCTTCTCTCACATTTAAACGTATTTCAGTGGTTTTTATCTACAGAGAGCCACTGACGCGCGGTCTCCGGTATGCGGGTGATGCCGCATGGGTTTCTTTGACCAATGGCGGCAAGGAAGCTCGTCCAACGTAGTCTAGAAAGCGTTCCCTTGCAATTTCTCACCTCCACTCCTATCTCCCGATGATGGGCGGGAATCGAAGGGCGCTGCTTAAGTTTCTCGAAATGACCGCAAGTAGCAAGCCTTTGCGGTTACATGCAAGGAGCTGGAGTGTTGAGGCTGCCGCGTGGCAGCCAGGCGGCACGGAGCCTTGAAAGCGCGCCCACCAGCGGAGAAGCCCAGTCGTACTCCCTGCCCGGGATTCCCGAGGAAGGCCGAGCGGCGACGAACGCGCCCCACCGGCTTCATCGATCGAGGCCCACCGGCTTCATCGATCGAGGCCGCTCGGCGGCGCTCTCGGGGCATCCACGCGCCGCTGCTGCGTGCGTGGTGCGGGGCGTCTTTTGTTGTCATTTCGCTACCAAGTGCTATGCTGTGCTCTAGGCGATGGAGGCGAAGACGCTGTCTCTTCAGTGGCTACGGCGCTCGGCTGCCGAGCAAGAGGTCCCCGCGACCGGGGCGGCCGCGTCTCGATGGAGGCGAAATACAAGACACCCGCGTGCTGTGCGGTGTCGATGCAGGATCAAGAATCCCAAGGTGGTCGAAATTAATTCGAAGCGCTCTGCTGAGACGAGTCCACTGTCCCTCTTTACATCCCCTCCTTCGCCCTTTCTCTGGCCCTTTCCAGTCACTGGTTCTTTCCTTTCCCCTTGACCACCCGAGCCAACCTCAGGGCACTGTCTATTTCTTCTTATTTTCGTGTATGATATTTATTTCCTCCTAGCGTTTTTCCACTTACCCGCATTTCTTTGCGGGAGACATCGGAAAGGAGCTTCGCCTGGCTCTGGTTTCTTTTCTACCTTTCTGCAAATCTCTCTCTCTGGTTCGTTTTTAGCGTTGCACGACACGCAGGGGCATGTATTGCGTCGTAGATCGTGGGCGCACTGAAATTGTGTTCATGAAGAGAGGCCTGCATATGTGAAGATTAAATTTTGTGGCCGACGGTAAAAGGATAAAGGATAATTTTTCTGGGGGCTGAAGGCAGGCGGAGGTCGGTCTACAGTGGCGATAGTTTTGGTGGTCAGCACCCGAGCTAAAGGGGTGGAGAGCTGGTTGTAAGGTGGTGTTTCTAGAGTGCAGCTGCCTTTCCCACCGCGTCTTTGAATTTGATTTCGCCGTAGCTTTTTCGTTCCGCGCCTGCGTGGGCTTCTAGTGGCTGGAGGCCTTGTGGATGGTAGTGGTAGTGTATAGCGTGGGGCCCAGGACGTACCCCAGGAAAGGAACACATGGCTCACTGGTCGAGTGTTGGCGAAGAGCAAACTTTTATTGGCGAAATGTTTTAGGGGAAACCCCCAAGGTGGAGTAGATTTGTAATAAGGGAGTAATTACTCATTGGTGTCCGCAGCCATACGGCTACAAAGGAAAGCTGTATAGCTTTCCTTTGTAGCCGTATGGCTGCTCTCGGGTGGATGTCAATGAGCAATTAGTCCCTTATTACGAACGTTTATTATACGTGGACAGAGGAATTTCATCTTTCGGTCACAGGACACTCAAAAGCCAATACGAAGTGCATATCCGCAACAGCAGACACCGACAGGCAGTAAGAGGAAGCCTAAAGAGATAGGCCTCCACCCGCATCACTGCTGTATCTCAATTTAGAGAAGGCGCAAGACATTCTCAGAAACTAACCAAAACCTACAATACAACAAGTATCAATGCTTTCGCAGTAATTTGACACTTGATGACAACCCGTCGCGGGGCTTAGTGGCTTTGGCGTTAGGCTGCTCAGCGGATGTTGAGAACCCCAGGTGGGTTGAATTAATCCGGAACCCTTCATTACAGTGTCCACCATAAACCACGTGTCACTTAGGGACGATAATCCTCCCAATCTGCAAGTTCACACTGGATGCAAGGGGAAGCAGCGCTGCTGTCGTTTTCGACAGCAGCGCTGCTTCGAGAACTGCTGTGCGCCTCCGTAATCTGAGGTGTTAGTGACTGGCTGACAGCCCCTGCGATATAGGGGTCTCGTGACGTCGCTCGGTCGCGCGACTGTTTTCGCCGCGACTGGGCGACCCAAAGTAATCGCGCCATATCTCCATTAGGCGTCGTTGCGCAGGGTGCATGATTCAGGACGATAATTAAGATACCAGTAATAATAATATACCTAGTGACACAAGTTCATCATAAATGTGCAGGCCTGCTGAAGCCACAACTAAGCTTGAAGGACAGTGTTCAGCTGTTTAGAGCATGCAGCGCGAAGATAATGAGACTCATCATCCAGGGATGAAGAGATATATTCAGCACAAAATATAAACCCACAACAACTAAATCAACACGCGTAACAGCTTCGTTCGCAGAACCGCACTGCAGATAATCTGGCAGATCAATTCAAATAAGTACTGAGTCGCATCATTCGTTTTTCTTTTTTTTCCTTGTTGTGCAACTTGTTCAATGAGGCAGCCTGGTTAAGGCTAGTGGGGCAGATAAAGGCCCCAACGCGCCGGCCATATCTTGCGCGCGTTTTGACCAAGACGAAACGGGTCCCTCTGGCGCAACGCTAGTGCAGCGTGGTACTGAATGCGAAGCTTCCTTTTTTCCCCCAGGTATTTGAGCAGAAGCGTTCTGTGAATAACGGTGGCATCAGGCCATCGCGCTCGTAGACCCTCGTAGACCCAATGATCCTAACGAGGTGTAAGAGCCGGAATAAAAACGTCGGCTGGACGGCATAGATTAGTGATGGAGGACTCCCTCACACGCGATTTCACGTCCGCTGCGCGTCCGCTGTCCCTCTCACGTCTCCTGCCAGGGCACACAAGATTCCCGCGCAATCCCTTGTAGTGACAAACGCTTTCTTCGTAACAATCTACGCGGGAGCGCCTTCGGCATATCCAGGCAATTATGCGAAACGTCGATAACGCGTCGTTGGATACATTGTACTACGTGCACAGCCTCACGTTCGTGCGCCCCGTAAACACAGAGGACAAAGGTTATGCAAGTGCGCGATTGCGGTTATTTGCCTGGCGACCGTCCACCAGTGCTGCGGCAAGTCTGGCCTTGGACACTGCGGGCATTCAATGCCACCGTTCGGCTTTGTCTCCTTATCTCAGGCGACAGCCTGCTTGCGCGTGTTTTTGGCGAACGAGATGGCGCTGTTTTTTTCTCTGCGCAGAAATTAATTTTCTCTATACATGTGCCCCTTAACTGCAGGTGTAGCGACTACGTTGAAAAACTGTTGCGTGTGAGATTGAAAGTGCAAACGATGTTGTGTTGACACTGTTAATGCACTGGTCGGTAAAAAGAGAAAAATGTGCCATTCATGTTCAAAGGCACCGACAACTGATCAAAATATTGTATGAGATTAAGGCGGAATGAAAATATCGTGCCCTGCATAGACTGAACCTGCCGTGACATTAACTCCGACGGAAGAATGGATTTATTGACATACTCTTTGAATCGGGCAGGTGGCTGCAGCCACCTTGCTTAGCAAGTTTGTGACTAATTTGTTATTGCCCATACTCAATGTGGAATAGGGACATAAAGAGAAAACCTTGTCTAGCACGTGTCCTAACGTGACTAATCATCGCGTCGCTTAAAGTGACGTGCTCAGTTTTATTGTGTTTTAGGCCAGTTCTGTCACGCTTCCGACTTGTTTAGTTAAAATGACAGTCTGCGGTGAACTTTCGCACTGTCGATGTATTTTACAACTAGCTCACGTATGAATACATGATCTAAGTGTTTTTGTAATTATTCGCTGTTTTAGAGACAAAATGAAAATATTTATTGTAGCCAACATGGTTGCACGGGGTTGAGGGCGAAAAAAGAGGGAAAAAGCTCCTCAAAGGCAACTTTACCAAGCCCGAGGTCCGCGACAATGGCTGCCGGAAAGTGGTTTATTCTTTTTAAATTTCTGTTACATTTCATTCGCTCTTACACTGCATACAACGTGCTTACGAAAAACTGCTCACTCTCGAAACGCGTTGCGCTACTTTTGCGTCATCGAGGCGAACCTGGGACAATGACATTCCACATAGTATGGTGGCCTGCATCGTGGTTTTGTTCGCATCTATTTAGGCAAAATAAACAAGCCACCGTGTTTATATAGGCACATAACAGCTCTGAAGCCACATGCCATGCATGGTGAATAATGTATGGCCAATGCAAAAATTACCTTTTGTAGCTGTGGCCGTATTTATTTTCGCTCTCTCACTTCTGCCGGCGTGTCATCGATATCGCACTCGCTTATCTTTGTTTCTACAGCATCGCGATCCATAAAATAGAACGCTTTGATTGACACCAAAGCTGTTGTTAACAGCACTGTAATACGCTTCTAAACCAACATTGCAGGACCGAGCACTTCGGATCCCAAAAGTTCCGTCGCAGAAAAAAAAAAAAAGTTTCCTGAAAACTTAGTTGTCCATCGCTTTAACCATTTCGCCAAGAGGGTGAGAGCGGCTTGCGGCTCTAGCGAGAGCGTTTCTCGCGACATGTGAGCATTAGGTTGGGAAACGCGTCATAAACGTCCTTCACAGACGTATCGTCGTGTGAGAACCATCGTACTACGTCCAGTGAACCGTTTTTTTATTATTTTGTCTGTTCTTGGGAAGGACACCGCGCATGGCCTTTATACTGTTCCCTTATGAACTGCTTGCTTCACCGAGGCCGTATCAGCGGTTATCTCTGGAGGAAACAGTCTAAAGTATCTGCAGTTTGCGCGCTTTGCACCTACGAATTGCCCTTAAAAAGGGCTCTTGCTGATGTGTTATTACATGCATACGCAGTTTAGCTAGCTTGTTGCTACCTCACTGCTGCAGTATTGCGCATTTATTTTCGCAGTCATCACCGATCGTTGTTTTTTTGCTGTCAGCTGTCCCGCATGGTCCTGGTTACACCGATCGATTATCATTACGCAGCTGGCTAGCATGTGTGTGACTAACCTCCGTTACTCAGCGTTGCAGGTTGTGTTTGTTTGGCCGTAATAAGCCATTCTGTATTGTTGACAAGAGGCTGGCCAAGGGCATTAAAGAAAAAAAAGACTCCATGTTGAGAAACGTGATTGTTACGAAAAGCGATACCGACCCTTTTGTGGTTTTGGTTGTCCTTTTTTGTCGTCCTTAAGAATAAAATGCAGGTCTGAGTGCAATGCCAGAAATTAGTTACTACGCTAATGAATTTTGCACGACATGTCTTCTGGGATGTTCTCTCAATTCGTTACTGCCGTCTCTCTACATACAGAGTCTTCAAAATTAAGCCTCACAGGTTTCTTAAAATTAGCCTTCGAGTGGTGCGTGAAAACTACCACTGCACATAAGTTATACGGCCAGGGGGGACACAAAATGAGACGATAACTGTCATCGTCACACACCTAATTCACAAAAATATAATAAAGGGGCTCTGAAACACCTGAGGAGAGCACATTAACAGGCTAAATCTCTGCATTGCGTTGTCATAAATACCTCAGCCAAATAATACACTTCCAGGCGCAGCACAGAACCCGTAATCACACGTGGAAGTTGGCGAGCCCTTTCCGGAGACTTGTTCATACTCGCGCCCTCCTCCGTCGCTCGCACCTGCATATACAAGTTGAGAGATGGGTGTTGGTTAGGTTCTTTCAGGCGTCAGGCAGCTACCGTGGCCACGGCCAATAAGTCACGTAGCTCCGGCGGGTCAGGAAGCTCCGCCCCGGAGGTGGGGTCGGCGGAGGAGCGCCGACCTTCCAGCGTGCAGAAAGTGACGAGAGGAGAGGGAAAGGCGCGAAGACGCGTAAATTCAAATTTTGACTGCAGATAACTCAGCTGCTACAAAGCGCAATAAAAAATTTCTTGCTGGACGATATTCGTGAAACGGCGTGCTTTAACATCCCAGGCGTACCGCAACTTTATTAGAGCCAATTTCAGAGTCCCTTTAATGAAATTTTCAACTACAGCGGCTAGCGTGAATCTTTATATTGGAAACGTAGAGAGGAGGCCGCATTTCTAGACTACTCCATTTAGTAGAATTCTTCTAGAGCGCGCGTATTCCGAGATATACGCTCCCAAAGTTTCCACTGATTTCGCCATTTAATTACGCATGCAAGGCAGCGGCAGTAGACGCGAAACTCCTTCCTAGTGTGACGCAACTGTTGCGTCGGGTTTTTCTGTCATTTCGATAGCCGAAAGTGAAAGGGAATCAATTGTCAGCTTCACCGGTCGCTCTGTGGCGTTGGCTGACGAGTAGGAGTTTCGCACCTATCCTCGCCGCCTTGTAAACAATTACGCCGATGGAGCTGAAAACTTGGACGCAGATATCTCGGAACACAAGCGTGCAAGAATAATTCTTCTAAATGGCACTGTTTAGGAAGACGAATGCCTCGTAGTTTCCTATATAAAAATGTCCGCTTGTGGCAGTCATTTTTTAAAAAGTTCATTTTTGGATTTCAGTGAATTCAGTACTTGACGATGGCAATTATCTTATTTCGCGTTCTCGTGGCCGCATAACCTCTGCGTAGAGGGGGATTTCACGCACCACTCAGTGCCTAATTTAAAGAAAGATGTAAAGCTTAGTTTGAGCTTCCTGTATATTTACTTCCATGCAGCTTAAACCAGGAGTTCACTGCTTACAGCTTCACTGCTTACGACTGACACTGTATACGAATTATGTGTAGATGAAAGCAACCCACAGCTTGTGTGGTTAGCAGAGCAGACCGACGTACCGTTTCCTCTTACTGGTAGTGGCGTAGACGTGCGCACTTGTGATGAAAGAAATCAGGGGGTGATTAAGGCTCCCGGGGCTTAGCCATCGACTCCACTTCGTTATGTATTAATCGCTTTTTTCTCGTATCCTTTCAGACTCCTTGTCCTTCTACTCATCGAAACGTAAGTCCTTCCAGCTTTCTGCATGTTCCTCGCACACACGCGCTCGAGGTATCACGATGCCTTGTCCTTTGAAAATGGTGGGAAAAACAATTGCCTGGTGATGCCTGATGTGAAAAGAAACAGCTTAACTTAGTGTGATGCGCGCTTCCGCGCTTCGAGAGGCTTTAAGATCCCACATAAAATGTTCAAATACCCCCGCACAGCCACTCAAATCATTTTCATAATGCCCAACGGATACGAGTTGGTGACTGCCCAGATACGAGGGTCGCACCGTATCCTGCTTCGCAATTTGCGTACACTGAAATGGAAGCTGGATCGACTCCAGCTTTGGGGTGTCCCCTAAATACATTGGTCTGAAGTGAAAGCCACAGCTGGCACCAGCCAGTCATGGGCAGAGCTGTCAAAGTTGCTCACCAGTTCAAGCGATGAAAAACTGAGCGAAACTTTCGATACCACACACTGGGCTATCACGGTTGCCGAAGTCGCAAACCGTTCTAACGCGCGAACAGCTTGAAGAGTACGGCTCCCGATTTGATGGCGTCATCTGAAGAAGTTTAGAAATGCTCTGCGCTGGTAGAAAAGAATTTCCCTGGTGGGAAGCAATTATGACGTTCCGATGCACTCTTAGAATTGGTGGAGTGCTATAAGGGCGCCTTTGAATGGAGCAGACGCTGACCCATATTTCACTCCCTTTTTCCTGAATCCCCTATTCTTCCTAAGCCCGAGTGCAGCCACTCTCTATGTAAGAGTGGATCTACTCCTTCTGTTAGGAATCTTCAGAAAGAAAAAAAAGCACTGCTGAGCGGGGAATCAAACCACGAAAGTCTCAGTGGGGATCAGGGCGTGCTATCGCGCGACCACTGCTTTCCCCCTTTTTCTTTTTCATTAAAAACAACTTCATTCACATATTTAGCCATAAGGGTGCACATCGGCCACAGTAGAGAACACAGAGTGAAAACCGTGTTAACATCGCCTGGCCGAACCAGGGAGCGACACATATATGAATGAAATAAACGTCCTTATTTGAATAATTGTTTCACGGGAGGACGGGTAATAGGAACAGAGAAAGTAACTTCGACACGTTGGACACCTGGCTTCAAAACCTTCCATGCCCCTAGCGGCTGCTATGGGCGGGGTTGTGACTGTGCCGACTACAGCGATACCTGAACCGCTTTTGCTGTCGGGCCTTGAACAGGGTGGTAGTGCGGGACCTTCGCCGCAGATTCTTTTGCAGGCAAGAAAAAGTAGTTGACAAGAGTGCGAAATCACGCCTAAGGTGTGAAGGAGGGAGATGTTGGGAAATCAGCTCTTGCAGCGAATGCGTCTTTCGTTTGTGGCCGCCTTTGCCGTCACCGGCGTCCAAAGGGGCGAAACGAACGCGGTATACGTGCTGGCTGCCAGTGGGCGCTTTGAGGCAATGACTCAGTTATATCGCTTTTGATTTCCTCTGCTTCTTTCCCGATCCAAGCAAAGTGGGCATGCTAACCACAATTGCGGTAAGGCGAACCACGGTCGAGAGGAGCTCGCGTCATTAGTTGCGTGACACAGAAAAATTCACATGCCACTTTTTTCATCTTGATTTCGCTGTTTGACCATGTTTGGCAGCCGAGATCCTCATCTATGCATACTATCATGTCAGGTATGGCATGTCGAGTAGAGCCATGGGCCAGCAGACAGCCTCAGGACGTCGAATACTTCCCAGAAGTCCCCCTACAGGGTATCCACAGTCACGACTCCAATAGCCGCAGCGGTGGGGCTGAGAGGTATAGGCAGATTATAAACGACGGTAATACAGGCGTCTTTTCTACGCGTGGATAAAGGTTTGGATGGTTGGTTTGTGGGGCGTAAGGTTCCAAAGCCACTCACGCTATGAGGGACGCCGTAGTGGAGGGCTCCGGGTAATTTAGACCGCCTGGCAATCTTTAACGTGCGCTGACAACTCACACTACACGGGCCTCTCGCATCTTTCCGGTCAGCAGCCGAGTGCCATAACCACTGTGCTCAGCCTGGATAAAACGATAAAAGGAAAAAAAATGAAATGGGGAGGGGGGGGGGGGGGGAGGGGGCATAAAACCGCATCGTTCAAATGCACTTAATATGGTCCAGCAACACAAAGTGCAGCCTTGGAAGAAAATGAGTTACATAAATTCGTCTTTAGCGTCCCTCTAAGCAGTCGCTTATTATGGCAAAGCATGGTAAAAAACATTCGCTATTTATAACGTATTATAACATTCGCAAAAACTTGGTGGGACGCTTAAGCTTCGCCTTTAAAGGCAAGACGCGCCAGCGTTAACGAGTCCCTCATCTGCCCAAGATCCTCAGAGTACTCACACAACCGCCACTCGCAGTATACTGCTACGGTAGCAGTGGTACCGTGACATTTTTCGCTAACAACGCTGACGTCAACGACACCGGCGGTGCAGGATTTTCTGCCCAACGGGAGCCTCAAAGCTCTCACTTTAAAATATCCGGTCTCGTACGTTCGGAAAAGAACACGCCGAATGAATGCCCAGCGTTCGCCCGCGAGCGCTGCGTCGCCTCCAATCGGAGTGTACTCCGTCACCAGTGTAGGACGGGCTTAATCGGCGCTGACACGCTTGTGTACAAAACTGCGAGATAAAATCTCCAAAGCGGGCGCGCGGGGTCTGTGCGGGGTCTCGCGACGCAGGCAGCAGGGCAGCGTGACGCGGGTAAAGATTAGGCGAGCCTGTGGTCCCGCCGCCGCCGTCGCGTTTATCAAGCGGCGGGCTCCGCCGCGCGCTGCGATAGGACGCCGGAGGATACGGTCCAACCTTGGGCTGTCGTGCCGACAACTGTCGTTGCACGTTGCACGGAGCGAAAAGGTATATCGTCTCGTTCATACCGAGCAATTCTGGACACAAGCATTTTTGAATTGGGAAGACTTTATAAACGCAGCTTTTTAATATATTAATATATTGTATAATTGTATAAGATTCCACTATAACAATCAATATATCCGCAGATGTCCCGTCGTCAAGCTTGCATTTTTTTTTGCTATTAACGTTTTTTGCGATCGCCAAAAGCGTTCCCCATTGTTTCTTCATGGCAGTCCTAACTACTCGAAGCGAGCGATGGAAGAACTTCAAAAAGAAAGATTTTGCTGCGCATCAGAATAATTGAACATCACCTTCAATGTTTTCGTAACAGGACCTTACAATTTTCCAATATTCCAAACTTTTGTCCAAGAATGTTTAACATGCAGCGCCCTGCGGTTCGCCGTCTTCCGTGCGAAGCGCGATGCACGCTTTCCTGTAAACTTGTCGGTTTCATCGCTGTTAAGTGGACAGCAACAACTGACATAAGTATTGTCGCCATTATTCTTGGCGTCGTTGAAGAGACGCTGTGTCGAGCTTTGGCTTTATTTAGGAGTGCTACGGAAATAGGGCAGCGTGCAAGCGGCAATGTGCCACTGTGATGCAGGGCCTTCAAAGACCGTAAACCCAATGCACCAAACATTCCTGCGTGTACCACAGTGTGCAGGTATAGTATAGCGCGCGTAAAGGGATTTTCAAATGGTCCATGGCTTCTGCGACGGGATGAATAAAGTTCTATCTTTGGGTTTCTCGGTGCCTCAGACAGATACTACGATGGGAGAGAAAAATTTGGAAGCGTTCTTAACCGCGATACGGTAAGCAACCATGGGGTTCGCCCTTCCATAATTGCAATTCACATGCAAGCTGGAAAGATTCGCAAAGCAAATCTGAGTATTACTCATTTTACAAAGTCGATGCTTGTATATACATCGTTCTTGAACGCGCTCGAAAGCCCCAATACAGAAGCTTTTTTTTTTCGCTACTATCAAAGCGAACCCGTGGCAGGGATCGAACCATCGAACTCGAACGGAGCAGCCGAACGCCGCCATAGCCATTGAGTGACCGCTGCGTGTCGCAATTTCGTGGAAGTTCCCAGCTACCCTCTCATGCAACCACGACTGAGTACTTCGTTTCCACAGCATCCGCCGAATCTTGTGTACACGCCGTAGTGATCGGAACTCTTGTTAAACGTCTGCTTCGAACTGACATGATTTATGACAATAATTTACTGACATGCACAGTTCACGGCGAACGGACAATAGCGTTCAGTAATGAAAATCATTGAAGAAAACGCTGTGTATAGCTGTGGTCATTCCAAAAAACGTGAATTTCTCTCTCTCTCTCTCTCTCTGCCATAATTTCTATAAGCAGTATCCATAAGTTTCATCCGCACCGGCGCATGGACTGGTGCGGCACAGCGTACGCGGTGATGACTGCATTAGAGCGAAACAAAACTGCGCGAAGACGACGGGACGAAAGAAAGGCACGAATACACACACACAAAGCGCAGACTCTTGACTGGCACGTTGACAGTGCGATGAGGTTAACACAGGTAGTTGCCGCTTGTCCCTTGTTCAAAGGAAGAGTGGTAGAGCCCAGAGTAGAAGAAATGTAGAAATACATTTCTTCTAGAGCCCAGAAGAGTGGTAGAGCCCAGAGTAGAAGAAATGTAGAAATACATTTCTTCTAGAGCCCAGAAGAGTGGTAGAGCCCAGAGTAGAAGAAATGTAGAAATACATTTCTTCTAGAGCCCAGAAGAGTGGTAGAGCCCAGAGTAGAAGAAATGTAGAAATACATTTCTTCTAGAGCCCAGAAGAGTGGTAGAGCCCAGAGTAGAAGAAATGTAGAAATACATTTCTTCTACTCTGGGCTCTACCACTCTTCCTTTGAACAAGGGACAAGCGGCAACTACCTATGTTAACCTCATCGCACTGTCAACGTGCCAGTCAAGAGTCTGCGCTTTGTGTGTGGGTATTCGTGCCTTTCTTTCGTCCCGTCGTCTTCGCGCAGTTTTGTTTCGCTCTAATCATGAACCGACTAGCCCAACATCATGTCTTACTTCGATACATGACTGCATTCTTCGCAAGAGGCCCCAGCGGCACGTCAGCGATAACATTCGCTCAACGTGCCGTTTGTATCGACGTCTGCGCTCAATCATTACTTTAATTACCTGACGAAACTCGACCGCCCCCCGCGTTTCACCTCCCCACCGACAGTGGTACACATCGCTCGAAACTTTACAGCGCGGAGCTCCCCTCTGCCCTTCTTTTCTTTTCTTCTCCATCCTCCTTTTTAATCTCCCTACGGCTCCGGGATCGGGGACAAACTGTCCCTGCAACTGCCTCTGTGCCCCCAATTTTTGACCGCTCGGGGAACATTACAGACGCGTTAACTGCCCCCCCTCGCGTTCGTGCTCGACCGAAAACACTATTTTTCTTCTTCCTCACCTCCACGTGAGAAGCGAAAACGCATGCACGATTTTTTTCCCCTGCTCTCGTACGCACTGCTCGTCACTTTTTCGTTTACTTGGGTGTCCATATAGCGAGCGCGGTTAAGGGATGCCAGGCGCCGGCTCCCGTCCCGACCCGCCTGTCAAGTAAGGGCCGAGCAGTGGCGTGTTCAACGAACCCCGAAACACAAGCAACCCTCAGCGACACCACTCACCCCACCTCGTTCCCCGGCGCCCCATGGGAGGGTCAGCAGGCGGGACAAGCCTCTCCCCGGGGACCACGGCCGGTGTCAAGCGCGATCAGGTTGGGCAGGCAGGCGTGCCCCCGGTAAACTCATCAGCGCCCGACGACGGCTCAGGTTTCGCGCAGGACGCGACCGAACGACCGGAGGAGCGCGCAGTCGTGTCCGCGATGCCAGCGTCCGCGATGCAACGCCCACTTCCTCCCACGGTTAATTTTACCTGCGTTCAGTGCTTGAGATTTCGCTGGCGGAAACGCGCTGGGTCGAAGGCTGCTTGCGTAGACTGGGTGGCGCAATAGACTCCAGTAACCTGCGTTTTGTAGTCATGGGAGTAATGTGAAGCTCGAAAGCTGTCGTGGTGTGACAGGGAACGTAGGCTGCAGTGGCCACAAAGGGATGAAATAAAATAACGGTGTCAGAAAGTTGGAACAAACGGACTAAACAGAAAAAAATTGCTGAGGGGATGTAACGTAAAAAGAAGAGAGGATAGCAGGAAGAGAGGAAAGGATGAAAGGAAAACAAATAAAGGGTGAGAGCGAGAGATAGGGGAAAGAAAGGAAGGAAGGAACGATGGAAGAAATAGAAAGAACAAAATAATACCTAAAAAAACGAAAAACTACTGAAGGAAGGAAATGTCCGAAGGTCTCCAGTTGTTTCCGTGGGCAGACATGACAAGGCAGAAAGCGGCTGGAGGCTGATAATCCGGTCTTTTGAACGCCCAGATAGGGGCAGGGGCAATGACCACTATTAGCGCGCAATTGACATCACGAAGTTCAAACCACGCTCCAGTCTTCTGCGAGTCGCGTTCTGTTCTCTTTTTCGCCGCTTTCCGAACTTTCACGGTGAAGCGGCTATAGTGGGAGTTGCCGCGTATACTTTTTCCCCAAAATTTACGGCGAAGCCTCACTTCAAAGATTCAGTACCAGCCAGTGAAACTCGAAACACACTTAGCCAATTGATAAAACACTACCTCGGAGCTCAAGTATGGTTTTGGAGAACAATCTCTTGCTTGGATCAAATATCACACATCTGTTTCAATGAAGCCCTAAGCAGCGATCAGAACAGTAATGCAGTAAATTTTCCAAATGATTGTTTCAACCGCAGCTAGTTAAAAGTTGGAAACGATGGTATAGGGTACGGCATAGGGTACGGTATGGTACGGTATGGTACGGTACGGTACGGTACGGCATGGTATGGTATGGTATGGTATGGTATGGTATGGTATGGTATGGTATGGTATGGTATGGTATGGTATGGTATGGTATGGTATGAGTGGTTATAGTCCCGAAGCGGCGCGTGGGATACGACAGACGATGTAACTGGGGGCTCTGGACTAATTTTGACCAACTGTGATTAACGTGCATTGAGGTTGCACACGTCGCAGGCAGTTTTGCAGTTCGCCTCCATCGACATGCCGCAGCCAGTCTCCCTGAGGACTAAGCCACCAGGCGACATGGCCAACACGAAAGTGATTGAAAAGAAGGGAAATACGTTGCCGTGGGCGGTAGGCAGGGGCAGGCGGGAAATGCCTGCAGTTTATGGTTCTAGTAGCAGAAAGAACTGCCTGCGGCCGAAGTTACGACTCATATACACATGACAGTTTATAAACGGCTAATTACACGAGACCTTACTGTAATGCTGTAACAAAACATAGGAAACCCGACCCCTCGTTGCTGCCGGAACGCCCGGCTGTTGCAGCGTGCAATAGCTACTTCATCTTTTATTTCTTTATAGGCCAATAAAGAACTATAGAAGATTGCACCTTTGGGGCTGTGTGTATTGCAGGCACACTGTCCACCGAGTATTCACTGAAAACGTCAATTAAACTTTGATTCACTCAACACAGCAGCTCCCCGCGACACGCACGTCAATGTGACGAAACCGGTTAACGCAGTACACATGCACCTTACTTCAGCGAGCCTCTCCGACGTTCATGAAGGAGAGGGAAAGAGGAAGCTGCAACGCACGCAACAAGTGAGGTCCGTTGGTTGAAGCGTTATTTGAGGCTTGATTTCAGGCAGGCGCGCTGCCGCCAGGAATTCAGCTGCTGCCGGTACACTGCACTGGGCAACTGGTATTGCGTAAGTGGGGCGTACAGGAGGTTCTGGAGCCCCCTTGATAAGCGCTGCGTACGCCGGAGCGCCTCTTAGCATCATGGCGTATTTTCGGCGATCTTCACAGTCGTTTTACTGAAACCAGTTGTAGCAAACTGAACGTGATTAATCACTGCGACCAGCAGCAATGAGGTTTTATACAGTAATTACAGAAAATAAAACGAATAGAAGCAATAAGGCGGCAAAAAGGAAGCACAAAATGTTTGCGTCAGTGCATGCTTTGAAGAAGACCCGTGCGGCCGGCAACCCCCGACATACAAGCACACTGATCTTGAAGCAGCTTGCATTGCTTAATGTTTGCGTTTGTTTTTCGTGCAAAACCAAACACTGTGCGATGACGCGCGCTGTAGTTGAGGACACTGGATTAATTCCCACAATTTGTATTCCATTATCGCGAACCGAAAACTCGGTACTTGTGAGTTTTTGAATTTCGCCTCCATCGGAATACGAACGGCGCTACCCGAACGGGCTTGGTCTTGGTAGCGATCTCGATAGAACCCATGGTCCAGGGCTTAACAGCGAACAGTATAAGCATTGAGCCACAATATCAGGCAGCGCTTGCATTGTTCGACGAGCAAGTTCTTACGGACAGCATAAGCCGTTTTGCTCGGTTCACGATTCCGGGCAGGTTATTTACAATTGTTACGACCTCTGCCGTCATGCCATTGCGTTAAGGTAATTGACAGGCATGGGCACTATCGAAGATACATGTATATTCGATACTGCTTTTCGATACATCCTGTGTCGGTTGGGCGCTTGTCCCTTTTCTTTTGAACTGGTTTTGCTTGGCATAACCTCTGGTTCGGTGAGGGCTTCCTCTCACATTTTTTTAAACTTTTATGTATTTGTTGAGAGTTTTTCAATAAAGGCTATTATAGCTATGGCTTGTCAGAAATGAAAGTATCGGAGTATCGATATCGAAAAAATTTTTAGTGTATCGTGCATTTTAATGATACTGGCTACTAAAAAGCATGTGCCGCAGATTCTGAGGCTGCTTTGTGTCAGACTTTGCGCCGGCGGCGCTCGCTCAGGTAGCAGAACAGTGAAGAAAGGGAGAGGGAGTATAATTAGAGATGATGCCAGCGCCGTTGCCGCAGTCAGTCCTCATTCTTCTTATGTTCATTGTCTGGCAGATAGAGGACGTATACGTCGCTCTCCTGCGCACTCGGTGACCGAAGAAATGAGGAGAGAGGCTCACTGTTGTGGTGTATACAACACTCTGTCGCCCCATATTTTAGTTTACGGTCATTGCCAGCAGAAATGGACAGCTTCCGCAATTATGCTCCGTGCTTACAGAGCATTTGTTATTTACTTTGTCAGCCCGACAAAGGTCATGCACTCTTCAACACGAGGGTCAAAGGTCTTCAGCACCAACAGCGTCAAACATCTAACGAATTCCTTTCCTCTGCCGAAGCAAGCGCCACAAAAAGCCGTAGTTCTAAAGAGGCATTCGACAAAACTTAGCTTCCTAACTATACCCGCAGAATACTCGAGTCGACACAACTATATGCTTCCCTCATGCGTTGGTAAAATGCACCTTCACAAAACCTTGAGGGGACACGGAAGCACCGCCTTAAGGTTATGGCGCGGTAGCGAAAATGGGCCCCTTCAACGGCCTGGGGTCTTCTTTGCGTATCGCTTCGCAGACACGGCCATTCTTTGCATTCATAGATCGCGGAGAGTCCTCATACAACTCCTGGCGCAGTGCCACTGCACTGGTAGATGGCTGCTTCAAACACTGTTACTGGGGCTTGTGAGACCCGCAGGTTGCTCTCCCCGAGCACCTTCTGTCGACCATTCATTTTTGTAACTGACGGCTACCAGAATGTGTGGTTTGCTCACAGTTTTCTTGGCAGGTTGCCACCTGCCACGGTGGATAGGTTCCGATGACCTCCGAAGGTCACGTGACCTAGGTGACAGGTAGGCTATCTGCTTTTTCGATCCATAACGCCGACACCGGATTTTTTGCAGAATGAGAGCCTTAACGTGATCGCGTTAAAACAGATCACGGCGTCTGCTCCAGTACAGAGGCTTTTTACATTTTAGTATGGCGCATCGTGGGGCTCTGTTGGACGGGCGGTTTCAGCAATTGGTGTAACTTAATTGCGTTAACCAGAAGTAACATCGAAATAACATAGATTAGGAAGATATGTCCTGCGTAGTAAACACTTTCCTCCCTTTATTTTTTTCTTGTTTTCCTTCTAGCTTTATTCAGAGAACGTTCAACTTCAAACGTCTGTTGAACACAGTGCTGGGGGGGAAAACCGTTCGGTGTACCAAGCGTACGGAGCTTGCACCTTTTAGCACATAGCAAAAACAGAGACAACCCGTTAAATGCTGTAGTGCCAAACGAAAAGCAACAGAGAAAACTTCATGTTTATTCGCATGCAGTAAAGTTCTCACAGACAGGTTTGTAGAACTTCAGCGTAAAAGAAAGTTTTGCTAGGCTGCTTGTGGAAGGGACAGTGTAGAAGTAACCACAGTAGAACGCTGTAAGCGCTAAACAAATCAGCTGCGCCGTCAGTGGAGCTTAAAGGAATCCCTGTGGCCGGATTTGTTTAAATCCTTTCAAAAACAGTGTGGTATATCGAATACACAAAGATCCCTGATATCGCCAATTTTTTATTTAACTTAGCTAAACATATCACCACCTTTATTCATAATGGAGATTTCAGCGACGTATCGAAGTATCAACGATCCAGTATGGACTACCTGCATCAGAAATCAGTTTCGGTTTTGTATCTTGTATAGGTATCGGAAATTCTGTTTTTTAGGGTATCGGGTATAGGTATCGAATATACTTTCCTAAAGTATCGTGTCCAGCCCTGGTAATTAGCATCTCCAAACAATGCACTGCATGAGCCGAGTGCAGCTGCTATGAGTGCAGCTGCAGCTGCTCGGTTGAGCGCAAAATCCGAAGCGAGCTCGCATCGACGCCCCGAGGGACCCACGGCCGAGGAAGCAGGAACGGGCAGTGCGCTGCGCTGCCTCCCGCTATATTCGCGCCGCGCCTGAAGAGGTACGCGATAAGACGCCTTATCTTCGGCGGATCGTAAAAATGACACGCCAAAACGACACTGCAGAAGCACACAACTCACGTCGCACACGCGGCGGAGACGGCAAGAGTCCGCAGAGCCCGGGCGCATTCCCAACTTGTCTCGCACCGCGGGACCCAGTTCTCGGAAACGCCGCTAATTGCACTGTTTCGCTGCCCTCCTTGGCCGCACGCACGGCGTGGAGCTAACACCCCCCACCCCCTCCGAGCACTTTGTTTAACGAGTGTGTACACTGCCCCCCCCCCCCCCCCCCCCCCCCCCCCGGTCACTGTTCTTTCCTAGGCCGCAGTCGGTTCGTTAATGGCAGCTCAAACAACGAGAACCTCTGGTCCTTTTCTTTTTTATCCTCGGGCAGTCCTGTCGACTTCCGCCGAAAAAAGAAAAGGGGCGAACAGAAGACCTAAGGCAAAACGAGCTGCCGAGGGCATTGCTCTGCCCCACTGGTTTGCGCCCAAATCGTAATCGGGCAGTAATAAGTCGCGGCCGTCTGCCGCGCTGCATGCTGTTCGTTTTGGCGTATAGTGGAGTACGGAAAAAAATGGGAGAAAGTGAAATTAGTGCGACTGTCGGGGATGTTTCGCTCGCGCCCCGTCGTGCCCCGTTACGATGTGCTGGGGCGATTGTCGCCGGCTTCAGCCAAACAACACCAATTCTCTGACCATCTCGAGGGATCGTCTGCGAAGTACTGTGGTGAGCGAGGGAGCGATAAAGTGTAATGAGAGGAAAGACTGAGAAGTCAGTCGGCGGAAAAATAACACTGGCCTGATATTACACACAAGAGAAAGGGGAATGGAAGGAAAGGAAGACATCGAGTGCAAATCGAAGGTGATGTCATATACTGTCCACGCACAAACTGGCTGACAGTCGCCTCTCGCGAATACATGGCACTCGCGGTCCATGTCTTGTACCAATACAGCCGCATGGCTTACACAATATAGAGGTGTCAATATAGTGAAACAGTATTGCGATGAACTCCGGTTGTGACTGCAGGGGCTTGCTTTTTTCTTTGAGCCTCCCCAGTGAGTGGCACATTTTCCCAAGAGGCGTCATGGAGTTGCGCATCCTGGGATGTGTATATGTTAATTGGCAACCGAGAAAACACAGTGTTGAATGAGCAATAGCGACTCGAAAAACGTTTGGCTCGAAAAGTGATAGGCTTGAACAGCTTGTTGAAGGCTTCAAGCCTGGAGTACTAGTACTCATTCTCATCTGTTTGGAAAAGAAAAAATAGCTGACCCTGCTGATTTAACCTTACCTGCTTTTTGTAATACGAATGTTTGAAAGGAATGCTGAGCACAAATTGAAGTTGGCCTGTGTCAATAGAATAGGCATTATAAAGACAAAGATGCTACTTTCACTGAAAACGGGGATTTTATGAGCTAGAAGAAGCCAAAATTTTTTATAGAGATGTCGCCGTCACCGGCCGACTTCATAAGTTAACTGCGATGTGAGGACACGGTGTCAACACAGATCCCAGAGGAGTCTACGCCGCCATTCGCTTCCGTATGGTGATCACGGAGTTCTCGGGGTAAACAAGTTTGAATCGAGCGGGGAAAATTTTCCGAAACGCAATTTTTGTTGCAATGAATGCGTGCTTTTGTGCTGGGTGGCCACCAATATAGCCGGAAAGAGTCATATAATTTATTACTGGCCAGGACAAAGACAGGAGTATCCCTTTAATGTCGTAGGTAAGCAGGGGAACGTTCTGTCGCGCGAGCAACATCAAAGATCCACAATAAAATTATTGCGGAACGTTCTTACGCATAAAAGTAATCGTTGATGGATGTTCATTTATTATGGGCTTACAGCTCCACGCAAAAGAACACAGACACAAGAATGAAACAAAGCGCGACGCTGCTAAATTCATCGAGAGCTCGAGCACACGCATATATGCGTACGTTCGCAAACTCAGCACATCGTTTCATCTAACCAGCGGAACATTGACAACGGACACCCAGGACTTATTTTGCCCCTCATACAGCGGCAAGGAATTGCACTGCGCATTTGCGTTGTTCCTTACAGCTGAAATCATCTCTACTTCTGTCAAGAAAATTTGCATCTAAAAGCAGTGGGTTTCAAGTGGAGCTCGATCAGTGCGCAAAGTTATGCCGTTCCGAGCCATATTTACTGAGAGGGTCTCATGACAGCAAATCCCAGGAAGTTTTTCATAACTGATCGAGATTAAAAACTCGTTGCAAACAGCGCAGTCTAACCGGGCTTGCAGTTTTCTGTGTACCAGCCAACACGTTACAAGAGCTTTTTCTCTTGATTTGGGGTGCTCTTACTGGATACCGCTAAAAAGAAATGTTATATGCCGGGAAGAACAGAACACAGGACGAGTGGACTACTTTTTTACGAGAATGCCGTAGTACCTACATAGCCTTCAGAATTGATTAGAAGCCCACATTTATTCTAATATGAATGATTGAGTTACTGACTTAATCATTTATTCAATCACTGAAACCTTCATTTAACTCCTATTTGTTTTGAAGAAAAACCCTATCAAACAGTTTGTGAACGAGTTGTTGCATGGCATGAACTTTATTGATGACTTTTTAATTACTTTAACAAAAAAAAGGCAGTTTGTTCTAGCGTGGATTGTTTTATCAACCCTGCAAAAACAAATCTCCTGACTGTCCGATGGACTGTCTTCAGCGTGAACGGTGCTTGCAGTGTACGCAATTTCCATGTTAGGTTGCGCAACAAACGCAGCTTGCGACACATACAAATGAACCGCCTAGCTATACATGCGTTTCTTTCTCAAATTGAGGACCGCGCGCCTGCCGTTTGACTTCGTTCCCGGCGGCCCGTTTCTGAGCACGCGTGTCCCATAATCGAGGAGGAGGCTGCGGAGTGGGCGCTCCTAAAGAGGTGTACGCGCCTTGCAGAAGTGACGCGGATCGAGAAGGGGACAAAGTGGAACAAACTGCCACCTCCTCTAAAAGAGACGGCGGCAGCGTCGAATCTTAATAGCGTCGCTCTCCAATCTTCTCGATGGTAATTCGCACGGCAGGTCCCGCGGCGATTCGTCGCGGGGGGCCCTTTCTCCTTCGGGAGAAAAGGAGTCGGCGCGAGGAGACTTCCATTGTCTCGCCGCTTCCCTTCGCCCGCGACGGCGACGGAGGCGACGACGACCGTTCGTTGCTCCGGCAGAATCGGCTCTTCCCTTCCGCCGCCCTTCCCAGTGCCTGACGCTGCCGCTTCGCGCGTGCAGCGCGAGAGAGAGAGGGGTAGGGCTCGGAACTGCGTGCCCATTTGGTTGCGCGCAACACCGTCAAAGCCCTCTGCGATGCCTGTTCTACGCGTCGCGGTTTCTTTCGGGGCGAGCGTTACCTGCGGGATCCCGACGCGTGTGTGCGGAACCTCTTTCCGGGAAGGTCAAGGGGGGCTACCGAAACAAATCAAAACAGCCGTCGCTGCGTCATAATGGCTGCGGTGCTTCACACTGAACGCAACTGAACGTGGTTTCCACTGAGTGCTAGCTAGGTAGACTTCGCCTGCCCTGCAGTTCCAACAGCTGGCCACGGCCGTTGCCCATGAGACCTGGCAAAACGTGTCTTCGCAGTGCCGTAGCGGGTAGGCCACTGGTTATCGGGACCTCTGCCCAAATTTCGAAACTCAGCCGCTGCGTGCGCAATTAAGCTAGGCGATCGAAGTCGCTGTTTCCGTTGTCCCCGACGCCGCCGCGATCCATCGCGTTTCGCGCATTTCGCTTTCTTAGCTCACGACCTGCTGCGCGCAACTGTGCTGGGCCGTCGGCGCTGCTCCCGTAGGGTTCTCTCCCGCGGCGCGCCATTTGAAGCGGCGCCTCGCAGCGTATATACGAGGCGCCGAATGGAGATGAGAATCGCAGCCTTCCCTCGCCGCACCGGGAGGGCGGCGGCCAATAAACTCCAGCCCCCCCCCCCCCCCCCTCCCCCCTTCGGGCCCGAGTCTGGGCACCAGCGCGCGAGACGCAGTCGATACCATGGGGAAGCTACAGCGGCCGCCTGACAGCGCGCCTCCCTAGACTCCCTGCCTGCAGTTGCCGCCGTCGCTCCCTGCTGCTGGTTCTCGTGGCCCGGGTTTTTATTAAAACGAGGCGCTGCCCCTTCACTGCCGATATTTCTCCTCTCATTTTCAATGGGGAGCTGTTGCTCAGGTGAGCGCGTCCTCAGCCGCTTCACCACTGCCTAGGAGCGCGCCTGTAAACGTCGAACTTGAAGGGGCCGAATAATAGGCAGTTTTGAGCTTCGAAAGAAGTCCCCCGTGGGCTAGCAATGAGACGTTTGTGTTCGATCGCTTCTGATTGATTTTTGGGGCACGAATAATTTGGTTCGCCGTTGAAAAAAAAAATCATTTCGTTAAAAGGAAGAATAAAGGCTGTAGTCAAGGCCTTGCCTCAAAAACCACAGCCATTTCCGTAGTCTATATAGACAGCCAAAAGAAAGGAAAAAGAATGATGTTCCCCGCAGAGGCAGGGCTAGCTTCTGTAAAAGTGCACTTAGCGCATGATTACGGCCTCTCGCGACTATACTTACACGTCTGGACCTGATTTTTGTGGTGACATGCACGTGCCTGCATACACACAGGGCTGGTTTGTGCGACAACGCAGTTACAAGAGCAGGCAGAGCAGTGGTTAGAATTATGCGGGCATATTTAAGCCCTATTGTGGAGACCCCTCACCGCACCCCAAGAAGCCTTGAAGGTCATATAACATGAGCGCTGCGGTTGTTGTCACCCTGCACTATCTAGAGCTTCAGGGGTTCCATGATATACCCACTGCGTGGCTGAAAAGGAAACCACATGGCCTGAAGTTTCAGTTGTGAAGCTTCAGATGACGTAAGGTTAGTACGCAGGAAATAAGCACAGACAGAGGTACAGTAGGAAAGAAATACCGTACTTGGTCATTGATGCAGTACTCCAAGCTTTTAATGCCCAACAATTCTGGTCAAAAGCATTTTTGAATGGGAAAGAGTTTGTGAGCGCAGAGTTTTCGTATACTGCAAGACTTCAGTATAAGAATCACTAAATTCTCAGATCTCCTGTCGGCAGGCTTGCATTTTTGTTTTCTTGCCGGTAATGTTTTTCTGTCGTCAAAATCGTTCCCCATTGGTTTTCTATGGCTCTCTTAACTGTTCCATGCAAGTGAGGGAAACACTACAATAGAAGGATTTTGCTACATATTGGAAGAATGGACAACTACCTTGAATACTTTTATACTAGCACCTTGCAGTTTTTCAATATTCAAAATTTCTGTCCGAGAATGCTGGACACGAGTTACGTCGAAGGCTCTGCTGTCTGGTTAATTCTCATTAATCGTGTGTCCAGGAACCAAGGTTGACAGCTTTGTAATCTTGTTGCTTTTCCTCTTTTTTGCTGCTTGCAGATGCATACGACCGGAAAAGCCCATGTAAGTATATAGTTTGTTTCTGCGCTGTGCACGCTTGTTTAACGCACTGTTTGAACGTGCAGCAAAAAGCGAATCTAACGCAAGTGCTCCCACTGCACGCTTTTAAAGTACGCTTTTTTATCAAATCAAGTTTATTTCATATTTACAGTACATGGTTATGGGGTATATATATATATACAATATATACATAATGAGAATATTGTGCATTGGCTAGCACAATCTCCAAGAACCTATCCCAAATGTGGCTAAATATACGAAATAGAGAGAAAAATTGATCTTAATGTGTTGATTTCTTCTGAAAAATGGGGAAAATTGACTAAACATTACACATTAACGTTTGCGCATTGTGTACCGGGGGAGTATAATGGCGGATACAGCTACAGGTCTTGATGCACGCCTGAATTCAGTGAGAAAACAAAAGTACAGCTCCTATTTGTGGAGCACCGGAGCGGCGTAGATGGGTGTGCTTGTAGATACAACGCACGCCGACGTTAAATTCAAAGCACTAAGACCGAGGACACGTTGGTAATGTGCAATTGAGGAAGTTTTAGATTTAGACGAGCTTAACTGGATCGTATGTGGCAGGTAAACAATGCCAAGTCTCTTTTGCTAGCATTTAAAATGGTGACGCAATGGCCGAATAAATCCGCGACCATGTTCAGGGTTCTCCGCAGCGCAGAGCGCCGGGTTGTGGGCCCGATCATGACGTCATCGACGGCGGTGGTACATTTATAACGCAGAAACACTTGCTCCAAGGAAGAACACCAACGGCACCGAAGGAAAGCTCGCGAAGCGTTATTTGGCTGCATCAGAAGACGCACTGCAGAATGTGCTCGAAGGCAGCGGAAGTCTGAAATCTCACGTACAGTGACTTCATCATCTACCTTCTCCGCACAGCTTCGGTGCAGTGAGGAGAAGCCTGAAGATCATCGCGGCTTTAATTGGCGAATATGTCCGCATCCTAATTGCTAGCGCAAAGAAAAAAACTTGGCATGCTTTATCTACAGGCTTCATACATTCGAATCCTTGAATCTCGTCTAACACTCGAAGGACGTGTCTGGTTCCCTTTAGGGACTCGCACTTGAGAAGCAAATCGAAGAGTCGAAAAATAACTAGATCTGGCTGCGACAGAAGGCGACCTATATACGCTTATTTTGCCGTCGGCTGTGGTATTACCTGGTATTCGTTGTACACGTGCGTTTTCCGTTTGGATGTGGGTTTTCGTGCACACAAACATCTGATGGTAAGTGTCGTGGCACAAATCGTTCCTACTAACGGTTGCTGCACTGCGGACTAGTTGGCATTCTATATCGGTACGTAACAGGCGCGCTGCGATGTTTTGACTAGGAGCACGGGTGCCAAAGTTAAGGGGCAACTCCGGAGGAGTTCCGAAGATTTTAATTTGACTATCGCATTATACTTCTTGCACATCATTGTCTTAGTGACAATAAAATGTGCTTCGAAAGAATGTTACAAACAATAGTAAAACAGCAAAAGACCAGGGGACGGAAACATAAACTTGGTTTCGACGAGGTATGACGTCCCGAGAGACCGACATAAGACGTCACAAATACTGTCACAAAATCTCTGTCATGGCCGTCGACTGGGCAAACTGGCGACTGTGGCAGCTGCTATTAACATTTGTCTGAAATGAACAAAATAAGCTCGAAATTTTGCGCAGAACGAATACCGATGGGCGTGCAGCTCGTGACGTCACATAGGCAAGTCTTCCCGCAAAATTTATCCGGTGCAGGACAAAAAATGAAAATGTTTGCAGCCAGCACGCGGGCCACTTCATCATCATCATTTATTAACCCTTAAGGGTACCGTTAGGGACATTACATAAGGGAGGGGGGGAGGTGGTACAGGGGTGTTCAGCAGTCATACATGAATATATAAATATAGAAGGAATATAGAAATACAGAAAAATATAGAAAATATAAAATATACAATAGAAAAAAAAGTAGAACAAGAATAAAAAAAAACAAAAGTAACAAATTCAGATAATCACGTCATGACAGAGTGTAGCAGAAATATAAACAAAAACAAATTACAACATTGGAAGTAGAACAGGCTGGTCAGTTAGCAGGGCTTGGAAGCTTGCATAGGGTGCAGGAAAAAAAATTTATTTGTCGTTGAGATGGTCGATTAGGAGCTGCCTGAATCTGGAAGGATTAGTCTCAATGACAATGTGTTCGCAGTCCTCTCGTTCCACGTAAAATGCAACCAGAATATGAGCGCCCAGATTTTGGAACTAATCTCCCATTTACGTTTTTGCCGCACGGCCCGATAATTTAACTCGACATTCGTATTTTTATTCTGCGTCCTTCGTTGTATAAGCCCGTTGGCTCTATGCGGTGCGAGCTGCGCAATTTTATTTTCCTTTGTTTTTTTTCCTCTCACGCTAATTTATGCCGTTCGTTCCAGTAGCACGGGCAGGGACACTTAATTTTGTAATTTTTTTTACAGTACCATCATACTCCTTGTGCTTTAGCAAGGAAAGCTCTTAATTCGACCATTCATCTGTTAATTACTGCTACATGAGCTGAGCTCGTACAAAAAAAAAAAAATATTTAAACTCTGCTTCAGATTTGAACGCGCAGGGAAATCATAAATTAGACCGGTAAACGCCGAAACATATCACGCATAAAATAATGTACGCCGAAAAACAAAAACACGAAAGCTGCGTTCTGAGATAAACATCGCAAAAAAAACGCGTCTAATTCTCAAAAAAAAATAAAAACTTAAAAGTCGAACCACTGCCTATAACTGACATGTTGGATGCATTGCCGTGAAGATTTGCTCTGTAACACCATAATATTCCCCAGACACACTCCTGAACTGTGCTATAAAAATATTTTCAGGCAAGTATTAAGCTCGAAAGAGCCAAAATCGTGGGATCACAATATGCCAGGCGATTGCAGTAGGAATAGTGCCATGACCACTTCAAAATAAACATTCAGGTGGCAGTCGCTGCACCAACAGAAGACAGAACTTAACGTTGAAGTTCTTCAAAGCTATCATTCGCAGTCACACTGACATACATCAGAGAAAATATGTTTTTCAGCCCCATTTCCGCCCCAACGGTTGGCGGGTTTTTTAAGGAAAAGTACGCTTCGTCTTTCGAAGCTATCTTTTGAAAATGCAACGATAAATATGCGTTATGAAGCCAGACTACCCGAAGAGGCGCTCTATCCGCCGGATGTTTCCCTGAATAGCGTAAGCGTCTCGTGTAGTCTGTCAAGTCTGCTGCGAACGCTGTATTCCCTCGAAAATATTGCCGTTCAAACGATAGCAAGGTTCACATTGAAGACAGTCCTCAAACAGCACGATAAACGAACTGCGCACTGTAGCAGATGACTAGTACCGTCATTAAACGTGATTAAAGACATTTGTGGCGCTGGCAGATGCCGGCGGGCTTTACCGGAGGCAGCCAGGGGTATCGTCTACGGCGCCGTCTGCTACAGTGCGTGTTTATATTTCGTGCTCTTTCCATGGCGTTTGAGAACTGTTTTTAAAGCGCAGCTTTAATGGGTTAGCGACGCCTATTTCGCTGTGTCTGCACGAATGACCTTGAACAGGAGCAGCGGAGCTCCGTAAGTAACCACGTGACATACCACGTGACTCGCAGTAGCTGCAGCCGCTGCGGGGACCGCATGCGCGTTGCCTATCCAGTGTCTCGCTAAGGACGAAGCAAGTCAGCCGGAGCCGACGTCCTCGGGAGTGAGTACTACACGTATACGTCGGACCGAGTCGGATCATCCGGTCGACATTGCCAACCGTGCGAGGGATTTAGAAATCGATAGGGAGCGTAAATGCTCTAAACGGGCAGCCGAAACCGACGAAAAGCGGGAGCTTCGAAAGCAAAGGAAATGCGCATAACTCGCCAGCTGGGACAGTGGACATCTAAGTCGCGCTTTAAGCTACGTGGCGGTAGTGACATATGTGCGCTGCATGCGTTGGCGTTGACGACGTTGTGGCAGAAACACGGCACAGAAGCTATAGGCCATCGGCGTTCATTTTGGTCATTGGCGTTGGCGTCGACAGCGTTCTAGACTCCGATGATATGGAGGAAAGCAAGGGTGCATAACTGGCTCCCTGTTCCAGTGGACGCCTCAATCGCACTTTGAGGTACAGTCGCGGGCAAAAAATATTAGCAGAGATCATTGGCGATTAGGATTCGTATATCTCACCACGCGGCGCTGCGGTACGCAGACCTGCCTAACGGGCCGTTTCCATGTTTGCAGCGTAGGGGGGGGACGGCATGAAGTAAGCTTTATCACGCGTGCACCGCCCGAGCGTTGAAGTGCCGACCCTACATGACTGTGCTTGCGGCATTTATTTTGGTTCGGTTATTATGAGCTGAGATGGCTTTTTTTCTATTACTGTTTCTTTTTTATGTCCGCGATGGTCTATCAAAAAGAACTCGCGGGAACAATAGATGGTAACGCTGCTTTTAGCCAGTAACTTTGCTGTCCGTGGCAGTCCGCTGAACCCCCATTATACTGTAGAATGGGAACGGCCCGGCACTCTCGTTATCAGCCTCTTCGCCACCCGCAGCACCACGCGTTGTCATTTCGGCGCTCTGGTGTTCCGTCATGTGTGCTAATATTTTTTACTCGCGACTGTACAGTGGTGAGCAGCCTTGTCTAGAGCGCTTGAGCAGTGCGCACTTGGTAACAAAAACCGAAATTAGAGAGCAGCCCCTCATTACAGGGCAAAGTTTTCGTGCCTACTTTGTTTACGAGGCTATCTGGCGCTACTTCCGTGCAAGCGTTGCAGCTGGACCCTAGAGGCTGCCACAAAATCTGGATTTGTTTGCAAGGAAGTGCACCGCCCGAGCGCTCTAGACAAGGCTGCTCACCACTGTACGTGGCGGTGGTGAGAGATATATATGGGCTGAGTGCGTTAGTGCTGACAACGTTGTGTTAGACATTGTGTTAGACACGCGGCACTGCAGCAATAGGCCGCAGGGTGACTTCACGCTGGTTATGCTAGCGTGACTTTCGCCTGCATAACAAGGGTTACCTGAGCTAAGCCGCAGCCATTTTTTCAGGTAATGCTGTCTAGGCTCTCTAGTTTGAACGAGTGTATTAATGAGCAAATCTAGCGGACGAGGAATCATGTCGCATGCAATGTCGGACTACACGAGAAGCTTGCTCGATTCGGGGAAACACCCAGTGGACAGAACGCCTTTTGGGAGCATGGCTGCCTTCATACACACGTTTATCGTGGCGTTTTAAAAAGAAAACTTCGAAATGTCTATACTCTCTCACATTATTCTTCAAAGCAGTCGACAACTGGTAAAAAACAGCCACTTGCATAGGGGACTATGTGAGACGAGAAAAATATTTATGAAAGTTTTGCTTTCATGTGTTCTATTGGCCCTCGCTCCCGTTCTGTAGCCCCAGCCGGCAATCACCGCACGCCCTCGTAACGCGGTGTTATAAAAATAAATATCCTTCGAAATGGCGCTTCATACTTTTAGAACCTGTTCTAGGATGAATTTCATTGTCCTTATGAAGAGATGACATCGCTGGTGCACTGTAGGATCAGAAAACTGCTGTGAAAACTCTTGCTTCCCTAACATTCCTATGGGAGCCGTGCACACTTTTCACCGCCAAGCAAACCTGGGCACCATGAGCGGTGGCTCAATCACACTCACGGCCACTTGCACTCGCATCCGCTCAGTCACAGTCACACTCATGACCACTCATCATCATCATCACCATCATCATCATCATCAGCCTGATTACGCCCACTGCAGAGCAAAGGCCTCTCCCATGTCTCTCCAATTAACCCTGTCCTTTGCCAGTTGCGGCCACCGTATCCCCGCAAACTTCTTAATCTCATCCGGCCACCTAACTTTCTGCCGCCCGCTGCTACGCTTGCCTTCTCTTGGAATCCACTCTTAAGGACCGGCGGTTATCTTGCCTTCGCATTACATGCCCTGCCCAAGCCCACTTCTTCCTCTTGATTTCGAGTGGGATGTCATTAACCCGCGTTTGTTCCCTCACCCACTCCGCCGGTTTGTTACACCTATCATTTTTCTTTCTATAGCTCCCTGCGTTGTACTTACCTTAACTTAAGCTGAACCCTCTTTGTTAGCCTCCACGTTTCTACCCCATAGGTGAGTACCGGTAAGATGCAGCTGTTGTAAACTTTCATCTCGAGGGATACTGGTAAACTGCCATTCATGATCTGAGAGAACATGCCATATGCGCTCCACCTTATTCTTATCTTTCTAGTTATTTCCCTCTCATGATCCGGATTAGCGGTCACTACCTGCCCTAAGTAGACATATTCCTGTACTTCCAGCACCTCGCTACCAATTGCGAACTGCTGCTCCCTTGCTAGGCTGTTGAACATTAGTTTGGTTTTCTGCATGTTAATTCTTAGCCCCACCGTTCTGCTCTGCCTGTCTGACTGATTGACCATGCTTTGCAGTTCTTGTCCAGAGTGGCTTAGCAAGGCAATGTCATCAGCGAATCGCAGATTTCTTAGGTATTCTCCATTCACTCTTATCCCGAACTGTTCCCTATTTAGGCCTCGGTATACCTCTTGTAAACAGGGGGGTGAATAGCATTGGCGAGATCGTGTCTCCCTGACTGACACCCTTCCTTATTGGAATTTTATTGCTGACCTTATGAAGTATTATGGCAGCTGTGCAGTCGTTATAGTAATGTTCGAGTATTTTCACATGACTCTTCTACACACCCTGATTCCGCAATGCCTGCATGAATGCTGAGGTTTCAACTGAAACAAATGCTTTCTCGTAATCAATGAAGGCTATATATTGGGGTCGGTTATATTCTGCACATATCTCTATCACCTGATTGATAGTGTGAATATGATGTATTTTCGAGTATCCTTTACGAAAGCCTGCCTGATCATTTGGTTGATTGAAGTCTAAGGTTGTCCTGACTCTATTAGCGATTACCTTAGTAAAGACCTTGTAGACAACCGACTGTAAGCTGACCGGTCTATAATTTTTCAAGTCCTTGACGTCTCCTTTCTTAAGGATTAAGATAATGTTAGCGTTCTTCCAAGCCTTTGATACGCTCGAGGTCACAAGGCCTTGCGTACAGATGATGGCTATTTTTTCTAGCACAATCTCCCCTCTGTCCTTCAACAAATCTGCTGTTACTTGATCCTCACCAGCTGCTTGGCCGCTTTCCATTCCTCCTAAGGCTTTCTTTACTTCCTCTTTCGTTACCGGCGGGATGTCCCATTGCTGTGCTCTACTGCCTCTCTCATTAACGTTCTGATTGCATTGGGTACTGAATAGATTTGTGTAGAGCTCATCGGCTATTTGAACTATCTTTTCCATATTGATAATGGCATTGCCCTATTTGTCTCTTAACGCATACATCTGGTTTTTACCTATACCCAATTCCCTTTTCACCGCTTTCAGGCTACTTCCGCTCTTTAGGGCATGCTCGATTATCTCCATATTAAACTTCTTTATGCCGGCTACCTTGAGTTTATTTATTAACTTTCACAGCTCTGCTAGTTCTGTTCTCTCGGTAGAGTTAGACGCCCTCATGCTTTGGCGTTTCTTAATCAGATATTTCGTCGCCTGAGATAGCTTGCTGGTATCCTGTCGAACCATCCTACCGCCCACTTCTACGGCGCACTCCGTAACGATAGCTGTGAGATCATCTTTCAATGTTTGAACATTACGGTCGTCTTCCTGAGTTAAAGCGGAATATCTGTTCTGTAGCGATATCCTGATTTACTCTACTTTCTCTCTTACCGCTAACTCGTTAATTGGCCTCCGCTTCACTAGCTTTTTTCGTTCCCTCTTCACATCTTGAAATCATGACCACTCACTCACACTCATGTCCACTTGCACTGCAACCATTCACTCAAGCTCATGTCTGCTCACTGACATTCACGGTCACTCACTGTTTCCTTGCTTGCTGACAGCGGAGGGGCTGAGAGATTCACTGCCGCGGCCGACTGCGCTCGTGGCTCCCCTGGCAGAGCCTGGGTCGCACAGATGCGGTGGTGAGCCACCTGGGGCTCTGTCGGGCTCTCTGGAGAATTTCCGCAGTTTCCATGCTCAAAGAAAGTGGTCACTTATCACGCATCTTCCATGTCCCGAACAAATTTTACGCACGTGTGCTCCCGCGCTTGCTGCTGAGACGATGCGTGCTTGGTTGGCGTGAGCTAGAATGCTGAAAATATGACACATGTGTCTTTTGTCAACTGCACGAAAGTACCTGACAAGATTGCCTCTAAGTGACCCGACAAGTAAACAGTTCTTGGAACGCAACATCATGGCTCCTCGGCCGCCAATATCGTCAAATAACCTGCGCGGTCATAACTATGCACTGTAAACAATGGCGGAACAGGTTCAACAGAGTAAATTTATGGGGCAGACTTGGTGGCCCGCTTAGAAGATTTGGGGGGGGGGGGTCCGGTCGAATAAAAAAAGTGCTGAAAAATGAGAGCTCTCCAATGCAAAAACCCGGACAGAGAAAAAGCCTAAGCGTCCTCTTCAGTACTCGGGATCCGACCTTACGCTAGTTATTGCTGAGAAGTGTGCAGTCGTTGTATCAGCAGCAGGAATTGGAACTCTAAGTATGTGAGCCCAAGCCGTGTAGGAGGCGTGACAAGAAACATCTGCCTTTCTGCGAAATTTGATCAGAGGATATGACACAGCTGGCAGCTGCGAATTGCACCCGCCAAGGCCGTGCGCCTATGCCAACGATCTAAGGCGAACAGCAATGAAAGATGGCCGTTCCCGCGCCAGCGGAATCCTCTGCTTCGGTCGTCCAAAGACACCAGCGTTATGCCTTATGCTGTCTCCAACGCCCTTGGCAATGAATATTTGCTTCCGTCAGCGGTCAACAACATGAAAATAGCTATGCGGATACTGTGGTCGCGAAACACACGCCGCCACAAACTTCGCTGTCGCGTCCACCCGTCACTCCCATACGCTCGCCACTCACGTCCACTCGGAACCACTCACAGCCACTCTTCACTCACGTCCTCTCACCACTCATCTCTACTCACAATCATCTCTACTCACACTCGTCTCCACTTATACTCACATCCACTCACATTCATGACCACCCACACTCACATCCACTCATTCGCACTCACACTCACGTACACTCGCATTCACAGTCACAGACGTGAGTGTGAGTGAGGCGAAATTAGTGCACACATGAGTGAGTGTGCCGACCTATGCCGCCAAGTTTTTCCCCAGTCGTTCCAGCCGGCGACAATTGCGCCGCAGAATCTTCCTTACGTCAGAGGTCGGTGTTGGTCTATACATGTTGTCGCACAGACGGGGTTGGCCTAATGCGAGTTCATTGTTGTATTCGAAAGAATCTGAGCGAGAAAACACCACTTTCGTGTGCGGGCCCTAGCCCACGTTAATCACGAAAAAAAGTGCGGCGCTTCCTCGACTGTGCACAGCATATATTACGTGCGACCTTGTAGTTGACTGTGATCGTAGCCATGCCATTTTTTTTGTTCAACAGCTCAGAACAATGACTCCGCCTATAATAATCATTCACTTTATTTCCATTTCTTCCACGGCGTTACGACTGTTTTCTGCTGTACTGAAAATATTCGGTGGAGCAGCAAAAGCTCTTAAAACATAAGGCGTATGCGGTAGCCTTACGCTGGAAACGAAAGAAAAAAAATGGACAGGTGATCATCCGATGTGATGTGAGAAATCTGCTTTAAAAGTATTAGATTTACATTTCGTTTTTACACTGACCGCCTTCCCATTGCACCTTTGAATTTGCCTTCACCGTGGGCTTCTCTTCGATGGTGGGTAAAGCTTCCTGGAGTGTGGATGGATGACAGGTGGAGTTGGGTGGGTGGCGGGCAGAGGCTTGTAGGCAGGAGAGTTGTGCACCTCCGGACACCCACATTCCGGGTTAGCGGGTGCCGGAAGGGGCTACGATTGACGCACACGGCTTTTTTCGCCGACAGAGGACTATAGTGCTAACGCGGTATGAACACAGCAGTTAAAACCCCTCACAACGGTAACACGGACATGTTAAAATAAGATAGGCGTCAGCATTTTAATTAGAACTCTGACATTCTTCCAATAGATTTACCGTAATAAGGTTTTAGCCACCGCGGATGACATTACACGCAGTTTTCCAGCAAAGAGTTTCACGTGGCTCATATGCCAGCAGCAGCAGGCCAGAAATTTAACGAGAGGTTTGGCTCGTGCTTTTTTTCGTATCGACCAGAGTTGCCGACCCTTGAATCCACCTCTTCATGCACCTCTTGTAGCCTCTTCACGACCTCGAGACAGACTGCCTGCTCGAGATCGTCGCTCCCGTCTGGCCGTCGGGGCTTTAGCTTGCCTCCGTCTCACTCAACTTTGTCGTGATTTCGCTCTCCATAGCGATCCTGCGCTGTGGTTCGTTTGAGGCCGGAAAAGAAAGCGCAAGCGCAGAGTCAACAAAGACACGTCACAGAGCCAAAGTGGCGGTCCGAAGCAAAGAATCGCGAGAGGAAAGGCAGGCTTTAGACGGAGTGTGCGCAAAGAGAGAGTGCGCTTGGGAATGAGAGCGAAGGAGCGCAGAGAAGAACAAGGAAAACGTGGGCAGCTGGAACCGGGGTCCTGCCATCAATACTTCGGCTAGCACACGCCGCGGCCCGTGCGGGCAGAGAGGGGGAGAAAAAGACGAAGCCGGACAAGCGGAGTAGCGGCGGCGTGGCAGTCGCGAGGAGGGCGTGCGCGCTGTGCGCGCTGTGCGCGCGCTCGTCGCGCCGCCCCTTAAGCCCGCACCATAAAGTTCCATTAGGAACTGATGGGGACAACTGGACCTATGGGGAAATAGAGCTAACAGATTGACGATTGCCCACGCCGCTTCTTCGCCGACCGGCCGCCGGGCAATAACCATCGCTGTCCGTTTATGGGGGCAGCCGGTCCCTGCGCTCGGGTGCTTCCTTTCCAGCCCGTGTTTGCCTGCAGGAACGCTGCTTTCGTGGAGGAGGGAGGTCGAGTCGGAGGGGGGCGGTGCGTTCAGGCCGAACACAACAATGGCCGCCGCCAACCTCTGCGGCAACGGCCGGGGCGGATGGAGGACAACGATCAGTATATTTAGTGGCCCGAGAAACCGAGACGAAAGCACACGCAGCGCCCCCGTTGCGGCGGCGCAGCGCGAGCCCCGTGGGCGTACTGCAGCAAACTGGACGCGACTCGCTGCTCGTTCTAAGGCCTCTTTTTTCTCTATCATTCGGTCCCTTCTCGGCGTAAGTTGTGGATGTCCGGTTTACTGTCAAAAGGCCTCGTGACGTGCCCGAATGAGTGGAGAACCATTTTTGTTGCTGTATTTTCTTTTGCTGCGTGACACACGACCGCGCAGTTTGTTGCCTCCATGTTTAGGTGATTATCAGAGATGTTTGAACCAAACAGTAGTGAACAATAGCGATATTTGCTTAGTGCACCAATAAAATGAAGTATCATTTTATCGCTACTTCCAATACTCTCCATCGCTTGAAGGCCTAACAGAGCGGATGGTTGGGTACAGACAAAAGTATCCACTAGATCAGGGGTTCTCAAACTGGGTTCCGCGGAACACAGGGGTCCCGCGGGCTGTCTTCTTGTGTTCCGCTAGAGTTCCTGTATATACAGCATATACAGTAACTCTATGTTCCGCGAGAACCCTCACGTTCCCTGACCCGGCAGCTGATATGAGACTGGCTCTGAGTGCAGCTGAGCCACGCTTTGACTTGCTCTTAAAAGGGAAGCAGTACCACCCATCACATTAGTATTTGTATTAATGTGTACAATAAACATTTAACCTCTGCAACTTTCCCTTTGCAAAAATGCACTCGACAACATTGCTGGTAAGTGAAAGCGGGGGGGGGTTCCTGAAACTCATTGAAGGCTTTTGGGGTTCCTCCAAGCAAAAAAGTTTGAGAACCCCTGCACTAGATCTAGGTACGAATTATCAAGCATCGTTAACAGCGACGAGGAAAGCAGCAAAATGGTTATAGTTTTCTGTTTGTCTTGGCATGACGGTGCCACCATAAAATATTATCTCGAATGACGGCGGGCCAATTTTCAAGAGGTGGCCGGTCACAAGTACGACGGTGAAAGGAGCAGGTTGTTACAAGAGAATAGAACTAGAATGAAATATTTTATAAAAAGGTGTCAGTGAACATACTAGAGCCATGAGGTATGCTTAAACGAGAGTTAGTCTGCACCGAGCATGATCAAATCTTTCCCCACCCCCATCCTTTTTATATTACACTCCTTCTGGCTACAATTGTTTCGGTGGTTTAATAGCATTGAAATTTATTACCCTACTGTTATTAAACGCATTTTTAAATTAGAGCAATGAAGGGCTGTCGAGGAAGGCATCCAAATTCATAACCTTGTATAGTATAAGAAGGCGCAGTCATGAGTCTCGCAATAATGCGCGTGATATGAACCTTAAGATTTGTATACGGCACATGCATTCCCTCCGTACTCTTATTTTAGGTGCACTTTTCCATATCCTAACGATAAAAGAATTCATGGCCATCTGTGGCACAGCTTCACCAGTGGTTTGTGAAGTAAGGCGAACAGCTGCTTTTCTCGCCGCAAGCAATTAGAGAAACTGACACACATCAGCAGTCCACATGACATGACATCCACATACATAAGGTCCACTAAGCCAGAGCAAGGCGCGTTCGAGTAACGTTGACGACCTCCCCACCCGTGCCTACTCATCGGCAGTTCTCGTCTGCTGGGCCGCGTTAAGTGTATTTGGCGTTCAGATAATAGGAACAAGGTCGCGGAATCGAATACCGGCGGCGGCGGCCTCATTTCGATGGAGACGGAATGTAAAAAACGCTCCTGTGCTGTCCGACGTCAGCGCACGTGGAGCTGGTCGAAATTTAACGGGAGTATTCATACGGCGTCTCTCTCGGCTCTCATGCAGCTTTGGAACGTTTAACTCTGCGTACCACAGATTGCATAGATGAATGCCACTGCTGTCAGCTGTGAAAAGACCTTGGCGCATAGACGTAGTCTCACGTTGCGACTCTGTCCTGCGCACGCCACAGCTGTCTTTGCAGCTAAAAATTTTGTGTATTGGAGTGACGTCTTCTCATGTCAGACTTGTCTTCCGCTGCGCCAAACATTACTACGCTAGTGCCACCGGTGGCCTCTGCCACAATGCACACACTGTGGTATGCACGTGGACCTATACCGCATGGTATGGGTCTCCCAAAACAACACATAAATAGAAAGGATAAAAACGAAGCTGACGATTGAGCGGCGGGAGGAAATGCTGTCTAGCTCAGACTCGAAAGTTCAGCAGGAGCTGACCGAAAGGACTTGAGCGACTGCAAGATCCAATGGACTCCTGAAATAGTGAGACCGACCACCAATTTTAGTTAGAATTAAAATGTTTTCATCATCATCCTCTTCTTTTTGTTTCCCTGCTCGAGCACATGATGTTTGTCTTGGGGTGGAAGGTACATATTTGCGATGAGTCAAGTTTTATACACATAAGCGACCGCGGCTATAACGCGCCGAGCACAATATCGGCAATGCTTTTTTGTAACTTTCATATAAAAAAGAAGGCGGGTTAGCATGGCTCTTCAATACAAAACTACTCACCAGAGGGGGGGGGGGTGCCTACGTTCTACCTGGCTTGTTAGGTCCAACACTTGCTGACACCTAATGGAGGGAAAGAAAAGAAAACGGCAGAAACATGAAGAAAAAAGGAGGGGGGGGGGGCGGGGAGAACAAGAGGTGTTTGTTCTTTCTATATTCTCTTCCTTTTCCATTGAGGCCTAAGAGCCACTTCACCGAAATAAACACATGCTCAATAATTCACTTTTTTTCGTCCTTGTCTTCCTACGCCTTTGAAGCACGTGCAGAAGCACACTTAGGAATTCAGTATTCCCCCTTACGTGCACCACCAAAGCAGTCATACGCGCTGCAAAATACGGAGATTAAATTCTAACTGCGTACTTTCAGCTGTTGATTAAAAAAGCATGCCTCACGGCCACAGCCCGTGCACACGAACAGCGCATATTTTGTCATTCCGTCGCGGCGGTGGGTATAACATGGGCTGAAGGCTACATGTGGTAGTCTGTTAGTTAAATCAATGGCCGCCAGTCCCTCTTTTTTCCGCTTCGTTTCCGCGTAGCTTGATTGAGCATGTCACGTTCAAGGCTGTGTCTCTGGTCTGGTGCGAAAATTCGCCTTTTGCTGCACGGATGCGAATGAAAAGCTGCCTTTCACGTATCTATGCCAGGGCTGCTATCGGGCGCTGGCAGCCACTGCGCGCGGGTGCAGTGCGCCACCCCTTTGCGCCCATGACACGCAGAAGAAGGCGGCACGTTACAGCAGTGGCGTTGGCGTTTTTCTCGCAGACTCGATATCGACGTCCACCGTGCTACCCGACAAGGCGGCCGGCAGCAACGGCGTCGACGGCGGCGGCGGCCACAACGGCGCCGGCGGCGGAGGGGGCGGCGGAGGCGTGTCTTCGGAGGCCGACGAGGACCCCAAGAAGAAGAAGCGGCAGCGGCGCCAGCGCACGCACTTCACGTCGCAGCAGCTGCAGGAGCTGGAAGCGACCTTCGCGAGGAACCGCTACCCGGACATGTCCACGCGGGAGGAGATCGCCATGTGGACCAACCTCACCGAGGCCAGGGTCCGGGTGAGTTGCGCCCCCACTCGTTACCCTCACTCTTCTGAAGCTATAGGGGCAGTCATCGGGCTCGTCTGCGCGAACAGCTTGAAGCCCGTTCATCGATCCCTGCTCCCTCAGCGCACGCGGCGGAGAATTCACGGTTTATAGCTGAGCCAGGATATGAAGCGGCGAAGAGCAGGCGCAAGGGCAAGAGTTACAGAACCTTCCGTTGTCTGGACCCCGCAGGATTGTCGTGCCGTGCTGTTTTCGCCCTTCGCTTTTATTTGCGCGGTACAGTTTAGCAAGCACGTTAGCGCAAATCTTACTCAGGTTTCTGTGGCGTTGGGTTTGATATCACCCACAACGCGCCCGCTTGAGCTCTTCGCCGCGCAAGGCCAAAGTTTATTTACGTTCTTGGACCTCAGATTGCTACATGATGAAAACGAACTGTCCACACTTCCTGTCGTGCACAAATAATAGGATGCCGGCTGGGATGTAGCGTTCACACGCAGCAAACTGCAAGCGCCATATGTGCACGATCGCGTTATTCTCAGCCTTAGGCGTGAGTTCGGACCGTGTAGCACCCATACACTACAGTCACCGTGCGCCTGTTGTGCAGAAAGCCTCGCTTTACAGCCGACACTTCGCCAAGACAGTTTGGCCGTGGATGCGTCCCACCAAACGAACGACGGCTGCAAAGTGTTTCTGTATGCACGGTTAACCAATCCAGATGAGAGTCGTTTGTCCTTCCTGAAGCTGGCACCAGGACAGTTCTGCGCTCTAAGAAAGAGTCTGCGGTTTTGGCGCGGGTTGAATGTGCCGACGGCACAATCAGTCCACGCCCTCCGTGGCAGCACATGGGATAGATGTGTTACGGCGGGCGACGAAACGTGACGGCTATCTGCGCCAGAATGAGTTCACTGCTTTGGCGCCGTCCTCTTCATGCGACCTGTCATCGCTATCGTCAACGTTACGGCGCAAAACGTTGTAATCAGTTTCAACTGAAAACAGTCTCCGACAGTACTGTTAGCATGCCTTCTCGGATAAGTCATGCATCATTCAACACCAAACGCGGCAGTCCAGTAATATTTGCATTAGTACTTAAGAGAGCGTTTAATGACAGCCACCGTTCCCTACATTCTGCCTCAGTCATGTCAGAGGGTTGATCAAAAGCCCCCACTTCACAGGGTTTAAGTTGAGCCCTATAGTGAGGCATTTGCGAATCCTCTAAAGCTCAAAATCTGTGCAGGGAGAGGAAGATTGTCATCCTCACTCCAGAGGGCATTCGTAGCTTCTTAGGCACCTCAAGTGCCTTACTATATTGCTCAAAAGCAGACGCTGTGGCCTGGTGCTTTTTGAGGAAACCTTTACATGCATTGCAATACATTCCCTTGCGGTCGTACAAACCACACTCAATATTTTCAAGCTTTCTACGATGCGATATTTTTGGTTCAGTCTTTCATGACTTTTATATCGGAAATGTGCATAGTGTGTAGGTTGGCAGCTCAGTGACACGCGCTTTTAGTGCATTTGGCTTGCGCGAAGATCTGACTGTTCGTATAGTGTGCCAAAATCAGATTGTCGTCTTTGAAAGACTGAAAAATGTTAGTGTTTTGCAATGTTGTGACGTTTTTCGCACCCCTAAGAATCATTTTTCGATTACTTTGCAACGTTTTTTCAATTTCGTTTGACCACCATCGCTTCCACTGGAAAACCGCTCTAGAAGTGTTGATCTCATGATTATACAGGGCCTGTTCTGAAAGTAGTAGGACTCATTTTATTTTGTAAAATTTATTCAAGATAATAGTACAAACGATTAGAATTTTTCAAAGTAGCCCCCTTCCGCACCTATACGCTGCTGCCGATGAGTTTTCCAGTTTTCGTACGCCTCCAGGAACGCCTGGACCGGAATGCTGTTTAGCTTCCTCATCATGACCTTTTGAACCACCTCTACCGATCCGTGATGCTTCCCCTTGAGCGTCGATTTTATTCTCGGGAATAGAAAAAAGTGTGGCGGGGCCAAGTCTGGGCTGTAGCGGGCCTGAGGTAGCGTTGCCGCCTTGTGCTGAGCAAAAAATCAGGGTCCTCATTCACATGATGAAGAAGATCCTGGCAGATCGCTTTCCGGTTGGCCTTTTGCTCCTCTGACAACACTCCCGGCACCAACTTCGCGAACACTTTCCTCATGGCTAAGTTTTCTGTCACGATCTCAAAAACTTGGGTTTGAGGAATGCTCATGTCATCAGCAATCATTCTGATACTCATCCTGCGATCACAGTTCAGTAAACGTTTCACTCGCTACACATTTTCGTTGGCCTTGCTGGTTGAAGGGCGTCCAGAGCGGTCGACGTCTTCCACTCTTTAATGACCTTCTCGGAACCGCTTGTTCCACACAAAAAACACCTGATCTACCCATGGCAGCATCACCGTAGGCCTCCTTAATCATGTCGTGAGTCTCTTTGCCCATTTTACCAAGATTTACACAAATTTTATCGCGTATCGCTGATCCAGTAAACGCTCCATGATTCTGCGTGACGAGACGTTTCGACAAGGCTTCACGGTACAAGTGACCTACTCTCTTTAACGGCCGAGAGCCGACTGCCGATTTTCCCCAGCAATCCCAATATCCCCCTTCAACGATCCTGCACGCGCAGACCGCCTCTCGTCCGCCCGTCCGCCCAGGAAAAAAAACAGTCCTACTACTTTCAGAAGACCCTGTATATGCGTGGGTGCTTGCGAGAATGCACGGAGCATCCCGCCACTCAGTTTGGCAGGTGTTCGATGGGGGTTGTTTATGGAATCCCCCTGACATGCGGAAGAGTACGCATAGGCCAAACGGGCCGTTGTATAAACCAACGACTGGGGGAACACCAGCTTTCAATGAAGAACGGTAAAGGGTCCAATTTGTCCTTACATTATGGCGCATGCTCTTTGTCTACGCCTGGTAAGCCATGCCGGCCTTTGCTGGCTAGAAGCAAAATCTGGAGGCGCAGTCTTGACCACACGGCACGTGAGCTGGCAGAGGCTTTCTTCATTGAGGGCAAAGTTCATAACTGCGTAAGTAATGAATCAATCAAATTGTATAAAAAAGAAAAAAAGGTTGCTGCCATGTGCGCTTCAGGCGATGATTTGGCATGCGAAAAGTTATAAATATGCTTTTTTCTGAATAATGTCAGTCGCGAGTGTGCGCCCGTCCTTGTGCTCTTCTTGTCCGTGTCTTTTGTTTTTTTTTTTTTTTGGGGGGGGGCATTTTCCTTGCTTGATTATATAGCACGTTCATACAACTAGAATGGTGTGATGAATTAATACATGAAATGCATTAAACACAGGATGTGACCTGAATGTCTGCTGCAAAAGGCACATATGCACAGCACTAAATCCGGATGGTCCTCCTATTTCCGATATAAACAATATAATCCGCTGGGAGTCGATGTCGGAATATATTCTGTACCTCCACTCCTTTTTCTGCATTGCGAGCCTAGTTGCGCATAAACATCGCAGCAGGAATCGGGCTTCCGTCGTCTAATATGCGTATGAACAGGTGTTCTGACAGATCGAGTTTCATCACGCAGACTGACCGACCAGGCGCGCAGCCGTTTGATAGACAGACGGCATGGCGCAAAAACAAATAGAAGACGAAGCTGGGCAGCCCGGCGCTTTGTCGCCCTCTCCGCTTCGCTGCATGCGACGTCGGGCGCCGGCGTTACGGACGTGCGCGTACCGGCAGGGCACGCGCGGGCGCCCGCCCCGAAATTCGCGCCGCACATCGGGGCGGCCGCGTCGACGTGGCGGCCCCCAGGCGCCGCGGGAGACGCGGGAGGCCGCTGTCATCGCCGACGGCGCTGGCGCGGAACGCCGCGCGTATACGTCTTCCCTGCCTGGCGCCCCGCGGGGCCATACTGCAGGGTCGGATGACGCCGCAGTCGTCGCTGACTGATGGCGACTCCCGGCCGTGCCCGCCTGCCGGTCGCCGGAGTTGCGTGCAGCGCCCGCGGGAAGCGCCGTCGTCCGGCTTGACGACGCGACATATCCTGACGTGTTTTTAGTTCTCACCGGACGCCTCCTGCACCCAAAGCCCTCTTCTATCGAGAATGATACCCACGGCTCCGAAGGAGCGCCGCCGTATGCGTCCTCTTTGCCTGCACAGATGAAGCTGCGGCCTCTGCAGTGCTCCGCAGGCTGCACGTAATTTTACAGACGAGGCGAGTATACGCCCGGTGGCGAGCGAACAGCTCGACGTGTCCGTTCCTCAGGCAGCGACAGGGGCTGAAAGAGCACGGCGCAACCTATTTTTGCTCTTGGTGCGTCGGGACGCGCGTCAGGGCGGAGAAATGATATGTGACGTGCCGTTTGCCGAGCGCACGTGGCGCGCGGTAGACGGCCGCGTGGCCGCTGGGAGCGCGGACTCGCCCTGGCTGTCGCCGCGGCCCAGAGAGATGAGAACGCTCTGCTGGCGCGTGGGCGGCTATGAATTTCGCTTCCGGAGCAGCGGAGAAAGGATGGACGCTGCGGTAGAAAGCATTTACTGCGGAGAACCGCGAACCGTCCGGCTGTGCCTTGTTCTGCGCTCCGTTGCCAAATCTGAACTTTAGCAGATGAACCCCCACCACTGACAGCCTCATAAAGATGTCTTCGGGGCTATAATTCGGATCGCATGATGACTTTGAAGAGCGTCTGACTACTTCAAGGAGTAACTGGTGAGGTCAAGGTGTCCTTGGCGAGGCGGTCCTCTGCCTACTTATACCCAAGTCAGAATACTCAGCTTTACTGGAATCTTTAGAATTTTTGCAATTAGGTGTCATGCAAGGTGTTCGTGCTGCTCACGTGTGTTGGATTAGTCGTGGTCGCGAACTAAAACTCCGCGCATCGAGAGATAAAAAAAAAAATTCGAGGGGAGGCACTTTGGTGATCTAAAGTGCGATGAGGCGAAAGCACTTTGCCGCAACGCTCTCCAGCGTCCTACGCTAAGCAAAGAGAACTGCATATCCGTTGTCAGGAAGTTGGCGTAGCATAGTGCAATAAAGAAAAAAAAAAGTCGGCGTAGCATACTGGTTAGCACGCTTGGCTATGGAACGGAAGGATGTTGGTTCGATTCTCGCCGTGCGCAAGGTTTTAGAATTTTTTTTTTCTGGACTTTCACTTCAGATGTAACGGACGGACGGAAGGACAGACAGAGTCATGGCCGCGAGTATAAGCCATTAAAGGTTTTCGCCTTAAAATGGGGCAACTGACTATGGGGCGACACAAGCATTAACAGCTGCCGAATCCTAAACGAGAAGCATGTTCACTGGGAAGCTTGATCGGCTGCTCTAACTAGCGTCCAGTATGCGTCATCATCCCCTCGTTTTCTAGCCGTTACAATAACAGCACCCACTAGGCAATGAGAGCCAACTATCTATCAGCGTGAATACAGATGAATGCTCGGACTACATGGCGATGATGGCTGCAGCTCTCCTGCGCTGGCATTTGCGCATTAGACTGGTATTGCATCGCTGGTAGTGGCGACACAGCACCAGCCTATTAGCCGCTCACCAGCGCGTCTGCTGCATAGTGGAAGGTTAGCTCTTTGCACTCACGGTGAAATTAATACCGCCGTGGTGGTAACTCTTGACTCCACAATTCACAACATTTTGACTAGAGGTACTACGCCAAATAGACTCTTCACCAGAGCGGTGAGCTGTTAAGTCGTGTACGTCGCGTTATGTCACCGTGGTCAAAACCATGCCTTTTGTGCACGTCGGAGGCGCACATTCAGGCTTCGCCGAGCCAGAGCTAGCTGATCCCTGTTGGGGCGTCCTTGGGCGGCGCAACTTTTGCGAGATCGTTATCACACGCTATCAGGAGCGACGCTCGAATGTAGGCGAAATGCGTGGGGAGTGAGCTTTCTCGCAAGTAACGATGTGACTATAACTGCAAAGCTTTGGCGAACGTCCTCTGCTCTCGCTATATTCGTAATTAGCTTTTCGTCGACGAAGAAAGCGCGTTTCCTTCGCGGCTAAACCGGTACAATCATAAACGTGCGTCTGTTGCCACCTTTCCGTGAATCGCTGTTGCCATGGGCCTGCAGGCACGGTTCCTACGCTCCACCACTTCAGAGGTTACGCAGTACGACGCAGTATGCAACTAAAGCCATCAGGGCGAAGTCGCTGCAGATGTGTAGGGGATAAAAGTTCTCTCAGGACATCGGAGAGACCTTTTACCAGCGTGTAGCTGCTCTAATTTCACGCAGCCGGAACGAACAGAGTGTGGAAGAAGTTCCTAACTGGCACCAGCTTATTGATGCACCCTCTAAGAGAAGCATTTCGGTCACCACCAACGCCCAGTGGTGGCGCAGCACCTTTGAAATGCGTGGAAGCACGTGTAGGCAATTGGGTATCTGGTCGAACTTTAAAGAGGGCCCTGCTGCGTAGCGGAGAGTGGTAAGGTGACTGCAGATTTAAGGGCGCTACCTCGAAGTAGACGTCGTTTGGGTGCGGTCCATACTTGGTGGAGAACTCGCGCGTGGAATAAAGGTGGAAACATCCGTCTTTGTATGAAGTAAGCATGGTGACAAGGTGCCGAATACTGAGAGATGTTCTATCTGGGTTCAGTATCATCATCACCACCAACCGGCCCCATCCGCTGCAGGACAAACGCCTCTTCAACTCGTCTCCAGTCATCCTGACCTGTGCCAGCCGCGGTCACCCTCCACCTGCACGTTTGCTAATCTACTATGAGTGCTACGTACAAGTGTGCCGGTGAGCTTTAGAATAGGGATCTCCTCTACGCAGCGGGTCCAGGCTTGCGTTTATCGATTGCAGCGCCGCTACGGCAAACCAAAAAGATACTCTTAAAAAATATTTTAAAATATGCATTTCTTCATCAGAATCTGTTATTATTGCAAACACACGGTTTAAAAGTAGAAACTGTAACAAGTGTGTGTTTTTACTCAGTCGAGAAACCCCATTCGAACGTCCCTCCAAGTCATCTCCATCGCGACCAAACAATGCGTTCTCGCTAGGCCTAGCAGCTCTGTAAACACGGAAGCAATCTCAAAATCTGAGCGGTTTTATTGTTAAAATTTTGTGGTTCAGGCAAGTTCACACAAAGCGAAAGCTTCGAGCACCTTTAGTTTGCCGTGAATGCGGGCGCACAGGCAACGACGAATCGGCGGTGAAGCGAGAGGCCCCGCTTCGACGAGCGCCCCCATGTTGCCTGAACATAGAGCTGCGTGACGCAAAGCGGACCCTTGCGCTCTGCGCATGCGCACTTCGACACCCCAAACTTCTTGGGGCCCCCAAAGCTTGGGGCCCCCTATTCTAGAACTCCCTAATTCGGAGCACCTGCCCATTCGAAGCCGTAGTATATTCGGCCACTTAGTTGGTTGCCCTCGCGGCAGCTTTCGGGCTGCTCGGCGAATGATAAGTATGTACCTTGGCCTAGTTGGTGGTGATTTAGTTTGATGGCTGACCATTTTGAGGGCTATAATTCGCGGAACGTGAGACAACTTTACAAAAAAAAATGCTGCACAAGAAGCAGTCCATCACCTTCCCTTCACCACCATTTCGTGCCGACCGATGTCGGTCCCGCTGGAGCCTACGGGACCCAGCCTTGAATGGCGAATTGCAAGAGAACTCCTTTCTTAAAGGGACTATGGAGTAAATTAACTGCGATTACGTAAAGTAGACGAGAGATAGGCATTCCATCACCCGTCACCCCAGCACAAGAATTCTTGAGCTAGCATCAATAACAACGAAGTTATAGGCGATTAAATATCATGCTCCTTCTCTCCCCCCTCAACTCGTACGAGCGGAGCAACAAGAAAAAATAAAGAAAACAGCTCTGGGACTGGGCCCCGCCCATGAATACGTCATTCGCTGACGTTCGGTTTGCGACTGCCGGTTGTCGCACCCAGCCTCACCCCAGCAGCAGCGTCGGCAGAGTCTCTCCGGTCTCTCTTCGCCTTCCTGGATCGCGGCGCGCGTCGGATTTCTTTGCTTGTCACTGCGACAAGGGCACTGCGAGTGGTTCCGAACTCCAGAAAGAAAGAGGCGGCTGAGGTAAATTGAAAACATATGCCTGAAGGCAATGCCCTGGGTCGCGCTTGCCCGAGGGGGTCGCGCGGCGGCTCGAGCAGACGATTTTCACGGCTACCGGAAGCGGGCCCGTGACGTCGTGACTGCCGTGGCTCCAGCGAATGACAACGTGTAGTGGCCTGCCGACGTCACAAGACTAATGACGTCTATTTCCCCGATTTCTGTTTCGAAGTCGGTCACTACGAAGACACCAATCGGCCCGCAAATTTTAAAAAACCCGGTTTTTAAAAATTCATAATAAATTGTCGGCTCAGTTCCGAAGACTCATACTTAGTGCCAATGCTTCTTAGCATCATTTCTAAGCATTGAAAACATTTACAAGTGACTTTTAATTCATTGCATAGTCCCTTTAAGGAGGGTTTGCAGTCGTTTGTTTACCGCAATTGCTCTCGAAGACACTGTGGTACAGCAATGAACAGCGAAATATGAAAGTCTCGCTCAATCGCAGGCTCCGCACAGTGCGTCGAGCTTCGAGCGTAAGGCCGCGCTGTCTTCGAGCTCTTTCTATAACTCCGAACAGTGCAAAACGGAACGCAACAAGAAAAAAAAATAATTAAGGGACAAACATGTGGTCTACCAATGTGCAAGATAAAAAGAAATTAAGACATGGAGCGCCTATTTATAATCACTTCCTATTCTATTTTGCCCCCTTTTTTCGCAGTCTCGATCTCTATCTTCAGTCACCTCATTAGTGCGCATGTTTACATTTTTAAAATGTTTAGCTGGATGTGAAAGATCTGTGTCGCTGCCATGCTCGCAGGTTGTGAAGCTACTTAGCGCGTTATTCCAGTAATTTATGCCCTGAGCGCCGTCTGCACAACGGTGTAAGAATAAGCCGGGGTCTGCACCAAGGATTAGGAGCGCTAATATAGTAAAACGGACAGCTGTTGTTCTGCGACTTGTAGTTTCCGAAGAGGTTTGATACGGTCAGTGCGCTGCACTTCAAGTCTAGAAATATGCTGGCACGCCCAACAGGCTTGAGAACACCCTCTGAACAACGTTGTTGTCCCGTGCGAGCATGTAGCTGCTGCTGGTACATTTGCACGCAATCGAAAGAACAGGAAATAGCTGCGGCAACACACGTCACGCCAAATAAGTTGGCTAGTTAATGCGCGTGTCGGTTCGTGGTGGAGTGTTTAGCGCTTCAGCGCTAACCACTACACCACGCACCCACATATACACCCCCCCCCCCCCCCCCCCCCCCCCAGAATATAGCTCAAGCTGCAGCTGCTTCGTCCAGGCTTTTTGTCACCATCTATGCAGGAGCAAGCGTGAGACTTTTTGAAACGTTGCGACCAGTTTGAGGAAGCCACTTTCGTGTTTCTGGTAGAGTTGCTACAGCGCATTCGTTCCTTATAATTGCGCTCTCCCGTATGACGCCTTCAGGCATTCCAGCTGGATTGTGGGTGGAAGAAAGCGGAGGAAGGACAATGTTTTCCCGTTCGGCCGCGTATCTCAGTGGGAGACGCAACGCTGAGTTGGATTCGGGATGAGCGGCGCTCTGCCTTGAACATAGGAAAGCTGCAGCGAAGCTTTGCTGGTTGTCCACCGGCAGGCTGCGGCCTAGAGCAAGCAAGGGCCGAGTAGATGCCCGGGTCCCGGTACAGGCATGCGTTGGGGGCCACAGAACTCGAAACACTACGCGGTGAATAAGAGCTGCTCTTGCGTCTAGCCCAGAATTCCTGGCTGATACGGCAACGTGTCGTAGGTCAAGTGAGCCTTCCCAGTGCCGGCTGTGTTCGCCTCGGACACGGACGGCGCTGTCTTTGTGCTTACTGTTTCCCCTTACTGTTTTTAGCCAGTTTGGACAGCTCGCTCTTAATACATTTGAACGATTTCTTTAAACTTACGTACGAGTGTCGCTCCACTAGGTATCTCCTCGCCCACCCTGGTAACCTTACTGAGGTACGGGTTGAAGCTGTGCGTCAGTTGGTGGCTGAAGACGTTGCCGACAGCTCTTTTGTTGACCACTTTGGACATCCCATCGTCAGGAACGGTGCAGCGATGATGGCCGAGGGGATGATCATGATGTGGTGCACGGGCACGTAGTACGCGTGCACATCGATCATGTTGACCGGGGCGTCCTCGCTGTGCATGACGACTCTTTCGCTCGGCCTGAGGAGCTGCTTGTGCTTCTCCGATCGACGGCGGCGTGTTTCCAGGAACGAGGCCAAGAAGAGCTGCGAGAACTCCGGCAGGTATTCATGGTATGCTTCCGGTTGTTTGTCGCCCTTGTGGCGTGCCGGCAAGGACACGACCGAAAGTATTAGGCTCGCGAAGTGCTCTACGGCGCCTGCAGCCGTCGAACTGTCCATTCCGGTGAGGTTTTGCTGCGCACGGCCATATAGATCTTCTCGGTTGCGGAGATAGCTTCGGACAAGAGCAGTTAGCCGGTCAGCAAGCGGCTTAGTGCCTAAGCGGTGACCTGAAATTAAGTGGAAAGCAGGTTTCAGCGATCGCACGTGCTGTTGCATTTCAACTTCTGATCATCGAGACAGTGGGTCTTGAGATTGCTGCCGTCTGACCAGCCGAAGATTCAAGTGCGGTGCCGTGCTGGGAAAGAGGCTGTGGGATTTTCCCACGCTTCGCTGCGTGGGGATGACCTTGGACGCCTGGGGACAGCGAAGGACGTCAGACGGAAGCCAGGGCGTCCGTTCGGGGGAAAAAAAAGGGGCGGGGGGGCATCAAACAATTACTCGTTTCCGTTAGGAACTGCCCCCGCCGTGGCCAGCTCGCTGTCAGCATGAGTTGACGCCCGTGGTGTCGCACGGACCACGTATGTTTTAGTGGTGTCGAGGCCGCCTGCACTGTTGCTGCACAACAGAAATTAGAAGTGGACTTGCGATTTCTCCTTCACGGGTTGACTCGGCAACGAGTGACTCCTCCTGCAGCAGTGCTGTGCTATTTTGATCAGCTCCCATCTTGGAGGGGTAGGCCCCTGTTGGAATGGCCACCTCCTCAGTGAGGGGCTGGACCTTAGGGGTATGAGGAACGGTGCTGAGTGTGAAAGGTCGCTCAGGGCCCTGAAAAAGAAGGCCCATCCAGTCTGTGTTCAAACCTTGCTATTTGTAGATAACTTCGCAAAAGACCCCTTTTATCTTGTCTTCATTCGAATAAATCCCTCTTGCGCTTTCTCTCCTCCTCGGCCCGTATCTGCTTCGGCGACAGCTTCCCGTTGTCCGAGTGCCCGTAGCCCGAAATCTGACTGGGCCCCTTGCTACCCTTGGGTCCGCTATATATACCGGAGAAGACGCAACACATTAGTATAAAGCTGATAGATGCAATGAGCTAAAATGCATCAAGGCCTCACCAAATAATGACTAAAAGAACAAGTGCACCGAAAAAAAAATCGCGCTCAGAAGGAACAAACGAGAGGAGTACGGCAAATTAACCTGGACCTAAAATGGATAACTTCGTGTCACATAGTCCTGTATAGTTAATATGTTTACAACTGTGAAGACAGCCCTCGGGTACTGTAGCCGGGATTTTTGACGAAATAAAGAAGGAAGTAAGACAAGGAAACCATCCGGCACCAGCTCGACATATGTTCTTTGGCACGTCGTGGGCCAATACGGTTAGCCTAGTACGCCTGGTTCCACGCACAAAAAGTAGACCATTTCATCCATTTTACTTAACTCAAAAACTAGACTGCATGGCTTCTGCTGTTTCTCTACCCGCTTTCGTCATCTGTAAAACAAAAAACCAGGAATTGGATTTCAATTCAAGAAGACTAAAGTGAAATCTCGAGCTGCAGTCTGTTGTAGAAGCTAATATGGTAATTGATCTACCGTAGGAATTGTGAGAAGTGCATGTAGTTCGCATGCAAAGTCCTTGTGGCTTCTCATTCTCAACCTTTGAGGGCAGACATATCAACAGATTCATTCATACATTCACATATAATTTATTCATTGCCCTCTTCCCATTATTACTTCATTGCTTGCAAAGCTGCCAGGGGGATTTATGATCAGAAGAGAAAAACCAGCACTGCCATACCTACTGGCATTGCTTAAGCATTGAGTAAAAACAGGGACATGCCCAGATTGAGTTCACTGCCGTTCAGTTAATGGAGTGAACTCACAAACACTCAGAAGCGAGAGGAGAAGCTCGGCTAGAAACAAATAAGAAACCACAGGCACGCTCGAAGCTATTAAGATCGACGCACTTACAGTCATTCTCCTGTTTCCCCAACGATCGCTGCGCATTATTGTCCTCTGGAGGACCTATCCGAAAATCTCTTTTGAGCGTTGCCGTTGAACTGTCGGGTGCACCCAGTGAAAGCACGGAGCAAGAGGCAGTGCGAGCTTTCTGCACCTGTTCGCAACAGTCCAAACATGAAGTGCTTACATATCTACGCGAGCACGATGGAAAGGTCTTATTATTAGATTCATGGTTGAAAAACAGCGCACAAAAGACTCGACACAAGAGTAAAGGCGACGACAGGACAAGCGCTGAACTCACAACTAAGGCTTTATTTCGAAAACCTGGGTATATAAGGAAGGCATAATCATGAAAACAAAATTGAACAAACAAAACTATGACAATGATAAAGCTAGCGTGCGCCCGAAGCCCAAAATCTGCCAAGAAACGTGATCTCGTTATCACTTAAAGCAACCGAAGGTTTGCTAATGAAGCCCCGTTGCTCCGTTGCGATGAAGTATGCTTCTGCTACTTCCCGCGTGGTTTGATCTCTGTGAGAATACAACACCATTGCTTGACTTAACAAAGCAGTGCACTTTTTCTTCTTCTTTTTCATCACTGCGCATCGCAACGGAGCAACGGGGCTGCGTTAGCAAACCTTCGGTTGCTTTAAGTGATAACGAGATCACGTTTCTTGGCAGATTTTGGGCTTCGGGCGCACGCTAGCTTTATCATTGTCATAGTTTTGTTTGTTCAATTTTGTTTTCATGATTATGCCTTCCTTATATACCCAGGTTTCCGAAATAAAGCCTTAGTTGTGAGTTCAGCGCTTGTCCTGTCGTCGCCTTTACTCTTGTGTCTAGTCTTTTGTGCGCTGTTTTTCAACCATGAACCTATACCAACTCGCCCAACTTAATGTTCTACTAAGTTATTATTAGAACTTGCTTAATTCCAGTTTTCGGTTTATCAGAACGGGCAATCCGGTGCCGTCAGCGTCGCGTGTTAGGAAGGCTTCTTTAATTCCAACTTCGTTCGATGCCCTTGGACTTGGCATCATCTTGAGTTGAGAGTGATATGCGACAGTCTTTGTTTCCGGCCTGGTGGCAACATAAATTAGTGTGGGCAGTTAAAAAAGAAATAAAAATAGTATTGCCCAGCCTGCACCATATAAAGAACAACGTACAGAGGGCAAAACGCACGTCTAGAACACGCTCTGAGCGTGTTTCGGGCGTAACACGCGATAACTAGCGATTAGATTTGGTTAAAAATGGGCTGGATGTAAACATGGGCTGTTAAACTCTTAGAATTTCATCATCATTTTTTGCCTTCTTGGTTGCAGCGGCTTTGGGAGCTCCGGAACGCAGAGTTTGGTTGTTCTAGGCATGTGTTTTGCCCTCTGTACTTGCCTGGTGACAACAGTGGGCAACGAGCTGAACGGCCACGCAGTGGTGCTTTGATGCCGATTGCTAGATCTGATCTGAGATTTAACATGGCGACGAAGAATACCGCTGTTGCTCTTGAGCTGAAGCGCACTAATGGACGCGACCGCTGCTTTAGAGGGGCGCGCACGGCCGCTTCTATAGTATACCGCGAGCGCTTTTTCACCGGGAACCGCTGCGAGAGACGGTACTTTAAAAGCGCTGATAACTGCCCAGAACGTTTCGCCCGATCGTGGCGAAATATCAAAACCCTGCCTTCTCATGTTAGGGCCAAGGATGATGCTTCCACTTAAAAGAAAAGTCATATAATCCAGAACCAGGAGTCAAAATCGACTGAAAAGAAACGCCGTTTTGCGGTGATCCGGAAATGTAGGCTGTAAATGCTTCTTGGAAAAATGGCGTTGAGTGCGACATCAGAGGAAGACGTGAAGAACGAGAGGAACAGGACGGACGCTCCCTGGAGTTCCCTGCATTAGTCCCCCGCGTTAGTCTCTGTCATTACGTCCTAGACTTATGTCACGCTAAACTCTATTTTTCCAGTAAGCAATGACCCAACTAGACCAAAAATGTACCTTGCTGAGGTAGTCACTGCTGATGCCCATATAGGCAGGCGCTTACGCTCATGAAATGCACAAATTAGCAACATACAGGAACTGTAATACTAATGAAATATTCCCTATAAAGTCCAAGTTTTCATGCATGCTACCGGCTGGACAGCGCACCTTTGGTCATATTGAACGAGTAAGGACGGATGACACTCTAGAAAGCACTCCCCAATAAACAATATGCAAAGTCTCATTCTTGGATAACTTTGATGCACCTATTCGTACAACCTTAAAACATGAAAACACATGAAGGCGCATTAATTCAATTCACGTGGCCGCACCCTGTCCATTTTGCGGGCGCCTTATCTGAAGCTTTTTGTCTATTTCATCGTCCACAGTTTATGTAATCATGAAATGTATTCCAGGAAAGGCGTAGCACAGGGCGCTTTATAGATGGCGGTAGCCTCACTATAGATATTCGCGAGTTCATTTGACTGCTGGAAAAGCCCCTGGCTTCGGCCGCTCTTATTCTTCGACCCGAGTAGCGCGTGATTGCTCTGGAGCCTTGAAAAACCACCACCAGCAGCAGCCGCTTCTCTACCGCCTGAATATCGCGTTTGGTGTCCTTCCCCGTTTTTGGTGTCGTAGCCAGCAATTCTGGACAAAAGCATTTTTCAACGCGAAACAGTTTATGAACTCAATTTTTTCATATGTTGCAAGATTTCACTATAAAATTCAATATACTAGCAGATATCCACTGGGCAGGCTTTCACCTTTTGCCTATAACGTTTTTGCTATCGTCAAAAAAGGGTCCCCATTAATATTCTGCGGCAGTCTTAACTACTCGATGCCACTGATGGAAAAAATTAAAGAAAGAAAAGATTCTGCCACCCATCGAAAGAATGGACCATTTTCTTCAATAATTCCATAATAGTACCTTACAATTTCTCAATATTCAAAATTTCAAACGAGCCGCCGCATTCAGGTGCTTATCTTTTTTGCTCCAGACAGCGTGCCGAGCATCCCGGCAGCATCCCTGGCAGCTTGAGGTGCCCAGTGCTTGCCCGTTCTCTTTGGCCTTCAGCGATGAATTAGGTCATCTAGGTCGGCTTCTCGCCTTAGTACGCACAGCACTACTGCGGCCGAGCATTTGGAAGCATTCCGGGCTGTGTTCGCCGAAATTCACCGAGAATAGGAGCTAAAAGCATTTCATCCCCCAAAACAGCCGCAGGATACGTGTTTTGTTTACACAAACATTGCCTCTAACCCCGCCCTCTACTAACTGTCCCCCATCTACTCCACCTGCACAGTACGTGTGCTGTTGCGTAAAGCTGGCTTCACTCGTTTAGGGTTTTTGGGGATTTAACGTCCCAAAGCGGTCAGGCTATGGGAGACGCCGTAGTGGAGGACTGGGACAATTTCGGCCACCTGGGGCTCTTCAACCTGCACTGACATCACACAGTACACGGGCCTTCAGCATTTCGACTAGAGATATCGAAATGCGACCACCGCGGCCGAGATCGAACCCGCGTCTTCCGGGTCAGCAACCGAGCACCGTAACCACTAAGCCACCGCGGCGACGTGCTGGCTTCACTACCTCGACGCAGTGCAGCAGTTGCTTGCTGTTGGGTTGCTTGCTCGCTCGACAGTTGACCGCTAGACAAAGTCCTTAAGACCTGAATCTCTCATTCGGCCATTCCTAGGAAAATGCCAGACGTTTCGGGCCCTAATAATAATAACAAATGATAAAAGCATGGTCCGAAATGTTTTACACACACGCACACGCTCACACGCACACGCGCACACGCACACGCACGCACAGACACACACGCACGCACGCACAGACACGCACACACAGACACGCACGCACGCACACACAGACACAGACACGCACGCACGCACGCACGCACACTCAGACACGCACGCACGCACACACGCACACACACACACACAGACACACAGAGACAGACACACAGAGACAGACACACACGCACACACGCAGACCGACACACACACACACACACACGCAGACACACTTTAGAATTTCCAGTGTCTTCGGTATTTTTTTTCAGGAAAGGAAATGAATGCGCAGTATCTGTCCCACAGCTGCGAAACCAATATAGAGCGGGGGCTTGGAAAGCAGAAGGTAAAATTTGGAGGTTGGTTTTTGAGGAAAGGGAATGCGCAGTATCTGTCTCACACATCTCGGTGGACACCTGAACCAGAGGGAGGGCGCATAACTGCCCTCTTGGAACAGTGGACACCTCAATCGTGCTTAAAGCTACGTGGCGGTAGTGACAGATGTGCGCTGCATGCTTTGGCATTGACAACGTTGTGCCAGAAACGCTGCCACCTGCCAGGGTGGCAGAGTGGGTCGGGACATTAATGTAGATATAAAGATAAGCGGGAATTTCTTAACACTTATGCGGGAGAACATCCCGTTCTTCTCGCTCGTAACGGCTCCCACAGCTGTGACAACCTCGCGAAATACTTGCCCAGACCTGTTCTTTGAGAACCAGGCATTGGTGCAGCAAGTCGAGCATATATCCATCTATTTCCCCGTCCACAAAGCTTCCTTCATGACAGTCAAGAACTGTTAGTGGAGTGTTTCTTGAAGAGGGAATATGTGTGAAAAATAACAAGTTGTCTGTGATTGTACATACATAACTTGCTCGAATTCCTTGCCTTAATCTATCGAAAAGCTGGAACAGCTGATGAGCTGCGCTCAAATTTCGCATTACGAAGTAACGTAATCGTCGGCAATTTTTTTCTGCCTTTCTGTTTACTTTTACTGCTAGGCAGTACTGCGGCTGCTTCTGCTAAATAAGCACCTCCGTACTGCTTTTTCAGGTATGCAGAGCGGAGTCGCACGTCCATCGTGACTGCAGTGTGCTTCACTCCAGGCAATGTCTGGGAGCATTGTGCGCGTCCTAGATTCAGTCTGGCCCATGACACGCGGTGCAGGCACGCACGATAGCTCACAGTACACTGCCTCGATGCGAAGAAACGAAGCAACGGACCACAAATAGTGGCACTTTTTGATGCCTGAAAGAGAGCGCAGGGGCTTATTTGAGCGACCCGCTCACGTGCGTCCAACTGCTCTACCTAATTGATGCATAAGGGAAAGCGGCGATATTTCTTTTTGCCGTTTTTTTCTCGGTGGTTAAATCGGAACGGCATATGCGCATAAGCAAACTGTGACAGGGATGCGGCGGCGTAGACCCAGCATAACCGTAAGAAATGTGTCCTTGGTAGAGAGCACAACGGTGAAATTTTTTGACCTCGCTGGTGCACATTATTAGCCAAATACAGTTTCAGAAAATGTCGGTGCGCCCTCGTCTCAACTCTAAGACCAGTAAGAGCAGCCTTCCGAGAGACGTTATCCGTGACACCCCTCAGGAGACTTTCGTAACTCCATAGGCGCACGAGACACATGTGCGACGCGTCAACAATGGCGCTAGAAGATTTATTGGGAGCAGAGGGAGTGGAATGGAGCCTAATCTCGGAAGGAAGTAAGAGGGAGGCTTACGTTCAAACATGCTGTGAATGAAAATAAGTATGATATGCGCCTGGAGAATGGAGGAGAGACAGACGAAAAGCAAGAAAAACTGAATGGCTAGTCACGGAGTGTAGACAATGCGGAAAATACTGCTCAAATTTTGCCCCCGACAGGAAGTAAATATACTTAGCACTGAATATAAAGGAGTAGACGCCAACAAAGAGTGCTAACTTGCCACATGCAATAGGCGTCGTCTTAGATTATGTCGCGTTTTGTCAATACTGTCGTTTACCTGAGTGTTTCGTGGGCTAGGTCTTTTGGACAAAAGCGGCAAGTCTCGTTGATGCGAGGTTTGGTTTTCAAGCAGCAACACAGCTTTTGAGTCCCGTCTTTTGCAACCTGCCTTTTACACGCATGTCTCACGACAAACTGGCCCAGTGCGTCGCGAATCTACCGAGGGACCAAAAACAAATCTATGCGAATTGCAGGTACTACATTCCATTGGTCCTCTTCATCAGTTGTTAGGTTTCGCCGCCCACTGCGCTGAGCATCCAAAATTGTTCCGTCTTCGTCTCGGTAAGCTGTAATAATGCGACTCACCGTTGCCGTTGTGCTGCTTAGGCGGAGGCCGATTTCACGCTGAGTTACACTTTTGAAGATAATCGGAACATGCACCCCCCCCCCCCCCCCCCTTTCTTGATGTGTGCCCGTTGCGGCTATAGCCTGTTTTTATACTTTTCAATGTATGTCAGTGTCCAGTGGCCAACCTGGGATCAAGTTCTTGCGGCTATAGCGCGTCGTAAGCCTATGGCATTCATAAAACTGCGATCCGTCGTGAAAATGTCGACTTATGTTTCATCCCATCTCACTTGAATTCTGGTATGGTAACGGCCACGGGCTGTTTAACTCCACATTTTAGGCATGACTCGCACTTTTATTAACCTGCTACGTGGAAAACACTTCTGAATACAATAAGGGAAAGTTGGAACCATATTGTGGCGCGTCCTCAAATAATAACCAGCTTTAGTTTCCAATGCCGGACGGCAAACCCACCACGGTGGCTTTCACTTTCAGTTACTGAACGGAGTTCGTAGTTCGAGGGTTCACTTTAATTGGCTTGTTATTGGAAAATCAAAAACAGTTGCGATCCTGTCCACGGCATCACCGCTAAGCTGTAGTCGAAAAGCAACAGCGCCTGTGTATTAAAATTACAGGGCACGTTAAACATCTCCAGGTGGGCTCCCACTGGACGAAACTTATGCGCGCCCTCCGCAGTGGCGCGCCCCATTGCTTTCAATGTTTAGGAACCGTTGACATCGTCGACCTTTTGAGCCTGACGGAGCAAGAGAGGCGTGCATCTCTCACATCGCACCATCGAGCGATTGCATCGCAGCAGGGACATGCAACCTGGACAGGCGACGGTGGCGTTTTGTTGCCGCCATTTAAAGGGCAGCTGCACCAGTTTTTGAGAATTTCGCGATATTCAAGGATTCAAATCTGTATCTACTGTAGGTTAAGCGTGCCAAGTTTTTTTTTTTTTTGCACTAGCATTTAAAATAGTGACGTAATCAACGATTGAATTTCGCGTTTCTCCTCATAGCACCAGAGGAGTGCGAGGAAGTTTAGTGTGACGTCACGGGAAGTATGACTTAAAATTACCGCTGCCGTCAGCCACACCCTGCCGTGCCTCGTTGCATGCTGCCGAACAACGTTCGGCGGGCTTTGCCTCAGGTGGAGTTTTTTTTTCCCTCTAAAGCAGGCTTTTAAGCGTTGGAAATGTCCTGATACCCCTTCGCTGACTTCATCATGCACCTCCCACTTGGCGTTGTGCGCTGCGGAGAAGCTTGAAGGCCGTAGCGATTTTAATCGGCGATTACTTCATTTCAAATGCTAGCCCAAAAGGACTTCGAATGCTTTACCTGCAAGTTTCACACATTCGACCCTTTTAAGCCCGTCGATTTCTAAAACATATGCAGTTGCCCTTTAAGTCAAGGCCACTGCATTGCGCCCCGTTTGCATTGTATCCTGCTAGACGACGGACGTCCTCAGCTAACAGCCGTGACAAGGTCAGTAGGCCTAATTGCTGCTGCCAATGGCTTGCTACGTGCCAAGACGGGTTGAAAAACAGCGAACGTCGCATCCATTCGCGTGGTGCGACGAGCGGAGGAAGTTGGTTCGCTCCCACGGAGCTCCAGCCTGACCGAAAACAATGGCCGTTGCAGCACTAAAGATGCATTCTTCTCTTCAACCTCGATCAGCGTAGGGTCTTGGAACCGAACCCACCCCGACTTTCCTATGGCAGTGTCGCTCTCTCCGCCAGAAGGGCTGCGAGGGTGCGGTGGTGACGCCTCCTGGTGTGGGTAGCGCCTAACTTACGAGTGACTGATTACGAACATAAACACGCCTTTCCTGGGAACGTTCGCTCTGCATATGTGCACAGCGCGTCCTCATGATCGCCCCGTCTGCCCTTCCTCTTTCCTTCCGGTGACGCTGTGCGGCATGGACGCTTTTTGACGGCGACGATGAAGATAATCGCGCTTTGGCCGAGAACCTTCGCAATCAACAGCTGGCGATATAAACAGGTTTCTTCTCGGTCCAAATTTTTGTCTCGCGCACCTTTTTGATTGCCCTTTTTCACGCAGTCTTTTTTCCTCGCTTTTCACAGAAAGAAGCGCGCTTTTACTCGAAAATTACATATTATTTTTACTAGTACTTGTACCCATTTTCCGTGGGATCGATGTGAGGAATGTTGTTTAATGTACGAGTAATTGGTTTGGTTTGGTTTACGGGGGTTTATCGTTCCAAAGCGATACAGGGCATGAGGGACGCCATAGTGGAGGGTTCCGGATAATTCGACCACCTGGGGTTATTTAACGTGCACTGACATCGCACAGTTCAGGCTCCTTTAGCATTTCGCCTCCACCGAAATGTTACCGCCACAGCAGGAATCGAACCCGCATCTTTCGGGTGAGCAGCCGAGCACCATAACCGCTGAGCCACCGCGGCGGCTGGATGTGCAATTGAATAGCTATGCATGAGATTCAATATTTGTATTCGACCCATATTAGAAAATTCTGGCTTCCCCGTTAACCTTTAAATAAATCAGTGCCATGTGACAGTCGCAAACATTAAACGCAGTTCCGTTTTTTATGTTTCGCCTTAAAACAGGTTTCAGTTGTTCATTTATTCATCATACGGCAAGTGTCAGTGATGGGGACCGGCTGAAAGTCATGACTAACAAAAGATACCTGAGCAGTGTAAGCGGAACGGTCAAAACGACGTCGTGGAGAGCAGTGTACACAACATGGCTGGCACCGATAATCGCGTTGGTAAGTAAAAAGCGCGTCATAGTGGCTATCGAAACGGTGCTTGGTGCTATATCCTGCAGCAATGGAGTATTTGAGACAGAGGCGGGGTAGCTACATACAGCCTCCGACGATAGTTCAGTGCCCGAGGGATTTTATTGCGAAAGCAATACTGCTAGCACTTTTCTGCCGTCGGTGGAGGTCGTTCCTTCGCTCCGGCGCAGCTGCGGCGCACGACCACGTGACAGCGTGACGTCACGACCAGAGGAGAGCAGGAGTCCCAACTCGTCTCTTCGGCCGTAGTCTTTCCTTCGCTCCGGCGCAGCTGCGGCGCACGACCACATGACAGCGTGACGTCACGACCAGAGGAGAGCAGGGGCCCCAACTCGTCTCTTCGGCCGTAGTCGTTCCTTCGCTCGGCGCAGCGGCTACCACGTGACGGCCTCCTCGGCCCGCCGCGTGAGGGCGCTCGCTAGGAGAGGATACACGGGGCGCCGCAGGCGCGCTCCGCTTAGTCATGTCTGAGGAGTTCTACAAGGCGTCGCTGGAGCGACGTGCTGCGCGCAAACGCCGGCGCCGTGCCGAGGAGACAGATGAAGAAAGGCAAGAGCGGTTGGCTAAGCAACGCGCCTATGCCTGCCGCAGAATGGCGAGCCCGGCGGCGTTCTACAAGTTCAGTAAACAAGAGTAGTTTCATGGACTCTCTGAATGCGGAAGAATCGTCTATGAGTAGTGCAGAGCAATATAATTACCACAGAAGAAAGCGCCGTATAGAAGAGCCATGCAATTACCAGTGTTCAGACCAAGAGTCACTACTTTACGGACCACCAAAGCGTGTTCATTGGAATAAACAAACAGTAGAAACCATGTTGTGTTCAGAGTAAATCCTTTAGTTGCACAAAAGGCGAAGCCATGCCAAACCACCAGCAGAGCCAAGCGCAGCCAGGGAGCTATTGGTTTCGCAATCACTCAGGCTTAACCAGAGCCAGAGCTAAGCCACAGCTGATTTTTTATTTTGGTATATGTAGTGTGGATCGGCTTGGTATGCATCACCTGCACTCCAAATCCCTTGAAGGGATATGGAACTGGGCGTCGCCTATTTAACCTCCCTGCCTTTCCGTACACCATTCTCCCTCTCTCTTGAAAGGGAGAAGGACTCTTGTCCAACCCTCCTAGACGTGGGATTGTTGCGGATGATGGGAACACCTTGGGCTCTTTACTTTTAAGGAAGGCTGTACACGCCGACGAACAAAAAAATAAGGACGCACGTGCACTCCACAGCTGCCCGGTTTTAAATTTACGCACGGTTTGGCCTGAATTTGCTGCCCCGAGCGCCGAGCGTAACCACGCTTTCTAAATTCTAAAAACTGGTATGGCTATTATTGACAGCCACTACAAATCTAAATGCAACCGGGCCGCCGCGGTGGCTCAGCGGTTATGGCGCTGGGCTGCTGACACGGAAGACGCTTGGTTCAACCTCGGCCGCCGGGTCGCATTTCGATGGAGGTTAAATGTTAGAGGCCCGTGTGCTGTGCGATATCAGTGGATATTAAAGAAATGCAGGTGGTCGAAATTATCCGGAGCCCTCCGCTACAGCGTCCATCATAGCCTGAGTCGCTTTGGGACGTCAAACTACATAAAACCAAAACCAAACCAAATGCAGCCGAGAGCTTGAAGGTACTAGTCGGTTAACTATTGTAAACCAATTAACGAGCCAGCTATTTTGCTTAATTTTCCTGCTTTCTGACGTCCGCCATCACTGATATTGCTATACCACGAAAGCTCGACAAGCCTGTTTAGATATACTACAAGAGGGCTTCGCTGAAAAAGTCTGTGTACTGATGTGAAAGCTTCCTCATCGTCTCTAAAAACAGTACATTTCAACCAGAGGACCTCAGTACTATGGTGCATCAGTCACGGCAGATACAGTTGAATCCCATTATAACGAAGCCGAAAGGGCCCCGCGATTTCTTCGTTATAGCCGTTGATTCGTTAGAGCGGGACATGACCTTGGTTGTAATGGTCGCATGTGAATGGGCCTACCTGCCATTGTGTATACCGAGAACAACACTGCCGGCACTTGGTGTTCCACCGATGCGCGTTGCAGGGAACCTTCAACACGCCCACCCGGCCCCCTTCCAGGTCGCTGAAAATACATGTACTATCGCGCTCAATATGAGTTGCAACGCGCGGTCATCGACCGGGGCTCGTTCCGTGGTGTGCCTCCTCCAAACAGTCGCTCGGAATTCTGGGAGAAACTGCTGTTCCAGGAAACAACAGCACCCCCGCTCAGGAAAAAGTTTCTCCCCGAATTCCGAGCGACTGTTTGGAGGAGGCACACCACGGAACGAGCCCCGGTCGATGACCGCGCGTTGCAACTCATATTGAGCGCGATAGTACATACCACACCTAGCCAAATCTTTAACCACTTGCATATTAATGCTGTAATTTGACGCGTGTGATGGCATTTGGCGACATATTTTTTTCATATTATGCATCAGTGGAGTACTTGCCTGATCAGGTCAAATTATTAGAAATCGGCGTCGTCTGAAGATACGAAGAGCCAAAACAAGCGGCACACGCAGCAATGGTTCTGGTTCATCTCGCTTCCCCCTCTGGATGAACTACCTTTCCTCCCATGCTAGAAAAGTCTTTTACCCAGATTAACGCGCAGTTGCGCCGCCAGAAGCACTGCTAGGTGTCCCCCATGTTTCCGTGGCTCTTCCTAGCAGCAGACGAATGCTTTATTAAGGCGAAAGCCTTTAATGTCTCATCGTTGTAAGCAGCAGTTGTCGACAGAGAATGTCACGCTTTTCAGTTGGTCGAAACGGTCGTGACGTCACAGTGCGCCAATTTCAAACGGGGCCAATTGTACTTTGGCTAGTAACCATGCAACCAATTGAAGGGACCATATAGTGATGCTCCATGTAAGTGGGACTGAGCTTAGTTAATTGCTTATTTACCCAATTAGCCTAATTAACTTCTCTAGGCAGGCCATTTAAATAAATAAAACCTAGTAAGAAATTGGTCGAGCTCGGGAATCGAACCCCGGTCTTCGGAGTGCGAGACGAGCATGCTATCCACTCCGCCATGCCAGCTCGATGGTTTGGAATGAACAAAGGCACGTCTAGTGAATACGGTGTCTTCGCTCACTGCCATCCTCCTCCCTTCCCTTCCGGCGAGGTTTAGGTGTCCACCGAGATATGAGAGAGAAATACATTTCCTTTCCTCAAAAACCAATTTACCGACGAGCGAAGCGTAGAACCGAATGGGCGATGGCGTTCTATGGACTCCCTGGCAGCGTTGCAAGACGCTCTCGCGTTCCACTCTTAGAGGCGAAGCTTAATATCTTAACCACACATCAGTGACCACACTTTAGGTCAAAAAAGTGCACCCCCCCCCCCCCCCCTGAATTTTGACGGGTGTCCACCGAGATATGTGAGACAGTTACTGCGTAATTTTCTTTCCTCAAATACAATCTTCATTTTCTTCATTATGGGCCATCTTCGTCTTTCTTCTTTCACTCCCACTTCCTCCGTTCCTCTACGGTGCGGTGGTTCAGGTGTCCAGCAAGATGACAGAGATTTACTGCGCCATTTCCTTTCCTCAAAAACCGTTGAAACGGCAAGGCATCGCGCCGAACGGGTGGTGGCGTTCCGTGGACTCCCTGGTAGCGCTACAACACGCTGTCGCGTTCCACTCCTAAAGGCCAAGCTTAAGCTTAAGCTTAATTAGCAGTTAATTAGTATTCAGGCATTAATCAGTAATTAACCATTAATTAGTGATTTGTCATCACTTAGTAATTAGTACTCAATTACATGTGACGCCACCAGTGCCACAGAAGCACTGAAAGTGGTGCGGAAAACGCTTTCGCCTCTACGCACTTTAGACAGTCAAAGTGCCCCCTGAATTTTTGGAGTATTTGATCGATTAAATCAGAAATACTAGTGTATTTCTGATTTAATCGATCAAATACTCCAATAAAGCATAATATGAAAAAAACAATGGACCACCAAATGCCACCACACGCGTCAAATTGCAGCATGAATATGCCAGCGGTTTAGCCGAGAGATGCCTTTTAGAAGGCACAGTTAGCGATCCAAAAATCACGCCAGATAAGGATTTGGCCGGGTGTGCACCAACCAAATATGTCAGCGTTCCCAACACGCAGCTGTGTTTTCCGCAGCCCGCATTAGCTTCAGAGCCTTGAAGACGTGTCCAGGAAGAAAAATGTCGCACAGGAGAGGAAGAGACCTATTACAAATACTTAGCTATGTTTTCTCGGTGTTGAAGCCGATACGGGCTGCTGCAAAAGACGCGAGAACCTGAGACATCGTTGCGATGATCCCTTTTCGTTTGGCTTTGCCGCACAGCTCAAGAGCACGCTAACCAGAACTCTCTTCGCTTCACAGAAGACCTTGCGGAGAATGCGTACGCCGTATGCCAAATGCTTTGATGATGGCCACCTTCAGGTCAACGGAGATCGGTGTACTTTTTCGTATTCCGCCGCATGCCCCTATGGAATGAGCGGGACCTCCTACCGTCAAGTGCAACATGAGCACTGGCAAAGTGTTTTAGCCATTCGACCATGCAAAAACGCCGCGAACACTGAAACTAAACTGCAGATAAAACCAGGGAAAGAAAATGAAAATGGAAAATCGGTTTTGACGAAAGGAAAGGCGCAGTGACGGTCCCACTTCTCGGTGGACACCTCAACCGCGCGCGCCATAAGGGAAGGGAGAAAGGAGACAGTGAAAGAAGGGAAAGAGAAGTTCTCTCTATCGAAGCAATGGAGTACTCCGGATAAATTTCGATTACCTGGGCTTCTCCATCGAAATTTCGATTACCTGGGGCCTCCATTGAAATGCAGCCGCCGCGGCCCTGGATTCAATGGATTCAATCTGAGTCCTCGGGCTGAGCTGCCGAGCGAGCGCTTTAGCCACTGAGCCACCGCGGCGATAGCGCACTCGCCGTGGGCTGCGTGGAACGAGGTGATTCAAGAACTAGACAACTGCAGTTTGCCACATGGAATTAATAAAGAAGTGTTAGGAATCATTACAGGTTGACATACTCACGCGAAATGGCCAGTGGGGTTCTTTGGAGGCTCGTAATACCCCGTTGTAGAAAAATTTCGCGGCATAAAAACGAGGTATCGAATACATGGGCTCCTATAGAACTTCCAACGGGTGGGCAGTTCATTCGTTAAATCCATTATTTCGTTATAAACGGTTTTGTTATAACGAGGCTTGACTGGATATGTTTTCCTGTTAATTCATGCAGATAATATGAGAATAGCAGTGAAAAAACAATAAAAATTTGTCAAGATGTCGCTCTTGAGAAGGTTCTTTGCCAGTCAGAAAAGACGTACACACAAGGAAGAATAACGCAGGGCAAGGGCTAGACTTACAACTCGAATTTTTACTAAACACAGACCACTCGGTAGCTCCCATGTATGCGTGAAGCCAGGCCAGGTAATATGCACAAAGTCATTCAAAAAAATTAAATTGCTTAGTTGTGAGCGCTAGAGGTGGGGACTGATGAAGAACAATTTCGCTGTATTCATCTAGAGGTAGATGCAAGCTTAGTTAGCATTTCTGCTGTCTTGTTACTTTGGGATAGCCTGAAAACTGTGAATGAACCTGTGGTAGAACAAAAGAAAAGACGAATACGGGATTTCTTGTGCGCAAGCAAGCAAAACTTGCAAACAAGGGTCGTCTCAGTTGCTTTATCCAGGTTTTAGAATAAAGGAAAGAAGTATTGAGCGCATCGTTACAAAGAACCACTCGTACCAACTAAAAAAAATAGTAAAAAAATTAATGAAATGAGTCTCATGCGCCACTGCCTGTTTCAGTGAAAAGCTTCATACGGTGCATTCAGTTCACCATAGGAATGGATATCCGTCCAGTAAGCGAAGCATATTATATCGTTGAGAAGCTATGGTTTAGACTCAAACCTTGCCGCAGAGGCGATCTATGAGCAAAGCAGAGAGAGAATTCAGTTGTCAGCGTTATACCGATGTCACACGAGCCTTTGACGACCTTCCAACCGATAGTCGAGCGGCTTAACGGCCTATATACTGATCACTGTTAAAGGCCTGGCTCCAATGGCCATGGAGTCAAGTCTATAGTGAAACGGAGCAGTGTGAAACTTTGTCGTGGTCTCGAGGGTCTCGATCGGCTGCATCATGCTTTCTCGGACATGGCGTCCTTGCAGGTATGCCCTGAAAATAAATTAGACCAGTATAGTCGCTGAAACTTTAGTGAACATGGAAAGATACCCCACCTCGTAGATATAAAATACGGCCCCGCTAAAAAAAAAAGAAAACAACGCAGTATACGCTGAATATCGATGCCGCCAGTGAATAATATCCGGCAACTGCTTGTTCAAAAGTGCATAAGTATTACTGGAGTTTGCCCAAAATAACTGCAATCACTCCAAAAACAACTTATATTGCTGTGAACGAATAACAATTACACTTTTAACCCGTTGAGGTCATATCAGTGTGCATGTCCGCAAAATTATTGGCGGCGACTGTGGGGCCACAAGAGCCTGGTGGGAGATAATGGAATCTCCTGACAGCGTTCGGGTTTGCCTTGTAGCAGTGGCACAACATTGAGGTTTCATTTATTTCATTTCATTTATTGTTTCCTTAAAGGCCCGAAGGCATTACATAAGGGGGGGGGGGGGCATATTGGATTACAACGGCGATGATGGGAACATGTATAACAATAAAAAGAACAAACATACAAACAAACATAACAGGGGTTGTAGCCATATCAGGGTTCCCCAGCAGGTGATACATCATTCATTAAAGATATATCAGACAATCGTTACAAAGAGCGTAGAAGTGATCAATATCTATGTGAGGAGAATTTTTATTTTCTCGCGGAATGTTTTGTGATCAGTGCATGCAGCGATGTCGTCAGGCAGCGAATTCCAGAGTGCTATTGTGTTCGGAAAAAATGACTTGTAGTAAGCAGACGTGTGGCCACTGATGCGTGCTATCGGGTTACCGTGACTGAGCCGGGAGGACGTTCCTAGTGGGGCGGTTAATAGAGCGTGCCGTGATCTTGTGTTGTGATAAAATGTATGAAGTAAGCATAGCCGGGAAACGACGCGGCGTGATTCTAGTGTTGAGAGACGGAGGGACTGCTTGAGGGCGGTGACACTGGCTTCTCTTGAGTAACATGAAGTGATGAACCGAGCTGCACGTCAATCATGTTTCAGAGAATTGAAGGCCCTCTACTCAATGGCCACTTGGCAGTGCCCGCGAAACGTGGGTATTAGTCAGTGGTTAAGTGTTACGAGTCCTTCTGACGGAGGGGCGTGGAAACCGTATAAACGACTACATGCGCACCATATAGACCACGAAATCAGGACAACCAATCAGCGTCATTCAGGAATTCTTGCTCCAGACATCTGCTCTGACAGAAGTCCATGCTGAACGATTAGAGACCCGCTGAAGTCACGAGACCAGAAAATGCGTACTAGCGCTTTCAATTTGCGCGGCTGCCACGGACTGCCGCATGACGCTTTTGCAGCCAGTAGGAAGAGTAGGCCATGACAATCAGCTTGTTCGCTCATCATGTGAGCGCGGCTTTTTTTCTTCCCCTTTCACACTTGTAAGGTAAAATGTCCTCCTCGAGTTACGTGGCGTTCGCTACTGGCGACCGACGGATGGCGCTAGTTTGGAGCCTATCTAAAGATGGCTGGATTTGCCCTCTCGAGCGGAAGCTTAGTTCGAGCTCACCTATCTGTTGTGCGTGCACAGGCATACGCCTGCAGACCATTAAGATATTCGTTATGCTGGCAGAGCGGAGTGTGACGTTTAGTGTGAATCCGAGCAGGTGCGCTGGCAGAAACGTTCGCAACAAATCTTGGGGCAAGGGGAGTGCTGACACGTCATTTCGATGGATATTGAAAGTCACTGTAGTTCTCGAATGCAGATTTAGGCGATCGTTGCGGCAGTCCAGCTTAGCCTGAAGAAAGGAAGTCCCTTCTCAAGTGCGTCTCGACACGGTTGTTTTGACCCATTGTGCGAAACGCCTCACGCTGTTGTCCACTGCTCGTGAGGCAAGTTTCTGGCGATTTCGTCTCGTGAGGCGCGTAATCTAGTGCAAACGAGGGAGGACTTCTCTGTCGCAGGGCTGGTTGTATCAGGGACTCTTTGCGAGGCTTGTTGCTTAGTTCGCCACACGTTGTCTGCAGCAGAGCGATATCGAGGCGCTGAAAAGAACGACCCATCACATGCAGGGCCGTACTCTCAACTTTTGGGCCGAGATTCGTACGCGCCTCTTTCACCGCAGTGGATGATGATTGCGTTATCTGGTGCATGCTCATAGTGCAGTTAGTCATGGGCAGGCCATGTAATGCGAATTTAAGATAACCAATGGTCCTTCAGGGTAACAGATTTGATCCCAAGGGAAGGGAAGCGTAGCAGGGGGCGGCAAAAAGTTTGGTGGTCGGATGAGATTAAGAAGATTGCGGGGATAGGGTGGCCGCAGCTGGCACAGGACAGGGTTGGTTGCAGAGGCATGGGAATAGTCAGGTTGATGCTGCTGGTGATGATGATAAACAATCGAAACAAATGCCAACAGCTCAGGTGCAAAGGATTGTTCGGGACAAGACCGACGCAGGCCACTATATTTACCTGCACAGCGTCACGTAACAGGAGGTGGTGGTTCAACGTTTACGCCTAACTTTAGAGGAATATGAGGATGCCTAGAACCGGTCAACGACGCCAGTGCTGCACGACAGACAAGCGAATGTACCGGCTTGCTCACTCATTATAGCATTCGAGGAACTATAGCTCCACGGGCTCGTGGCGCATTGGCAGGCTTGATTGGTTCAGAAGAACGCTAACTGGAGCTCACGGCCAGCTGGCCAAGCCTTGGTCCGGCAAGGATACAGCTGCCTTGGTGTCTTCCAAAGAGCTTCTTACTCAAGACTAGAAGACAGGCCAGTTTTTCAGTCCTTTCATTTGCGAGACGGGGTAGAATATCGCGGGTTTTTCCAGCTCCAGCCACTCCATGACTTACTCTATAGAGGGCCAGTCAGCCTTATTGCTGGTAGTCGCGGCAGAAACAGCCCTATCGCCCTACGAGCGTCCAAAGCCATGTAGATCGAAATGCAGAGTAGTAAAACGGCCTTCACGCCGTCCAATAGTTTCCAAGTCGATACAAAGGGAAACGAGGGAAGCGCTAGCGGGTGCCCCAGCGGACGGCGTCTCTTGACTGGCGTGCCATCCCGCCGCCGACCGCCTCTCCCCACCGCAGCAGGCGCGAAAAGACGGCGCGGCAGCACGCGCGGCCGCCGAGTCGATCGGCCCAATATCCCCGGGCTGCGGGGGGTCGCCGGACCCGCGCTTCCTGTCAGCGCCGCGGCGGGCGGTCGGTCGGCCAGCGCCGCCGCTGCGGGACACCGCGGGTGTCACGCCTGCGCGTGGACGCGAACACCGGCCCACAGGGAAGGAGGCATCCCGCAGCTGCCGCTTGGGGGAGCCTCGGCTGGGACGAGGTGCTTCTTTTGACGCTCCTCACCGACGCCTGTGGCCGCGCACGGCACGCGGATTGTGCATATTAAAGATGAAATTCAGTCTGGAGTTTGGATGCCAGACTCGCGGCTGGACTTTTGCGTCCGCACTGCCAAGCTCACCTGGCTAACGATAAACACCACCACGTACACAATGTACGTCCACGTACAGCGCATGCATGTTGGCGTAGGTAGAAGAATGTGTTATCAATTTTATCCCGGCGAGCTCGCGTGGAAGAAGAGCACGATGAAGAAGTAGATGAATTAGGAGAGGGAAAAAATAGGTTGCCTCGATTGGAAAGAGGGGCTTTTTCAGGCCGTTGGGAACGCATTTCTGCAGCAGTTGCCCGAGCGATTCACGAGGGAGTCTCCATTTTCTCTGTCTTTTTTTTTGTGTGAGTCTCAAGCACCTCCGAAGGTCTGCACTTCGGGGCTACCATGCTGACGTTGCCACAGACTAGCCGGAAAGTGTGCGAGGTATTATGTGATTAGTTTTAGTAAGCAAAAAACCAAAAAATAGAGTCCAACCCGACTCCGGAAAATCCTACCTATAGGCCCTCAACTCTGTTCTAAGACACTATTCGACTCCGTCGTGGCGAAGACCCATAGCAGCGCCCTTCAAGCATTTGCGAGATCCGTGTGGTTTCCTGGCTGTCAGTTACGACACAATGGTTGCTTTGCTTTCCATGGTGTATTGGCGTTCCCGAGTAGAAGCTGCCGTCATTTTCTTTTGGACGCCCTCTTGCTGCGTGCACGAGGTTCGAAAACCATGTTTTTCAAGACGCCTTTCTTGTCTAGTTGTAGATCGCTTGCGCATCTCCCCGGAGTTGTTCTTCGAACGAGTGTGAAGTAGAGCACGTTCTCTCCCTCACAGCTGTACAGTGTGAAGTAGATAAACTAGTGCTGAAAAACTCGGGAAGGGGGTGGTGGCCGTCCTCCCCCCTCACTCCAATGTGATCAGTTTTGCATAGGAAAACCGCGCTGAACCGTGGGTTTTCGACGAAGAAAGTCCAAATGCATGCTTCAGTTGTTACCTATCATCCCCCCCCCCCCCTCCCCCGACTGCGCGCTCCAGGAGTGGCCCATGATTTCGCTCCTGAAAGAACCTAGACAATCCCCATCAGCACCACTGGCCACATCGGCACTGGTCGTAGGGCTAGGCTCGGTGATGTACCTGGCTTTAAATCGACACGATCGCTGGGAGAATGACCTTCCGCACAAAACTGTCTGGCGCTACCTCGCTAATGATTAGAGAATTGCACAAACACTTCCGTACAAGCCGCATTTCAAGGAAACTAAACGCAGTTCTGAGATCAAAGTTCACTGAGGCGCAAACTTGCGTATATCAGCAGGCACAGTACGTCAGCATGTGAGAATTTCACTATGTCATACTTACAGCCGCATATAAAGCCTCCTAATTTCCAACACTCCGCAGGAGGCCAGCGCACTTGCATCACGGCACCGCGCTCCGTTTACATTTCGACGCTACCATTCGCTGCACGAGGCGCGCGGGGTCTTTTGGCGTTTCGTCAAAAGCGACGATGACGCATGCATGCTCGCGCACCGCACAGCACATAGGCGCCATCATCGCCCTCTCTCCGCCGCGCGCACGCTGCCGCCGCATGCGCGGTCAAAAGGCGGGCAACGCGGTCGCGCCTCCCGAGGCACCTCAGCAAAGGAACGACCGACGTCAGTTCCAATAGGCGAGCCAATATTTCGCACCTTGGGTTGCCGACAGTCGCCAGGCGCGCGCCGGCGTGCTCGGAGGGGGCCACACGTGTTGGAGGTTCGGGCGGTGTGGGAGTTGGGAGGAGCGTTAGAGGGGAACCCCCCCGCGTGTTTGAAAAGGTGCGCGGGAGTTGTGACGGCAACGCGATGCGGCAGGCTGCGTGAGAACGCGTGTTTTTTTAATATATTTTTTTTCTGCTTTCACTTTCTTATCTGCCCTCCCGCTCACGCCTCCATACATAGAGTACATGCTCGCAACGGGATGCGTGTGAGCGCATACAACCGGGCCGCGTAAGCTTGTTGTTCCCAACGGCATACCGTATAACAAGCTTTTTTTTTTTGGTTCTGCGCATCCTGGATCCGTATCGCTTCGCAGTATCGACATGGTTTTAGCTTAGCGCCTTGGATGCACAATTTATTCGACGAATGGATAACCTTTCTCCCGAGAGACGCACAAGAGCGAATGTAGTTCGCCTGTAGCGGTAGTTCCACATAACACCCGAACGTAGGCACCAAGGAAAAATAAACTTCGATACGCTCCACCGTATTCCTGCTACAGTGACTGCACCCGCTCCCCAGCTAACCTAGACCATGCTATCTTTGTTATTTGCAGCTACATTTTTCGATTTGCATATGCAGATACATATGTAGTCGAACTCGCTTATAACGACCTCGTTATAACGAACGCTCGCTTATTGCGAACAAGGTTCAGTTCAGTTCAGTTTATTTCCTTAAAGACCCCTATTCTGGGGTACTACATAAGGGGTGGGCTATGGATATAACATGAGGTTTGCTTTAATCTAACATCAGCTGCGTTAACTCTTGGTGGAATCCTGATGGACAGGTAATGGATGCGACTTGGTGGGAGAGGCCTTTCCAGTCAGATGCTGCTCGGGCAAAAAACGAGACCGAGAATGCAGTAGTACGGGAGCGTGGACGAACAACTTGAAGTGGATGACCAGTGCGCTGGGATATGTGCATGCGGCGTACGATGTAGGGTGCTTCGTGCAATGAACTGTTGAAGAATTTGTGAAAAAGGCAGAGACTAGCAATGCGCCGGCGATGGGCTGTTGCAACTGCCAAAATATGTATTAGGGCAATGGCACTGCGTCTGAAATACAACGAACAAGAGTGGCGCCGCACCACTCGGTTGGAGCGAATGAGGAGGTGCCGTAAGTTTGGTCCCACATTCAAAAACCTCGCGCTTACTTCGTAAGCGGAGACCGAAGAGCGTCTCCCAACCCTGCATGACACTCCGAACTCCTCTCCGGAAACAACGTGGCTATTCGATAAAGCAATCAAGAAGACGGCGCGTATACAATGCACACAAAGCTTTTTTACCAGACGCGGCCGTCAAACGTGCACGCCTTCAAAACGGACAATTGGCCTGGAGGAAAACACAGAGCTTCGCTTTACCCTCCTCCTGTGCATGGGCATGTACGGTCATAAGCAGTGTTTGTCTTCTGCGAAGCCGTATTGCTTTGGGAGCTCAGTTCTTGAACGCTACAGCACAACACAAAGGGCTGGGTGACAAGCGACCTCTTTTATTCGACGAGTGTGTGTCGCTATAGACATGAGTTTAGAACAGAAACGGGGGTGACGCGCGACTTATTTGCTTAGTGGCTTCTTGACTTTATATATATCTCTCTATATATATATTATCAAAAGTGATTTCTTGGCAGCTGATTGATAAATATCCGATAGTCACCAAAGATTGAAAAACATAACAGGATTTAATTCACGACGGTTCGTTTGGAGGTCCAGCCTTTTTCGAGTCTGGCCCTCCATCCGAAACGTTGTGAATCAAATCTTGTTATTTTTCAATTTCTGGTGGCTTTATATGCCTCTCCAGTGCACGTAACTCGTTGAAATAGCCAAAATTTGTTCGGCCACAGCACCAAGGGTGATCGCTTTTTATAAATTCTAAAAACTGATGTGGATATTACGGTAGGCTACACGCCTCTCAATTATTAAGGAGCCTGAATAGATAAAACGTTATCTATTTAGTATGAGTAAACCAGACTGCTAGTTAGCACGCCTGAACTGCATTCTGATGTAGTCCATCGCCGCTGACAATGCTATGCCGAAAAAAGCGCTCTTCTAACTCAAAGAGCGTATTTTAAAAAATTGTGCAGTCTTCGGTAGGTACCACACACACACACACACACACACACACACACACACACACACACACACACACACACACACACACACACACACACACACACACACACACACACACACACACACACACACACACACACACACACACACACACACACACACACACACACACACACACACACACACACACACACACACACACACACACACACACACACACACACACACACACACACACACACACACACACACACACACACACACACACACACACACACACACACACACACACACACACACACACACACACACACACACACACACACACACACACACACACACACACACACACACACACACACACACACACACACACACACACACACACACACACACACACACACACACACACACACACACACACACACACACACACACACACACACACACACACACACACACACACACACACACACACACACACACACACACACACACACACACACACACACACACACACACACACACACACACACACACACACACACACACACACACACACACACACACACACACACACACACACACACACACACACACACACACACACACACACACACACACACACACACACACACACACACACACACACACACACACACACACACACACACACACACACACACACACACACACACACACACACACACACACACACACACACACACACACACACACACACACACACACACACACACACACACACACACACACACACACACACACACACACACACACACACACACACACACACACACACACACACACACACACACACACACACACACACACACACACACACACACACACACACACACACACACACACACACACACACACACACACACACACACACACACACACACACACACACACACACACACACACACACACACACACACACACACACACACACACACACACACACACACACACACACACACACACACACACACACACACTATATATATATATATATATATATATATATATATATATATATATATATATATATATATATATATATATATATATATATATATATATATATATATATATATAGCAATTTTTATTCGTGCTCGAGAAGTCCGCGACGCACTATCTGCTAACTTCGCTGACTGCGGTGATAATGTTACTCTGCCACCGAATGCCACAAGCAATACAGGCCACTGGACACGCGGATCATTCTCGCACTCCATAGGTGTCCTACCGGCGGCACATCACCAGAGCGTGCTGCTAATTTGATAGACCACGTGACAACGTCCCTTTTCCGCATCTGTTCGTTCGCCGCCGTGGAGTTCATTAAGACCACGTGGACTGAATTGACAGCAGAGGGCATTACGAACTGCTTCCCGGGGCTGAATTTGTGGACCCAGGAAAGACGGAGGACGCTGCAGAGCACGTGGTCAGACGCATGTGGATTCGTAGCAGTGCGTCGTTGACGCACAGCTGGCCAGACCTGATGTCACCTCGGATGGCTTTGTTGTTGCGGATGAGGACGCCGACATTGCAGAGCCGTGCACTGACGAAGCCATTGTACGCGAAGTACGAGCGCTCTACGACGGCCAGGATTACGAAGACGACGGTGACGAGGAGGCCGACCTGCCACCAGCTGCCGTGAACGCTTGAACATATCGCGCCCCTGAAGTAGCTTGGTGGCAGAAAGGACCACGGCGAGGAATATAAGTGTATGCGCTAGAGAGCTTGCTTGAAGCGCCATGATAGGGTCGACTTTGAAGAAGCAGACTCGGATAAACGTACTGGTAATAAAGGTGGCACATCAACACACAGGTCTGTGCCGACGCATGATCTGTTTACGTTAGCATACTCTGAATCGGACGACGGGTGAGGGGACCTTATGTCATGGTTGGCTCCAAACCGGCCTCACAGTAAACCTTTAAACATGCTTCTGCACAGAGTTTCGCTGTCAGCTACCGCGCCGAACAGGCTGGGACTCGTGAGTGAGTGACAGTAATTAAAGGAAAGTTGTGCGTGTTTCCATCTGAACGCCTCCTCTGCATAATAATAATAATAATAATAATAATAATAATAATAATAATAATAATAATAATTAGCAGCAGCAGCACCGGTTTCCGAGAAAACGTCTGATGCTGCTCGAGGGACTTATGAGGGATAAGTGACATAGCCAAACCAGAGCGAGGTGGGTTCGTTTTATTCACCCTGTGACAATTTGTCTCCGTGTGCAGCAGCACGCTTCTAGAGCGAACGCACAGTTAGCTGCCCGAAAGTCCGCTGGCAGCCAGCTGTTTGCAGCAACACCACGGGCAAGTGCTGCCATCTATGCTGAGTGAACAAGAGCGCTGAACGTGATGAAGGCATGGGTGCAAACACGCTCAGAGTGGGAGCGTTGGAGAGGGCGCTCTTAACAACTGTCATTTATTCTTCGTCAAAGTACAGATGGAAGGCAGCAATGAAGAAAAATAAACACCCGGTGTTAGCGAGTTACTATAGCGTATACTTACGCCTCACCAACAACAAAATAAAGGAAATTCGTTTGTCGCCAGAGGTGGGCAGATGCACTCATTTTTGCCTTTCCTGCCTCACTATTGCACGCTTGGCCCTCCCTAACCCTCGCCCTCTTTTTGCAAAATCTCCCTGGTCCTCCCTCGCCCTCACTCTCGCTTTAGTTGTGCTCTCTTTCGACAGAATTATAGGCCGCTACGAGAGTTATACTTGCGGGTTGAATAGAAAAGTTTCTCAATCGGCCAGCATACAAACTGCGCTGAAGAGTGCATTTTGATTTATGTTAGAAGGCCGGTTACCGGATGGCGTATTCATTACACCATTATAATTTCGTCTCTTTTTTACCGCTTTAATTTTCTTCTGAATATTTCACCCGGCGTAATCCCCCCCCCCCCCCCCCCCGCGTTTTTAATTGTCAGAGGTTTCCTGGGGAAAAAAAAAGTGCGTGCATTATGCGAGCCAGTCTGATATTTTTCCTTATTTTTCTTGCCAACGCACTGTTGGCCGATATAATTTATAGCTTATCATGCGAAGCCATGATATTTAGTTAGCGTACATATACCGGACGATTTTTTAAAATCTTTACAGATTTTTATTTCAAAAACACTCAGATACGTCGGTGCGGTCTGTGCATGCGGATTGTACAGTGAGGCGGAGATTGTGTACGCTCAACTAAATAGGAGTAATTAGCTAAAGCTTTTAATTAATCAACTTATTGACAGTTGCTTTAGGACGTAAGGTTACATATTGCGAAATTGAGGGTCGTCATCATCGAAGCCGAGCTTACTTATATAACCGGTATTTGAGGGAAGCCTGCCACTAATTTTTGAAAATAGGCTTTCCGAGGCAACAGTTCGGCTTTCGCGGCATAGTATACCAGTGTTGGCGGACGCCAGAAAACCGGCGAATCGCTTTAACTAGTAAGCTGGTTAATTGGAGTCCAATACTTAATTTCCAACTATATCAGAGTTGGGTGTCTGGTTTTAATTAGATTTTCAGCCGCCTGTTAGTAATATCCATGTGAGTTTGTAGGTCATGCGTATTTCACACCGGTCTGCTAACGAAAATCTCATTCCCTACAATATTTCAGGTTCTCTCCTTGAGCAAGTTACCACATATAAATATTTAGGGGTTAATATAACTTCTAACCTTTCATGGCAGGCACATGTTGATTATATTGTTAACAATGCTAACCGCATGCTTGGCTACTTGCGTCGTAATTTTTCCATGGCTCCATCTTCTTTAAAACTGCTACTTTATAAAACCTTAGTTAGATCTAAATTAGAATATGCGTGCTCTGTGTGGGACCCGGGACTTGAAACTCTTACTAATCAGTTAGAGTCAGTACAGAATCGTAGCGCCAGATTCATTTTGTCTAACTTTTCCCGCACTGCTAGTGTAACTACAATGAAAAAATACTTTGAACCTTCCTAGCCTTTCCCTTCGTAGAAAACTCGCGCGAATACTAACTTTTCACAAGATTTACTACCACAATCATCAGCTAAAACGGGATCTTCTATCTGAACCATCGTTCATATCACCTCGCACGGATCATCGCCACAAGGTACGCATTCCATACTGCCGAAACAATGCATATTTTAACTCATTTATACCAAAGACGGCTAGCGATTGGAACCACCTGCCCACCTTGGTTGCCGACATCTCTGACAACTGTTTATTTAAAAATGCCGCGGAAAACTGTGTTTGACTAGGCTGTTTTCTTACGTAATCTGGTTTGTATTTTGTTCAAGCTTACGTTTTTTCATTCCTTGCTGTATAACATTATATTTTCCGTTTACTTTTTGTTTTCATTTTGCTGCATTGTTTTTACTTTTTTATCCACTCTCTTCTGTAACGCCCCACTGGGGCCCTGAAGGTATTGTAATAAATAAATAAAAAATTTAAGGAATGAAAATTCCGATGGTGCAGGAGCTCAAAAAACTTCAATAATTTCTCGCGCAGCTCGAAAATCTCGCACCTGCGGTGAGCGCTCAGCGACGTCCATCAAATCGCGCCTCTACATGGCGCAGATGCCACATGACCAGCTCTGACATGCCCGCCCCGCAGCGCTCACCGCTGCTCGCTGCTGCTACTGCCGTGGCCTGGCGCACATGATATAGTATAAGAGTTGAGAAGAACGCACTATGAGCCAGAAGCTATAGGCTTTAAACTAGGCTGACGCATGCTTAAGAACATAGCAAGGCTTTATTGACGTTGCGACTGGGGACTAGTCTTTATGAGACTGAGGCTGAGCAGATTGAACAGCCGCCGCCACATCTCAGTAGCTAGAGGACCGTACGCGAAATGCGCAATTCGGGGGTTCGGATTCGACTACAATGATATTTCGAGTTGCTGGTAACTCGTAATCTGGTGCGGCTTGCTTGACCTATGCTACGTTGCAGTACATACGGTGCTAATCACTGGCAGTTGTTTATCACAATTTTCAACGGCGGTTTTTCCGCATTTCCCTTGTGAACACTTCATTTTAGTAGCGACTCTTAAACATCACCTCGGTGTACGCACGGGAGGGAAGAGCTTTGCTTAATTTACAAAGACTTTGCACACAACCTCGAATTTACGGAAAGCTCCGCGCTTGGCCGTTGTTCCCGCTATGAGGGGATATAAAGCCCAAGCTCACTTAATAGCTCACGCTTAGCCGCGGTGAAATGCGAACCGCGGAAGACGGAAGCGGACATCTTTGTGCGTGCGGCTCCCCACAGCTCGACCATTCTCGTTCCAACGCCAGGAAATTCAGTGATACACCAGTGTTAGCTGCGGAGTTGAGTTTCTCGAAGTTTTACCACTGTTTACAACTTGTTTCTGGAAAACAAAAAAAAGTGAGATCATGAGTAACCTATTACAGAACAAATAATTGGATTACCGTAAACGTTGCACATTTCGAAAAGTAAGAAATACATTACTAAATATAAAATGTAATTTGTTACAAGTAATCAAGTACATGTAACGCGTTACGTGCGGTCTGGTCTACAGGGACATTGCGCTGTAGCCGCTGAAATCTACAGGAGCGGGAGAGGGATCCAATGTTCTGGAGGGCGGTAACTGAAGGCAAAGTTCGAATGAGCACTTCGGCAGTTTTCTCGAACTCTGCTTCATAAGGAGCGCTCGTCGGAGCAAGGCACGGAAGTTGCGAGAGGCCTCGACCTCACCGAATGACCGTCTCACTCAACCTCTTACTCACGCATCAGGTTGATGTTCGATTTGCTGACCTGACACACAATGTTTATAGCCCTCGCCGACCTGATCTCAACCTCATCTCATTCCCTGAGGCTGAGGTGATGTTGCGGTTGAGGGCGACCTCATGAGGTCGAAACCTCATGATTTTTCCTACCTCTGCTGACGGGTACCCTTTCGGTGGGAGAGCCGCCAGGTCTTGACAGTATGCAGTGCAGTATCATTGTGTGCTAAGCTCCGTGGTGGCCACTTCAGGGTCTGGAAAAACTTTTTATTTTGATTAAGAATAGGGAGCGCTTCAAAATGTGTTCAAGTGTGCAAGTATTTGCTTCTGCATGCGTGCTCACCTGCAGCCGTATCAGCGGTGCTGTCTCGGGGAAAATACAGCCTTGTGAATGGTATGTCTTAGCAGTCGTCTTGACCGTGAGCAGCATCAATCGCTGTGTGAACAAGGCGTCCGAGACAACTTGCCGCCTCTCTGAAGCCCATGACGTGTATTACGCGGGCCACGGAGGGCTCCTTTAAACTGCTGAAAATGGTCGTTTTCATACCCTTCGTGCGCTTTAAATACGCACTGACGTAACCCAGAAGGAAGAACCGCTAGGGCAAATTCTGCAGTGCTTACGTCACCGCCTCGCCGAAACCAGTTGCGATCGCCTCGGATCGCTTGGACGCACAGGAACGTTGACAGATGGAGTAACAACCGGCAACGGCTTTTTGTACTTGCGACCTGGTATTTTTAAAAATAGACCAGCTAACAGACGGCTCGGAAAAGTGTCCGTGGATGACTTACTCATCATCTTGTAAACAGGGTACACAAAGTCCTCTTTAAAATACTTGCCGCACATAGCGGCTGATGCTTCCACATTCTCAACGTAATCATCAAAACGCTTTTTAATTTTTTTAACGCTTTTAATTAGTTGCGGAAACAAGCAACTTGCTGCTTTGGGGGTTTGAGCTGCGACAATGAGCATTATATAGGCAGGGAGGGGGGAAGGGCGCTCGCCCCAAGCGGGAAGTTTTACACAGGAAAACCATGTTTAAGCCCTTTTTTTTACTAAAAAATTCGGAAGAAATACATGGTTCAAATGGGATCCCTCCCCTACCCAACAGCACTCTCCAGCGCCGGTAGATCAGTTATCATGGCGTTCGGCCGCCCAGCCCAAGGTTGTGGGATAGTACACTATAAGAATTTTACCACCCTAATAGGCGTAAAAAGGGTATTCGCTTGTTCCAGGGCTAACACCTTTTGAGATAGAGAGAGAGGAAGAGGGAAGGCGGGCAGGTTAACCAGCAGGGTGCTCCGGTTAGCTATTCATAACTGGGGAAAAGGGAAAATGAGCTTAATAAAAAGAGAAAGGGAGAAGTGTGGCTTGACAGCCAGAGGTGGCTCCAACAGTGGCTTGCACACTGTGAACCCGCCGCAGTGGTTCAGTGGTTAATGCGCTCTGCTGTAAGCCGGAGTACCCAGGTCCTAACCCGGTTGTGGCGGCCGCGTTTCGATGGAGACGAAACGCAAAAGGCGCCCGTGTGCTGTGCGATGTCAGCGCACGATGACCATTTCCCAGGTCTCGAAATTATTCCGGAGCCCTCCACTGCGGCACATCTTTGCGCATTCTTGCGCAACTTGCGCATCCGAAAACGCGCTTTATGATTCATTTGTTGAAACCTTCACGCTGTTGTTGGAGTCGTGTAAAAAAACTATATCCATAAAGCAATGAAAGTCTGGTCTTCCGTGGATTAACTACGACGTTTTATCGGCTATTGCAGAAAGGGAAATGGCTTGGGCCCGTTGTAGGCGCTCGCCGAAGAACACTCAATTGAGGGCACTGTACAGGGCTGCCCGCAACAGGGCTAATGCTTTACTCCGATCAAAAAGACGTCAGTATTTCCAAGCAAGGTTTGTGGCGTTGAAAGGGAAGCCAGATAAGTCCTGGGATGTTGTTAATCGCTTACGTGGCTGTGCACCTAGGAATGTAGCTGATTCCATTTCCCGTAACTTTGGGGCATTATCTCTGACACTTGCTGATGAATTCAATGCTTTTTTTTTCTGCTCCCGGTCTGACTGCGCATTCAAAAGTTCCCAGTCAACCATCTCGTAGCATGCAATCTGTGCTTGAATCAGCATTTCTGCCACCTTGCACTGAAGATGATCTACGTTGCATTCTTTCTGGCTTCAGCAGGCGAAAGTCTCCAGGGTGGGACGGTATCTCAGTCGATACACTGTTCAGAAATTTTGAACGGGTAAAGCATGTTCTGCTCGCGATTATCAATGGTATAATCGCCACCCAAATAGTACCTGAGGGCTTGAAGAGGGCGGTGGTTATCCCTATCTATAAGAATGGAGTAAAAAATAAAGTTGAAAATTATCGTGGTATTTCGATCCTACCATGCATTGCGCTTGTTTTAGAAAATTACATTTCGACGGTGATGTTAAGTTTTCTCGAAGCTCATGACGTGTTCGCTGGCAATCAGTTCGGGTTTATTAAGGGTCGTGGTACGCTGAACGCACTTGATGAACTATGTGATCTACTAAACAGCTGCATTGAAGAAAATGAATTTGCCTGTGCTTTATTTTTGGATGTGTCCAAGGCGTTTGACACGGTTAATCATGTTGTGTTGTCAGACAAACTCCACAATTATGGGTTTAGGGGTCCTTTTCTGTCACTTCTTGTTCACTATCTTTCCAATCGTTCACAGCTCGTTGCATTAGGTAAATTTAGAAGTGGTCTGCTGCAGATTAAATCCGGCGTTCCTCAAGGATCTATACTTGCACCTATTTTGTTTAATTTATATGTCAATGACTCGAGCTCTGTCTGCAAACTGTGCCGTGTTTTTCAATATGCTGATGATACACTCTTAGTTGCTAGACATAATGACTTTAAGACAGCTTTATCTCTAATCCAACACGACAGCGAGCTACTTATGGAATGGTTCAGCAATAACTTAATTGATGTTAACAATAAAAAAACTCAATTAGTATTTTTTCACAATTATTTAAAGAGAATTCCTAATGATCTGTCTCTTCGTTTGCACAAACCAAATTGTGCCCCGTGCAAATGCCCTTCAATCATACCTGTGTCAACGGTGAAATATTTAGGTGTATTCTTTGATTCTGACATGTCTTGGAATACTCATTTGTCGTTCGTTTGTTCCCAGCTTCGCAAAATTGCATGTTTGCTGCACTCTATAAAGTCCCTTTGCCCTATGTATGTACGCAAGCAAATTGTATACGCCTTAGCCTACAGTGTGTTACGTTATGATATTTGCTGCTTTTATTTCTGCTCCGCCTTTTGGCGAAAGAAGGTTAATAGCATACTGAAATCCATCCTCAAATCAGTTTTATATGGTAAGGCACGAAATGAAGGTAGTAGTGTTTTTGATCTGTTACACATGCCTGACTTCTCTCACCTTTTTCCGAATCAGTAGTGTTTAAGCATATCTGGACAGGCGATTTTTGTACACAATATATTCCGGTCAAAGATCTGAGAACTCATGATCGTTTTCTCGTCCCTAGAGTCCGAACTCGATACGGCCAGCGTCTGCGAAAACATTATGTTCCTTCTGTGCTCAACCGGTTACCTAAAGAAATGTTTTCTGCTAACTCCAAAAAAATAGTTAAAGCTTTTCTTCAGAAACTTCGTTGTTAGTTCCAGCATCATGTTATGATTCTATGATTTTACGTGTTTTATTTTTCCGTGTGTTGCATTTTTGACTCCGCTCTTTGAATTTATTTTACTTTTCTTATCCCCCACTTTTTCTTTCTGTTTTTTGGCACTTTGTGTGTTCGGTGCATGAGTTGTGTGCCGTCTTCTGCCGGGCGCTGCCACTCAAGCCTTCTAAGGCTTTGGCAGGCCCGCATTTGTATTGGAATGAATGAATAAAAATGTTATTATTATTATTATTTGTCCTTTCGCTCCCACCTTACATCTCTCCGTCAGGCCGTGGTTGACGTGTCCACTAGAAGTGAGACAGATACTGCGCCTTTCATTTTCTTATAACCAATGGTCAATCATCTCCACAATGTTGTGGGCTACGGAGCCCTGCGGCGTCAATGCAACACTGCAAGCCTCCTTCGTCGCCAAACACCGGACATAGCTTAAGCGTCCCACCAAGAAGCAAGGCTACTAAACTCACAGGGTGTTAGCTCTGGGACAGCGTTGCACCTTTAAGGGTGTAAGCATTTTATAGTGATATATCCCAGCCACGGCAGCCGTACTTAACGCCCATGAACTCTGCAAGGTGTTAGGAATTATTCTGGAGCCCTCGACTGCGGTGCCTAATCCTTTTTGCCTGTTTTAGCTTACGCCTTCATCTCTTCCATCGCGGCGCGGTTAACGTGTCCATCGAAAGTATGTAAGACAGCTACTGTTCCTTCATTTCTTCAACAAACACTTGCTCTGTTTTGATTTTTTTGCGCGTTTTGATTAGCTCAGCCAGTGATTCGTGAATTGAGTATCAACCATTCTGATCACTACGACTTTTAAGGCGTGTCCCATCAAGCGGATGCAGTAAGTCAAGCTTGAGTACAATACATCGGAGTTGAGTACCACTGCGTCGTTGTCGAAGGAGCCACTATTTGCTAGTTCGCTGCCAGAGACAAACTGCATCCTCGAAGACTGCGCACGTTTCAGCGCCTGCGGCCCAACGGTCCCCCTTCTCCTTCCCCGCGCACTCCCGTGTGACACCCCGGCCGTCCAACGGTTGCGGGGCGGCGTACGCACCGTTGGGTTTCTCGCCGGCGACGCACCCATCGATCATAGCGGCAGCAGCTAATGGTCTCTGCCGCCGCACCGAGCGCGCCCTTGCCGGGGAATCCCTCGCCGCAGAGCGCGGGAGGGGGGCAGGCCGCCACCGCGAGCATCCCCGGCCTCCCGAATCAACCTAATATCCCCCATTCACGGGGTGCAGCGAGCCACATCAGTGGTTTCTGTCACGTGCCTCCTGCGGTGCAGGCGCCACACAGAAACACGCAGGAAGAAACGAGGTGTGAATGTCCCTTCTCTGTGCGTGCGTGTTTGCCTAGCGCTATAAGGACGCCCCAAGCACCACCGCATTTGGCGACCGCAGCTAGTATTTTCGTCGTCGGGTGAAATGATTAGCCCCCGCGCATATATGGCCCTCTGTTGGCCCCGCACTGCTGGCGGGCCGCCAAATGGGCTCGTTACATCGCCCATCCTCACGTTCCGTCACAGGGGCGCTTTGTGTAGTGCGAGCATTCTTCCGTGATCTCTCTCGATGCGGCCCCAGAGACTCGGAAGAGGCCCGCTCCCTCGTTACTGCGCGTCACACGCGGAATGATCGCCGAGGTGCGCTCATCTCCGTGGAGCAAGTGGATCCGGATTCAGGAAGTTTCCGCGACGTAAAACTACTCTGTGATCTGGCTGCGCTCGAGTGTTGGCCACGAAAAGACATGCCAGTCGCAACGCTCAAGGAGAAAGACAGAGACCAGAGACTCTGTAGGAGCTTTTTCCAATACCGCGTGTTTAATTACCCTCTCTGGTGCGCGTTACGTATGCGTATACGGATATATGTGCTTCTCTCCCTGGCGCAACCTCTATCCGTTGAATTTGGATCTGTCCGGCAGCTCGCGCTACACATGGACGCAATATCAGACTTGCAGCTCGAATAAAGACACTTACACCTTTGCTTTAAGCTACGCGTGCCTGCATCTGACTCAGGACGAACTGGCGGGCTAGTTGGTTACACATCTACGGCGCTTTGTGGTGTGTATCTTCTTTCAGTCCTCGTTTCATTCTCGGGCGCTCGGAAAATTTTTTGAGATGCATCTGACTGCCGCCGACAACAAGCAATACATGAACAGCGTGCATACGTTTTGGGAGCGTGCTTGGGAGCGTGCAGATGAAGCGTTTGGAATATTCGTGATATTCTACCTAGTTCATCTGCGTTATAAAGCTCCAGTCACATTCCAAGTCCACAAAATGTTTGACGGTGAGCGTGCTGTAATCTTACCTCTGTTTATTAGACTCTTTACCTAAAAGTTTTGTAACATAGCTTGCTTCTCATACGGTTCCTCGGTGCTTCATGGCCGTTTCGCATGATGTCGTCACGTGCTCTGCTCGACAGCGTACATGTAAGCTTTCTTCTTGAGGCCTATTTGCAGTAGCTCAACTTAAAAGTTGTAGCGAAGGCTGTAAGGTGGAGATACGAGCAGGCCAGGAGCACGGGGAATACAGAGAAAGAAATTGCTAATATATAGTTAGCACAATATTCTTCTGTCGGCCTCAAATTTTCCCTCGTCTTGATTCAAGCCGCTACGAAGTAGATTTAGAGATACCCGAACTACTTGCTATGAAAGTGCAGAAGGCATGCGCTGAAACACATGGCCTCTCCCTAGAGGTATACGGTTTATGGGAGTTTAACGCCCCAAAGCGGCTCAGGCTATGAGGGACGCCGTAGTGAAGGGCTCCGGAAATTTCGACCACCTCGGGTTCTTTAACGTGCACTGACATCGCACAGTACACGGGCCTGTAGCCTTTTGCCTCGATCGAAATTCGACCGCCGCGTCCAGGGTCAAACGCGCGTCTTTCGGGCCAGCAGCCGAGTGCCATAACCACTGAGCCACCGCGGCTGCTACGTTGAGGTATACGATGGTCCAGAAATAAAGATTGCTGAGACGAGGGACCTGTCCTTCGGGATCCCGATCCTTTCGCGCTCAAGTGACGGGTCCCTGATGAAAACGTCGCTTCACGGCAGGTGGTTGTGATGCATGATGCACAGCTACCAACCGCAGTTTCACTCACCCCAAGAGAGAAGCTCGTGTCCGGCGACAGCACAGCCGAGCACAACGACGCCGTGATTTGGAACGGTGCATATGAGCGGGCCGAGCGCTGCTCCCACCACGACCTGCACAACGGTCTCCTTTCCCTGGTCCGACAGCTTTTCCCGCCGGCCCGATCTGCGTGTAACGCGCGCCGGCTTTGCCAAAGTTTTGGCAGCTCATTTCGAGAAGCACATATTGATGGTCACCGCGGCCGACCCAGAGAACAGTGCAGGTTTCTTCTGCGTGGACCTTTTCCCGCGGGGCATGGCCGCGGGATTAAAAGTCTCCGCGGTCGGCCAGCTCCGAGCCTCCTGCTGAGAGCCACGGCTGGGCCGCGTGCGCGCGCCCAGTGTCCGGCGCGGTGAATAATGAAGGGCCGAGCCACCCCGTTGGTCACTGATGGATGGACGCTCCGAACGGACAAGCGCCGTACGGGTGGCAGCGCCGGCGATGGGCTTTGTGGCCCGGCGCAGTCACCGCGCAGAGCGGAAGCGGGGACGCGTACTTCGTTTGGGCGACGCAGATTCAAAGTGACGCAGAGATAGTGCGCCTGAAGCAGGCCGCAAAGGTATGGTAGACAGGAGGAAACTGCTGATGTACTTGCTTGTCTTATCTCGGCTCCTTGAAGCCGGTAAGAACTCTATGTAACCACTCCCTCCGATCAGCACTCGTCACCATGATGGTCGTCTTCCTCAAAGCGTAGGCGATACATTTTCTTTTGAGTTGCACTTCACGCTTAGATCTCACGCTGGTTATGATGGACTTGTGGTTCAGTGGGTATAGCACCGGAGTCTGAAGCGACCAGTCGGCTGTTCGTTTGCTAGCCCCACTTTCTTCCAAATTTAAGTCTCAGCATGCAGTCCGCCTGATGCCGCCATTATATATCTAAGGGTTTGACTTTAGGCTTTTTATTCCTTAAAATTGGGTACACTTTCTTCGCTGTTAATTTCCCAACGCAATTTTCGTTTCTTTTTTCGGCAAATAGCATTTCCCGCCGAAGATTTACCTTCCTTTTTCTTCTTGGTATAGACGGCACTCCCTTGAGTTCGAAATTCACGTATAGTTTATTTTGGCTCCTTCATTAGGAAGAGATGGTTGCGTAGGAGTAATTAACACTCACACTGTCGTGTTTTGAATAGCGGTTGCAGTAAGAAATAACACAGTGCCGCTGTAAAAAGAAAGTAATGGTGTGTGCGATAAGTGATCGGGCCGCAAGAGAGAAAATAAATGGAAGTTTATTTCTAAAAGCTCGCTTACGGAAGCACTATAAAGATAAGAAAAAAAAAAGAATCGAATCAACGGGTGCAACGCACCACGAAAGACGTGCCTCTTAGGCAAGTGTAACCCAATCCCTGAATATACTTAAAGTGCTGTCACGGAAACGCTGGGGGTTCGATAGGTTGTTCCTATTGCACATCTATCGGTCAGTACTGCGCTCTTCCTTAGACTATGGATGTATAGTATACGGCTCTGCGAGGCCATCGTACCTTAAAAAGCTAGATCCAGTACAGTACCTTGGTTTGCGCCTCGCAACTGGGGCGTAAAGAACATCCCCTGTAAATAGTCTTCACGTGGAAGCAAACGAGCCGCCTCTCAACAACAGGAGAACAATGCTAATCTGTGCATATGTACTCAAAATAATGTCGTTGCCAAAGCATCTGTGTTACCCCGTAGTTACTAAATGTCCATCCAATATTCTCTACCAACAAACCTCAAGCTGTCAGACCACTCCTCCTCCGCTTCGAGAAAAAATGTCACGAAATAAACATACTAGACGCACTTCCCGATGTTGCACGGTGTTAAGAGTGGACAACGTGGTCCTGAGAGCCGGGTGTGTCTCATCGCAAAGCAAGGGATATGACGAGGCCTGGCGCCGGCGGCAGAAGCATTGACGACGACGGACGGGGTTGTTGCACTCCAAATCACCGAACCTCCGAACCGATCGAAGGGCGCTGTGTCCCACGGACCTGGGAGAAATTACTGTCAGACGAGTGTCGTCGTTAGGCAAAGATGCGGCGACAGCTTGCGACGGCAGCGGCAACGGTGAAAGCAGAGATGCACAGCAGCACGGCAAGCAGCGGTATACGTTGGTCGAGTCGGCCTTCGGGTCACCGGACTGGATGATGCTACGCAAGGTCACGCTGAGCGAGGCTGCTAATTGAAAGACGCTGTGTCGAAGGGGTCTCGTGCTTCGGCCATCCGGCGGGGGAGTTCGAGAAGGTTCAACCACCTGCGAGGAGACTGCGGGATTCTGCTTTCCCACGGAGGCAACGCACAGAACACTTGCGGCAGTGGTCAAGGTGACGCATCTGTGTTTGATGACTGTCTTCCCCTTCTCATCCCCCGAGCTGTGAGAGAGCGAGAGCTTCAGCACCGCCCCGTGCCGTGGGTGGTACCGCCAGCGTCATCAATGGCCCATCCGATTGGACAACGTTATTCGAACCAAGTTCCCCAGTCAGGGATCTAGGGAACGCGAACCGTATTTAACGGGATGTTGTTGTGTGATCGGAGCATTGCATTACATGGCATTCGGCATTGGATTGCATTCGATTCGATTCTCTTCTGTAAATATGTAGAATAAACCCTTCTGTACAGTTTCCTCGATAACGCAGTCCGACATCGTCATTCGGAGCCGGTACCTGCGAGGCTAAACGAGTTAGTCATCTCCAGGACCCCTCCGTCTTCAACTCTGGTTCCAGCGGTGGGATTGTGGCCCGTTCTCAACACTGGTTCCAGCGGTGGGATAGAAGCCCCATCTCTAACACTGGTTCCAGCGGTGGGCTTGTGTGGCTCCGATCCCAACACTGGTGGCAGCGGTGGGATAGAAGCCCCATCTTTAACACTGGTTCCAGCGGTGGGCTTGTAGGCCCCGGTCCCAACACTGGTTGGCAGCAGCTGGGATGGACCGTGCGACATCGTACTTTCTCCACGGGTGAGCGTTTTGGCTTTTGCTATGGGATTCACCAGGCTGTAAGATTCAGAGAATAATCTTGACTGGGAATCAGGGCTTTGTCATTTGAGAGGGGTTATTCTCAAGGCATTGTGGAGTTAGCAGAGCCAAAGCGGAGAAGGCGTTGTCATGGAACTAATGGAATTGTGGAGGTCGGACTTGCTGTTGATATGCGAGGAACTGTCTTTTGAAGTGCCGAGCAAAGTAACCAAAATTGAACTGTGCGAATTCATTCGTGAACAGGTCAAGAATAACGATCAACTGCTGGTAGATACGTGGAATTTGGTACAGGGGGAAAAAGCCCGCAAAGAAAAACACGACCAAGAGGCTAAAGAGAAAGCCGAGCGGGAGAAAATAGCAGCTGATCGAGAGTGGGAAAAAGAGAAGGAACGGCAACGGCAACAGTGGAAGGTTGAAGATGAAATAAGGAAACTAAAGATATTAGAACTTCAAAATGAAATACGAAGAAAGGGCGGTAGTGTGAGAGCCGGAAGTCCTGAAAGAGCAAGCGATGCTTATGAAATAGGTCCGCAGATAAGACCCGAAAAGTCTGTGACCGTAGCCGCGTTGGTAAATCGCGACACCACGAGGGAAGTGGCAGAGAACGCGTTCAACCGGTGCGGTAGTCCAAGGAATGCCGCAGAATCCGAGACCGTGTCCAGTGTAGTTGGACGTAATGCTAAGAAAGAGCATTCCGAGATAACGTCTCAACGACACGAGTGCGAGGATTCTCCTTCAGGTGAGGTAGGAGTGGCAACGGACAACTTTGTCGGGACAGTTGCGAGCGCGACACTTTCAGTAGAATCGATACAGGCGTCAAACCGGCAGGACCGCGAAAAGGGAGTTTTTAATATCGGAAAAGGTTTCGAGGTAGAAACAGCGGAAACCCCTTTTGAGAGTAACAACCGCGGTAAGAGCGAGTTGGGATGTCACAGTGGCTTCAGTGACAAAGGCTCCGGAGAGGCTACCTTGGTAATACTGGCACAAGAAGAGTGCGAGGCTGCCGGGGAAAAGGATAGCCATAAGAGCCAGGCGGGCTCAGTTGTAGCTGAGCACTGCAGTGCAGAGAATGGCGCGCAGAGCGACAGCCAGGCGGGCTCAGTTGTAGCTGAGCACTGCAGTAGAGAGAATGGCGCGCAGAGCGACAGCCAGGCGGGCTCAGTTGTAGCTGAGCACTGCAATGTAGACAATGGCGCGCAGAGCGACAGCCAGGCGGGCTCAGTTGTAGCTGAGCACTGCAATGCAGAGAATGGCGCGCAAAGCGACAGACAAGCTGCAGAGGACAAACCCCAAAGGAATGAGCTGGGGATCTCAGGGGCAGTTTCATGCCCGTCTGTCAGCTGCGTGGAGCTGGCACTCTGCTGCGAAGGCACAGAGGCCAGTTTGGAATCTGAGGAAAATTTCCAAAGTGCGACGGAAAAACTAGAGATAGCTAGTTATGATCAGGAGACGCACGCGGTACAGTCTAGGCGCAGAAAAAGAAAAAGGGCAAGAACCAAGAGAAAACGAATCAAATTCAAAGCCCTAAATTCGGTTGCGCGCACAGGTGCGAAAGAAAGAAATGCGGTGGAAGGAAAGGCGAAGCCTTCCCGCGTTGCGCCTCATAGACTTGCAACTGCAGTTAATGATCTGGCGACATGTGCAGCTCGTTCGAAGGCTGACTGCAGCAACGAAAAAGGAAGTATGCGTTTTCCGACCAGAACCGGCGCGAAGTGCTTCAAGGGGCATCGGCCTGTAAGAAAGAATAGACCGCGCCGTCCGGACAAACAGCCAGTTAGGAAAAAGGCAAAGCGGCCCAAGAGATCAGAAGGCGCAAGGTGGCGCGGTACTCATCGCATGCGAACGCAGGCGTCGAACAACCGCGACGACACATGCAGGCGTGTTCGGCGGGCGCACTTGAAAAGGAATCGTCCTTCACTTTTGGCCCCGCATTCTAAGAAGCGCGCATGGCGAATGAGTAGCCGAGCTTCCTGCTTGGGGCGGGAGAAAGGGGCACCTTCTCGCGCTGGTCACTGCTTGTCGTCCGGAGTCGGTTATCGACATGGTAGGAGCGAGCAAGGTTTTCGGAGAGCCTCGAGGGGGCGCGGAAACGACAGGGAGAGTCGGGGATCGTTTTTTTCTGCAGCCTTTTGTCACGAGTTGACCGCAGTACAATCAGTCAAAGCGCGACCCCGGCGGGCGCGTCTGAAAGACTAATCCTTTCAACTCGGCGGCGGGGAGTCAGCTTTCCCCCCCGCGTGGCGATTTGAAGTAGCTGTTTTTTTTTATTCCTCTTTTTTTTTTCTGTGTGTGTTTATGAAATCAGGCAGGGAAAGGCTACTTTTGAGTTAAAACGAGTTGATCGGAGGTTAGTTTTTTTCCTTACCTTAGACAAGGGCTATGGCGTCACTTAGTTAGAAGGGCTAAGGTGTCACTGAGTTAGAAATCACAGGCGTCGATTTCACATGCTACCAAGAGATAACGGCACTCACAGGAGTGCAGCTCGAGTAGAACTACGCTTAGAGTCGCGTAGACGGAGCGTTGATCCCTTGACGAAAGGGAGCCCCACTGACGTATACTGAGATGACCTAAGAGGGAACTCTTTAAGGAGCCTGAGAGATGCGCTCGGGTCCAGACCTTTGCTTCAGGCCTCTTATTTCAGTAAAGAGTTTTTAGTCCAGTGTGACGTCAATGATAGAGGACTGGGTGCTATTTTAATTAAGTCAAGTTGGCGACGGTCACGAAGAGCACCATGTTCAGTACGTCAGCCGCAGGCTGACATGTAGAGAAGCGTTAAGCGCTTTAGACAAAGAGCGCGCGTTCGGTTTAGGCGACACAGATGTTGTCGGGTTACCAGAGTTACTTGAACGGCGCGAAGTTCATATTTGAGACTGATCATCGTCTCAAACATGCTTATGACAGTTTTGTCCCCCCAAAAATGGTCGCTTGCTTAGACGGAGTCCTGCTCTCTAAAAACAGAATTTCTCGATGCGTTTCAGGAACGGAAAACCGCACGGAAATGCTGATGGATTCAGCCGATTGTTGTAGACAGGAGTACTTGGTAGGACCACCTACTGTGTGTGGGTTTTTGTTTTTAACCTTGGTACAAGCAGTCCGTCTTTGGCGATTTCAAAGGGGATATTTTGCGCTTTCTCGGCACCAAAATTGCGCCAAAATTCTGTCATGATTTAGTAAACATTTGTTGTCATTGTGGGAAGCCTGGTGGGTCTTTGGCAAATTCCGAGCGCTTGCTTGTGGGTCAGTGCCCTGTCTCGTGGAACAGTCCACTGATGCCATTCTTTGTTGAATGTTCGAGCTTGGATGCCATTTCTGGAAACCAGCCCTTCCACCCGACTCCGGCCTCATCTCTTCCTGCCCAGCGGTCGTGAACGCTGGCCATTCGAGATTTTTCGGGCCGCGGACGAGCTGTTAAGAGTGGACAACGTGGTCCTGAGAGCCGGGTGTGTCTCATCGCAAAGCAAGGGATATGACGAGGCCTGGCGCCGGCGGCAGAAGCATTGACGACGACGGACGGGGTTGTTGCACTCCAAATCACCGAACCTCCGAACCGATCGAAGGGCGCTGTGTCCCACGGACCTGGGAGAAATTACTGTCAGACGAGTGTCGTCGTTAGGCAAAGATGCGGCGACAGCTTGCGACGGCAGCGGCAACGGTGAAAGCAGAGATGCACAGCAGCACGGCAAGCAGCGGTATACGTTGGTCGAGTCGGCCTTCGGGTCACCGGACTGGATGATGCTACGCAAGGTCACGCTGAGCGAGGCTGCTAATTGAAAGACGCTGTGTCGAAGGGGTCTCGTGCTTCGGCCATCCGGCGGGGGAGTTCGAGAAGGTTCAACCACCTGCGAGGAGTCTGCGGGATTCTGCTTTCCCACGGAGGCAACGCACAGAACACTTGCGGCAGTGGTCAAGGTGACGCATCTGTGTTTGATGACTGTCTTCCCCTTCTCATCCCCCGAGCTGTGAGAGAGCGAGAGCTTCAGCACCGCCCCGTGCCGTGGGTGGTACCGCCAGCGTCATCAATGGCCCATCCGATTGGACAACGTTATTCGAACCAAGTTCCCCAGTCAGGGATCTAGGGAACGCGAACCGTATTTAACGGGATGTTGTTGTGTGATCGGAGCATTGCATTACATGGCATTCGGCATTGGATTGCATTCGATTCGATTCTCTTCTGTAAATATGTAGAATAAACCCTTCTGTACAGTTTCCTCGATAACGCAGTCCGACATCGTCATTCGGAGCCGGTACCTGCGAGGCTAAACGAGTTAGTCATCTCCAGGACCCCTCCGTCTTCAACTCTGGTTCCAGCGGTGGGATTGTGGCCCGTTCTCAACACTGGTTCCAGCGGTGGGATAGAAGCCCCATCTCTAACACTGGTTCCAGCGGTGGGCTTGTGTGGCTCCGATCCCAACAACGGAGACCTGATCCGTTGCCACCTTGGTACACGTTTCCTTATGTATGCGATTTTGCACTAACACACATTCACGAAAGACAAACCGCACAGGAATACATCCAGCAAGAGTTTTGTGCAGTACGAGAAAAATACAAGAATTATGCCGATTTCTACACGGACGGTTCTAAAACAGCACTATATGTAGGGAGTTCTATAGTACAAGGTAAATGGGAGAAAGTAGTGGGGCTGCCCCAGTGCGCTTCAATTTTCACAGCAGAATGCTTCGCCGTTGCTGCAGCTGTAGATCACATAAAGAAGAAAACATAAAGAACAGTGTTATCCACACTGACTCCCTCAGCGTAATTACAGCAATAAACCCAAGAATGCAGTCGAACCCGTAATAGGAAGCATAATACATAATGTGATAAAAGCTGTGACACAAGGACGCACAATAAAGTTCTGCTGGGTTCCTAGTCACGTGGGAATCAGCGGAAACGAGAGCGCTGATGCATGTGGCGCACTTGCCCGCAATCGTGAGGTAAAACAAGTAAACATTCCGCAGAGGGACTGCATGAGGTTTGTTCAAAATAAACTTAGAGAAAAATGGCAGGCTTCATGGGACAACGAAGTTAACAACAAGCTGCACTTGGTAAAGTCCGTCTTGGGTGAATGGAAGACCTGCAGGCACCAGGAACGCTTTATGGAAATAATATTATGTCGTCTCCGCATTGGACACACGCACATTACACATAATTTCTTACTAACGAAACAAGACAAATCTCTTTGTGAAAGATGTGGAGGCGAGCTCACAATAAACCATATTTTACTCTCATGTTCATACCTCGGAAAACTAAGAAATAAACACTTCATTAATCCTTATAATGAATGCATTCCTTTACACCTTGCGTTGCTCTTAGGTGAAAATGCCATTGTTAACTCGTCTTGTGTTTTTAGCTTTTTAAAAGAAGCAGGTGTTCTTGAGAAACTGTAAATTTTAATCCACTGCTTCGCTTTATATATTACACCTCAGCCTTGTTCTCGTCCTCGAGAAGAAGACTGAGGTGTTTATTTAATTGGCTGGGAACCTTAGTTTCCTTACCCAGCCAAGGACCGCTGATGAGGTTAACCGGCCTCCTTAAAAGCATTTACTTGTAGATAGTTCTAAAATTTCTTCCCTCTCTTATTACTCGGTACAACAAACTTTAGACCCTCTAATCCATTTTCTCACATAATAGCAAAAATCTGCATAAAAGAAATATCCTATACCTTGAGCTTGGCGCATGATAGCCTTAGCTGCTTATGAGCCATTAAACCCACCACAACAACGCAAGTGGAACCAGCCCTTTTCGTCTAGTCCTCCTCATGTCAGAATGGCTTTATCTGGTTGAGGGGATGAATGCTAGTTTATTTGTTCCTCGCGACACACTGCACACTCCTGGATTCACGGCAAAGACTGTGAAAGTGCCAAAACCTTCACAAGAACAAAGTTTCGGTTTCGAAAGAAAGAAAAACAGGAACCGCGGCCGAAATCCAGGACGAACCGAGGGCCTCCGATCACCCAGTCCGCATGACGACGGAAGCAGGGGAAGTGCCGCTATAAAAGTGCCGGAAGACAGATCATGCCTTTTTTCGTGACGCTTCTGCATAGATTCGAGTTAATGCCCGCTTATTACGGTTACCAATGTTGTCCGTGTCCTCATATGACGTGCGAAAACTCCTTAACCAAGTAACGGCTCTGACAAGGTGATGACAGTCTGTGAGGAGAAGGCGTTACGCTCGCATACAAAGCTTGACGAGCTATAGTGCAGCCTCTCGGTCTGCGCCTGGCATTTGCCTAAAGTATACCGCGCAGTGTTTAAAACGCACAACTGCGCTACTTAATTCAACGGTCCTGGCTTCCACACTCTGTTAATTCTTTCATGTGACAAATTGTAACTCGTATTCAATAGCCAGCCAACTACGACGTTATTCTGAATGGTACTCACCGTTTTAGCTTAAAGCCGAATTGCTAAAAATAAATTTGGCGCACTTTTTTTGGTTTCTTTTTCGGTTTTAAACCGGAATCAACCCGTTTTTTAACTTTACAGATTTTTATTTTAAAACCTACCAGAAATACGTCGGCGCAATCTGTGCAGGTGGATTGTACAACAAGCCGGACATAAAGTACACCCCCCGTCAAAGCTCTTCAGGCTACAGCGCTCATTTGTAGTGGAATGAATTTTCGTTTAATTCCCCCTGTAGCAAAGCATTCGAAGACCACGTCGAGCAGCAAGCTTCTCAACCCCGATAAGAAACATTCTCCTAATATTTCAAGGCCCTGTGGTATGTAATGGTGCCGCCATGGCTCCATAATGTGGGCCGAACGAAGAGACTTTTGCCTGAAGAGTTTTGACCAAGACGTGCGTTATAGAGATCAATAATTAGACGAATATAAAGACCTAAAATCAACTAATCAAGTTTTATATTTCAAATATTAAGGGCCAAGAATAGATTGCAAAATTGAAGGCGGTCAAAATCGAAGGTTTGTGCTGTTTTTAATTCTCTTAATCGAGAATGTGATTAGAAATATCAACGTCAAAGAAAAGCATTTGAAAGCTCGTTGAGCTATCTTTCCCGCATTGCATATTCATAAACTGGCTTCGCTGCACGTGGTACCGCCGCTACTACCAAATTTACTTTTTCTATACCATATCTAGTATACAAACTGCGTCTATATTCGATGCATAAGAAATGGCACTGACGCCATTTTAAATACATGCTATGCGGGAGAGACAACTCAACAAACTTTCAAATGCGCAGTTTTAACGTTGGATACTCCGAACCACATTGCCGATAAGAGCGTTCAAAATCTGGGCGCATCTTCGATGGTGACAACCTTCAATTTCACTATATAATCTTCCACCTAAAATAAATATAAGAAATTTAATTTGGCAATTTCGGTTTATTAATTGTCTAACCACTGAGGCGTATCACGTACGTGATGATCGCCTTGCTGTACAACCTGTCTACCTGCGCAGAGTGCAGCTGTGTATCTCACAAATTTCAAAATAAATCTGTAAATATTTTCTTGCAGAACGTATGCACCGCGGCTAAAATAATCGTTTATATACGCCCTGTGGCAGCGAAGCGCGTAGATAGCTCTCGAAACTATGGTCATTGGCCTCGACGGGAATAGCGATTACCCGTAAGTGTAAATTAAGGTGTAGATTAGGCGAGGCAGTGGCGGTCCCAGCGAGTGGTTTTAGTGGTGGGCGGGGGGGGGGGGGGGGGGTGAATTTTCCTACAGCAAAAAGAAAAAAAAATATAAACGATTTTTTTACTTCTTTTATTTACACAAAAAATTTTGTGCGCTTTGTTGTTGAAAAATAAATGGCGTAGGATACACATGTTATACCATTTCCCATTCTTTGAATGTTAACGTTTACGCGAACAGTATTAATTTCAATACCGCGGGTAACAAGCCGACTGCTGAATTATCCCGCCACGGTTGTCGCAGTGGTTACCGCGCCGGCGGCATGGCAAGAAAACGGTGGGGGCAGGGCAGGAACACGATACCTCGACAACCACTACGAATTGTGCTCGTATAACTACCAACGTGTAGAACGCGGAATGGTGTGAAAGGGGCACCCCCCCCCCCCCCCCCCCCCTAGGACCGCCACTGAGGCGAGGTAAGTTAGTTTAGGGTGAATGTAGGTTTGTGACTGGCCGCCGCTTATGCGCTCTGACCAAACACGATGACCAATGCGGTGGCCAGTCAGGAACCGATGTGGTGTAAGCCACAAGCATACTCGCCGATTTGCTTCCCGTAAGAATTTCATCATTTTGAATGCTGCTCGTCTTGCTAAAGATCACGCTGCCAACGCAGAAATTAAGATGCACGTCTCACAAAGCACTCCCAGGCGAAATCTGCTGCCTTGCCCCGAAGACTGAGCTTGCCACAGAAGACACTTTGAACCAGGAGTAGCCACCTGGTCGTCAACTATCCGCCATTTAAATGTCATTCACGTCGCGAGACTTAAGACTGTCACGCCTACTGGGCGTTTCCAAATGCAGAACAGGCGGGAATGTCGAGGCATCCAAGGCGCGAGCGCCCCAGAGTTTGACGAATGTCTCGTTTACTAAGCAGAGCCGCGTTTCGATCAGCAAGCGTAGCGGGTGTGCCTGATGCTTTATGCCGCGACAAAACACCGGTATCGTAAACCGCATAGGTGCACTCGCAAAGGCTATTTTCGCAGTTTTTTTTTCTTCGCAGCAACTGTACGCATGAATTGCCCCTGGGTTGTTTGCTTCGGAGCTGTCTGCGTATGCATCGCGCTATTTACCGAAAGTGTGCTCTGCATCCCGTAGAACGCGGGGATTTCCTCCACCCACCCTCCAGCGACAGCAGCTTCCTTTCTCGCCCGACATCGTTTGCTCCACAGGCTGAGTGGCGTTCTGGTCTCGGGTTGTCTAAGGCGGCCGCGGTTTGAAGTTCTCTCTGCCGCGTTTGCTCCAACGCGTCCGCGGAAGCAGACAGGCGCACAAGTAAAGCGCCTTGGAACGCTGAAAGCATCCCCCCTAAACACGTCTCCCTTTCTCCCGGGCGGCACAAGGGGAGAGGCCGAGCGAGGGCGCCGTTACATAAACGAAAAGTTCGCGCGGAACCAGCAAACACAAAGCACGCCGGCGGGGCAACGATGTTCCCGATCCCAGAACGCGCGCGAAAGCAAATGAGCTCACGGCGCGTGGTTCCCCTAGACGTCGCCGCCGCCTCGCGCGAACCCCTCTCCTAGATGGCGGCAGCGACCGGAGAAAGCGCGCACAGTGAGGAGACGCTGTAGGGGAAAGAAAAAGGAAAGAAATCCCATTCCTCAGGAGCAGGCGCCAAATCCTTCGCGGCGCCGCGCGAGCAAACAAGAGAGCGCCGGTCGGAGCGCGCGCGTTGCGGCGCCCAAATCCTTCCGAGTGCGTTTTTCATCCGCCTGTCGCGAGCAAGAAGGGGGAAGAGGGGAACCCCGCGGGGGTGGCCGCTGCTGCAAACTCGGGAGGAGAAGGCCCCGCTACGCCGCGTCGGCCCACGCGCCCGAGACGCCGTGCACGCGCGGCCGACGTTCTCCGCGCAACGCTGCGGAAGAGAGCGGCGGCGGGAAGAAAACGACCGTGGCCAACAAAGTGTTTATGCAAGACGCGTCGTCTCCCGGAGCCCCACCGCCGCGGCCGCTTTCATCCCTGGCCAACCAGAAAGCCCCGAGACGTGGCGCCCGCTCGATCACGCCCCATCCGCCGCTTCTCGCGCTGCGGCGGCGGCCAAAACCACGGCCGAGGCAAACGCAGCGTCTCGTTACTCTTCGCGACGGTTTTTACGTTGGAACGCCAAATGAGACGTACAACGAAGCGAAACCTTTGAATCGCGCACTACGCCCGCTTTGGTCACACGGCGAGTCAGCACCGTGAGTCTGCGGAGGCCACTAGGCTCAGTGATGAACAAAGGAAAAAATGGCTGAGGCTTAGCTTAGGTTAAGCCTAGTCAGATGCGAAGCATATTGTCGCCGAGTTGCATATCGAGGACGCCGCTTGGCTAGACGTTCTTCACGCTCTTCGTCAGTCTCTGTAGCACGCCGCAACTTTTGCTTCTCATTCCAACGGCAGCCCTGTCTCCAGGAGGCATCTCTATCCCGTGTACGCCTAGCAGAGGCAGGCGCACCCCCTTGTATACCGCCGCTCCAGCATCACGTGTTCACTAAAGCGCACCTAGCGGCAGAAGCAGGAAACACATTGGTCGCGACGCCTCGCGCGACGGCGCGAGCTGGGCCCCCGTTTCTCATCTGCTGTGACGTCACGCACCACGTGGTCATCCTTGGTCACGACGCCTCGCGCGACGGCGCGAGTTGGGCCCCCGTTTTTCATCTGCTGTGACGTCACGCATCACGTGGTATGACATGGAGGTCACGAAAGGTCAATGGTAACGACACCGCCGCGCTCGAGGAGCTGGGTTGGGCTATTTTAGTATGCTTCGCATAAAAGGCATCGCCGACAGATGCCACCACATCGAGGCAGAGTGTCCAGCTTGGCAACATAGCAATCCGTGCCCGTTGCATGGAGCAGAGGAGATGACCTCCTTCGTTCGAATTCCCGGATAAAGCGGATCCTTATATGGTCACGCAGCTTTACGACCTCGCTACCTTCATCCCATAGCTCACCGTACTACCCGCATGCCTAACCTATCTCTGCGCTCATATCCAGACGACCTTCGCTGCATCAATGGCATCAGAGTGCAGTCCAGTGCCGTGTGAAATGTTAAAAGGCTATGAAGCAACAAGCGAAGCACTCACGTACACTTGGGTTCGAAGTGACTGTTCGCCACATCTAATAGTAGCTACGCGCCCTCGACGTCAGGACAGATCGCCAGCAGGCATCGTCCGTCCAATGAATCAAAGGCAGGACCGACCAGTGATGACAGAGTGAAAAGCAGAAATCGTGAACAGAATCGTTGCAAACTACGGCCACAGGTTGACAAATGCGAAAGTAACGAAAATCGTACCAAGGGGCGTCGCAGCGCCCGGTTATTAGGTGCCTAAGCTTCCGGGCGTGGACGGCGGCACTCGCGAGCGCTTCGGTTGTGCCAGCGGCGCGGTGCGGCGTCCGGCCACATAAAGAGCCTCGCCCCTGCTCCAGCCTTCGGGCGTACTTCGCCCTCCCCCACTGCCTTGTCGCCTCAACGATGCGGCGGGAAACGGCGGCGTTTGCTCGCTACATGAAGACCTACTGTTTTTTTTCCCCGTTTTTTTTTGTTTTCGCACTTGATGCTGCGCACAGTTTCCCGATTTGCGCTCTGCGGGGGCACTGGCCACTGCCTAGCAAACCGAAAAGCGAAAGCAGAACGGGAGCGAAGCAGTTTTCACACTGGTGGCGCCATCTCTCGATAGCTGTCCGCAAGACGAACGAGCGGTTTCGCGGTCGTCCGCAAGTTTTTTCGCGCGTGATAATCTCGCTTTTTTTTCCCTTCTCTCCTTACTTTTATCTGGAAGGCCGGCCCGCAGAACGGAAGCGCCCAGGCTCAGCGTCCAATATATCAGGCGCGCCGCGATTCCTTTTATGCGCCACGCGCGGGGCGACGACGAAATACGACGTAAAAAGTAAGCGAACCATTTTAAATTCATCCGAGGGAGGCCGCCAAGTGCTCGTGCGGCAGAATCGATGGACCCCCGATGGCTCTTCTCGCTCGTCGCTTACACATTCCTCGCTCCTCCTCCTCTCGCCGCCCATTTATACTGGCGGCGCAATCAGGAACCTCCCTCGGCCAACGAGATGCGGCGAGGAATTTCATGAGATGCTCCGCGAGAAATAGGAGCCAAAGAAAGCCACGAAACATACGGCGAGAAACGAATAAAGATTCGAAAAAGAAACGGCGGAGACAAACTCTCTCTCTTCTTTTGATCCGGAGCTGATACCCGTGGCGTTCGCGCATTGAAAAACCTCAGCAGCCGTCGACGCAGCCAGTGAGTTTAAGCAACGCTCTGACGTCTAACGAGAGTTTAAACCCCCTGTCGGTAGTGTGCCCGCAGGTAGCGCCGTGACGGAAGCGAAGGGTGCGGCTTGCGTGGAGGGATCGGCGTTTCTTTCCCTCTTTTTTCCTTCTCGCCGTGCTTCCGGTTCGGGCGCTTATACTTCCGGTGCGAAACGTCAACTTCACATCGCTGGACCACCCGCGCGCTTTTTCGAACCTAAATCGCCAGCGAACCCGCCGCCACCTCCAGCTTTATTAATATTAAGCAGGCTGCCGGGCCGCGGCCGAAAAGGACACTGACGCTCTAAAGCCCGCCGGCAAAGAATATTTTATGTTTTGCAACGTACGAGGCTATTCTTAGTTTTCGATGACGTCAAAAGGCCCATGATCGCTCACTCGCGCCCAGAGAACTTCGCTCTCAAAATCATGGCAAACAAAAGAAGCTAAAAGAGAATGCCAGAGAAGAAAGAGAAATGGGGCGCCTTACATTTAGATGTAGGTGTATATGCGTTCATTTGTCTTCTTCCATCAGCTTTTTTGATGCGCCGTGCACTTGTTTTCGTTTGTTCAGGTAACCTTGCGCTTCGGGACAGCCCGAGTTTGACCGCCTTTCTCCTTGCGGTAACTTGGCACTTGAGCCCCCGGCCGCTATCGTAGCATATACACTTATATATAGTGCCCACTTTCATGCTGAAGAGAAGCGAGAATAACAGCCTCTATTGCTGTAAATTCCGTTCTTTTGGTGCTGCGCTATCGTAAACTTTGATGTGCAAGGAGCGACAAGTCTGAAAATGCCCCTTGATAATCGAAACTTGCTGACGTGAAGAATGCTTCCCTGGCATTCGATGTCGACGTCTTTCGTCTAAACAGGATGCAAAACCCATTTAAAAGTGCTTACACTGAATATTTATGTGTGGATAAGGGCTAAGAGCACTTTTTGGGGCCACGAACAGGGTACAGCATAGTGTGTGTTGACTTGCGTGTAGTAACGCGGCGGCATATGTATTCACGCGTGGCCATCACCACAAACGAATCGCTTCCTTTCAAGAAGCCATTTCATAGTAAATCTCTAGGCGGTCACAATTAAGTGCATAATGCATAGTCGTAAACGCCACACAAGCCGCGAGTCCGCTTCGCCGCTCTTGTGACGTCACGTTCATTTGATGTTACCCATGTCCTTCAGTTTTTATTGCCCTTTGATGCGTTGAGTGAGCCGGTATCACATTTGGCTTTGATTATCACCCCTAAAACATTCTTCCCCGTGTGCCACGCCACAGTTGTCAAAAGAGCCCAAACCGTTGCATTTGTGACCTGCTATAAGATGACTCACTCGCAGAGGGGAATGCGAAATTTTCAACAAATGCGGTGAATCTGTAGCAAGTAACTAAAGGAAGACGAGCAAGAACAAGAAAGAAATAAGCGTGCCTGTACCTCTTTTGCAGCTTGCTACCCTTATTATGAGAGTTCGGTCTTCAAAATCATGTCCAACATTCTGAGAGAAAAATCTTGAAAATTGGAAAATTGTAACACTCTTATGAAAATATTTAGGGTGATGGCCCATTCTTCTGAAATGTAGCAAAATCTTTCTTTTACAGTGTTTCCATTTCCGCAGCGAACATTTCAGACTTCCATAGAAAAGCAATGGGGAAAGCTTTTGACGATAGCAAAAACGTTAATGGAAAAAAAAAATTGCAATACTGTGGTTGCGTGATCTGCGGATATATTGATTGTTATAGTGAAATAAGATACATTATATGAAAATATTGCGTTCATAAACAGTTTCCAGCTCAAAATCAGTGTTTTCCAGCATTGTTTGGTAAGAAGGAAAAAAAATTTGAACGCAGATTGCTGTTTTCCAGCATTCCCGTTGCCTAACTGACGTCGTATCTTAAAAGATAGTGTCCTAATAAGCGGTACAATACGGGATATTCCGACAGCGCAATCAGTGAACGCCTACACGGCGAGATGCCGCAGACTTGACATCAGTGCCGCTGTCTTGGACACCACTTTTAATTGCATGGTAGTCGGGGAATATTTAAGTATATTGTTATGAATGTATTGATGGGGATGGTGTAATATTCCCATGCGTAGCAAAATCTTGCTTTTAAACTGCGTCCTGCGCTCGCAACGCGTATTTAAGACGGCCATAGGACACCAGCAGGCCCGTTTTAAAGAATGAATTGCAGAACACTACACAAGCGTCCTGAGGAGTGTTCTGCAGATGCATTGATTGTTATAGTGTAAATCTTGTGATATGCAAAAAAAAGTGCGTTCATGAAGAACAAAAAATTCACTTGTCCAAAATTTCTTGGCGTGATACGGTACATCGGAGACGCTGAAGAAAATCAAGAATTCATTTTAGTAGTCAGAACGCAACTCTTCCTCCAGCATTCCGGTTGCAGAATAAAAATTAAAAACAAAATAATAATCGCTATATATGTCGTTGGAAAAGTCTGGCATGATGCGTAAAACCTCTCGGTACATATATATGCGTTGCCAAAAATTTTCTCATGCAACAGCAACCAACAAAAACAAAAACTGAAATGGGCGAACCTCGCAATAAATAGTCCAGCACATTACAGCAGAACTTCATGACGATATTCATGTCCGTGTTTCACAGCACGCATTGAGAGTTCATCTCAGCACCACAAAAATAGTTCACGCTTCAAAGCCTCCAAAGGGGCTTTTTTTATAAACTCCGCGGCGAAACACCCATTCAGAAAACTCCTTTCAAATTCAGCAAAGTTCTGTCTCGAAAACCGTTGTTGGGCTACATGACTAGCGCACTGTAAACTACCCCAGAGACCGAGGCTGAATGAAGACGCTCGTTCTTACTTTGACTTAGGCTCTCCTGCGACCCCGCCTGAGAACAACTCGTCGGAATGGTGGTCACAATTGGATGCTTTTCCCTGAGACATCACTTGTTCGGATGCTGTGAGAGCATGTTCTCGGCTGTGTAGGCTGCCGAAAATTTCTGTGAACTCTGCTAGCCACCCTCCGATTGCACGTCCTAACATGTCTCAAAATGCAACACTTTACGTCCCGTCCAAAATTGCCAAATTAGCCTATATTGTGGGCCACTTGCGGAATTCGAGCGACTTTAAAGATTGAGAAACAAAGTTTGCGACGCAGAACAGACGGCGCGTCTTCCTAATGCTGTCGTCGAGAATCTGGCCGGAGGACATTCCTTGGTCCCGATCCGGTGTTTGGGCAGCAGAAAAATTCTGGGCGTAAATTGACGCTGACGCTTCATCGATTCAAAGCGAGCGCAAGAAGCTCGCATCCCGGCGTCCCCACCGCGTGGCAATCGCAGTCGCTCGCGGAGGCACTTTCCACTCTCACGAAGACAAGAACTGCGCATAATTAATTTTTGATCGGCCCGTGGTCAGTGTTTCCGCCTTTGATTGCCCTTTGATTGCCCTTCGATCGGCCTTTGATTGGCCTTCGATCGGCCTTTGATTGCCCTTCGATCGGCCTTTGATCGACCTTTGATCGGCCTTTGATCGGCCTTTGATCGGCCTTTGATCGGCCTTTGATCGGCCTTTGATCGGCCTTTGATCGGCCTTTGATCAGCCTTTGATCAGCCTTTGTTGAGTGTTTGATGAGCGCTCGATGCTTGATGAGAGTTTGACCAGTGTTTGACCAGTGTTTGACCAGTGTTTGACCAGTGTATGACTAGTGTATGACCAGTGTATGACCAGTGTTTGAACACGCCAGAAAAGCTAGTGCATTCCAACAAAAAGAGCAACGCAGGACGGCATGCTGGCTTGAGATGATAGTTGCACTCAGTGGGACGTGATGTGTGTGTCACGGCGCTCGTTCCATTTGCGCTATAAACATGAACCGGCAGTGCTAAGCTGCCTTCAACTCAGGCGCCAACAAAACTTTGCCCTGGCCATCAAAAGTGTAACGGGGACGATAGCCTATGAGCTCAACTCGTGCCAGTCGACACCCAAGGTTTGAGCTGTTGTAAGCAGCGCCTACCTGCGCTGCGAAGAGCCAAGTCAAATAAGGCCATTCTCAACGCTATGAAACTATGCAGACACACCGCGGCATGGAAATATTTTCGAAAGAAGCACGTCAGGCCTCCGTCTCGAGCCCTTACGTAGAGGCCTGACGTGAGAAAACTTGTCGAGTCATATTTAAGGCATGATGGCATTCACGTGGCGTCACAAGCGCAATTTTGGCGAACAACGCGCAGCTTCATTGGTGCCGTACACCCGAAACAGAAAAGGGTAAAAAGGGAGTAAACTATCCTCTAGCGAATTCCCTTTTATTGAAGGTAGTGCGCTAGAAAGCAGCTTACTCCATTTTGCTGCCATATAGGCGCATTCGTGTTTACTGTGTACGGAGCAGCTTCAGTGGTGCCTTACGGCGTGCTCCATGTACACGAAAATGGCGGCCACTGTAGCTTTTTAAAACTGTAGGATAATAAAATCGTCTTTTAAGTCAACACACACCATTCTGCAGTTGTAGCGTCCCAAGTACGCTTCTCGCTCTGCTGATCGGAAGGGACCTATTTCTTGATTGATCGAAGCACTGATCGCGCGACTTCTGTGTTGCGAAACAACGCTAAATCCCCCGGTGATTGGTACTAATGAGATTGCGCAACGGAGCCCCTGTCAGCACTTGTTGGTTCTTCTGCTCATTTTTCAACATCTGCCGTGTCGTGGCAGCGGGCCAGCAGGGATGTCGCAAGCTTGCCCATTATCTTTATTGATCAGCCATTCTCAGAAATCCCATATCGGTCCACTATCAACTTGGCACTGACGTCATTGATATATGTTTTTTAAGCCGCCTTCTAGAGAAAATTCATTTTTTTGTAGTCTGGAATATTTGTGGCTCTCTCTTGCGCTGACGTAAAATATTGCAGCATGTGTGTTGCAGACATTGCAAACAATGCAACATTGCAGACTGCAAAACACTCAACGTTTTATCGGATGAGGAATACATATGCAGAGAAGATGAGCCACAGGTTTGGATAACCGAAATGACAACTTCGTCGGATGTTCTTTGTCAGTGTGGTTGTTTTTCACGCGCCCGGACTGTGCCTTCTAAAGTCTTCGATTATAGACTCACATGTCGGGCAAACATAACCTAAACAAACGTCGCTTTACAAGAACTGAAAATGTGAGGGAAAGCATACTATGCGCAAGTCATGCAACGAAGTTTTGTGTACAGGCTTCTCCACAGGAAAAGACGTTAAGCAAAACTTTCTGTTGTACCTATTCCAGGAGTTCTGCACTATTTCATCAGAGACGGGGTGAGGGTGGGATGGCGGTGAGATGGGGAGATTAAACTCTACGTGGGTATCGCGCCTCTGTTGCTCCTTAGAAAGGTAATATAAATAAAATAAACAAAATGCAGCGGAAGGGGCCTAATGTATAAGGTGCATTATGAGGAACTCTTTGCAGCATCTGAAATCACGGTCACTTAGTTTTTGTGGCGCAGGACAAATTTCGGGGTGGTGCACCCCTGACCTCTAATTGGTGCCGTCACTGTCATGCGTAAAGTGTGAGACGCCGGTGAGGGTGCGAAGAACGCGCTTCCTGCTTTAGTCTTACAGCGGATACCGCCCCCGTGAGCCATACATCTCAAAATAATTTTGTTGAGTAAATAAATTACATTGGTTATTAATTTTCTGAAAAACGCGCGGATGTGGCTAAATTCCATTAGCAATTACTTCTCCCGCAAAGTAGTGCCATTACATTAGAATTACTCCCGAAAAGCAATGCAGTTATTCTTAAATTACTTTTTGGTTTTCATGCATACAAAAAGTAAACAGTAAAAGAGAAGCACTGACCCCTCTAAACACTCAATCACTGCATACCTACTTCGGTTTTCCCACCGGATTTCGTCCCAGCCAACTATTCCCTCATGCCCCTTCTTTCCTATATAGCACGGGCCATTACAAAGATCAGACAACACCAACAAAACAAAGAAAACAGAAGTATAACGGAACACTGGACACTTTCATTGCGTTCAAGACACAAACGGTGAACCTTGCTGCCCAGAGCTGTCTGCAGTGTTTGAAGCCTGCGAAGCAGGTTACTTATTGCTTCGGTGGTCTTTAGAATCGACCTTGGCAGCTTGCACATGGTAATGTTCGCGCCATGCACATTTCCACGGTGCTCATGGTCGATGCGAAAATGATCACGTGTAGAAGTTTCCGTGCACGTTAAAGTACCCAATTGGGCGGAAATAAATCCATAACCGTCGAAATACGGCGTGCCTCATACCGCCACGCAAAAATCCATTAACTAATCGCGAACGGCGGCAGGTTGGATAACGGCTTAGTAAGACGAATTTCTTTAGCTAAGTTCTCGACTTCCTCTGGCGAAATGCTCTCAGTGCTGCAATCGGGCGATATTACGCGAGAAATTTTTTGAAGCCAAGAGACTGACGCTCAGGTGGTTGCTAGCCACAGGCGGGACTCTCCTTGCCATTGCTGCGGGGAATTGCCCGGCAAATAATATAATATAATATAATATAATATAATATAATATAATATAATATAATATAATATAATATAATATAATATAATATAATATAATATAATATAATACACCTCCGCACCTCCACCTAGGCTGTTACGCGGAAATACTATTTACATTTATTTACAAGAGGTACGAGGTGTAGAATAAATAGCTCCTAGCCGGGAGCACCAACATGAACAGGGAGACCCATCAACCTCTTCTACTTCGTCCCTTTTCACGCGGGAAGCCACTTCGTCTTCCACTTCCACTTCGTCGTAACAATGTAACAAAAATGCAGGCTCTGTCTTCGTCGAGAGCAGATGTAAGCATGAAATGTTTGCATCCTTCATATTCCTCGTATTCTCCCTCCATATTCTAAATATTATTTAGTCCTCCATACTCTTCAGTGTCCTTCATGTGCCGTCAAAGTGCGTAGAGCAGAAACCTTTCTAGTTGCCGCCCATGAAGCATGGCGGAGACGATGCCAGTTCTGTCTTGTGCATCCACACATGAAGTCCGAGTCAAGCCCGTCCGGATGCAGCGTAATAATGTGGTGTTTGCTTTCTTTACGCTACGGGACACACAGGGCTATACCTGGGCGGAGACCACAGAACTTTAAAATCGTTGATCGCCTTTTCTGCGAATTGTCTCGTGGCGTCGTCAGGCACTTTGTCTGTAGGCTGAGCAGACAGCACTTCACGAGTGACGCTGTCAGTATAACCTGACTGCCGAGAAACATGCTTGATAGGCCCTATGTTATCTGTACTGTTGAAAAAATAGGTACTTAATAAATAGAGCATGCTCAACGAGGAGAGCCCGGAAACCAGCCTGGATCATTGAGCAGCAGGATGAAAAATTTTGTTCGAGGCCAGTGTTAGGCCCCTGGAAAAAGAGCTCTTACTCCTCCAATACCTATACTGCTCATCTACCCAGTCCAAATGAAGCAAATCCAGGAAGAATGGTAAGGCAAGCGGAGATAATGGCAGTGTTACATGTGAAAATAACGATGTTGTCATCGAAGAATAGGCACTTGCGCTCCTGTGCAGGAATTTCAATATGGTTTTTTCCTACGTCGATAAGATTTTCTATCCGCCGCGTCGTCGCATTACTTGGTGTATTTTGAAGCCATTCTTGTTCTCTATCTTTTCTTTCCCTCTGCTCCTCCTCCTGCATCTGCCTGAAACTCACGACAATACGGTGCGCGCGAGACATAATAGTTCTTTTAAAAGTGAAAACTTGTTAGCCATTCTGCTAACATTCGCACCCCTAATTTCCCCTCTTCATCAGCACTTAAGTTTCTCTCGTGGCACGTCCTGTCCGCTCCATCTTTCAGTCATTCGAACAGAAGCTCTCCGAACACGTCTTTCCCAACACACGTATACGTGTCTGCAATTCTCGCTCTCGCAGCCGCTTGTGCTGAGCGTTCTCAGCTCGTAATAACCACTGACGCGGACCAGCCGCGGCGCCCCCAGCGCAGGCGTGATTCATCTCTATATACTATATAAGGAGGGCGGCAAAACGATTCCACAGCCACGCCTGCTGTCCATTTGTATGCGTCGAGGTGGCGAAACGTCGGCGTTCGCTTGCAAGCAGCAATATATATAGCTTTGGTGGCTTAGCCCTGAAAGAGGGCAAAATAAGGGAGCAGAGAGGAAGGCGCGGTGCATGCTCTCGATCAGCTTTTGTTTTGGCTCGGACCGGCCCGAGACATCATTCCTTTTCTTGCGGCGCGGCGCCCTTTGCTCGCGGGTGTCGTCACAGCCAATCTGTCACGGCTGCCGTGAAGGCCGAGCGGTATTCGTCTTCATTGGCTTCGCCGCGGATGGCAGCTGCAGGCTGACTCCGGTGACGACGCGACGGCGCTTTGCAGACGCCTTTTCCTCCGCCAGATGCTGGACTCCCTTTTCTACTTCTTGTGTACGCATCCGCGTGAGCGGTGCCCAGCGCACCAGCCGTGCGCTGCTTGAAGTTAGGTCTCGTGCATCACCGGGTGTTTCGCTTAACATGGAGCATGATAAACAAAGTATCCCCGTTCGTGTCAGCGCAATGGCATCGGAGTATTGTTCTCAAGGGAGGGTGCGTGACGACAGGGCTTAAGGAAGAAGGATGCAGACGGGATGAGCGGTGTACCATAGCAACTATATTGCGCATATTACCAATGGTGTTATTAGCGGCCACCTTACTGGCACGGGAGGATTCATTAATCTTGAATTGATGGATTCAATAGAAAGGCTAGTTATGAGGTTTTATAACATAAACGTACATCCTCCAGGGAGCGGATTCTCCTAAACGGCATTCCTTTTTCTCAACGTCTCTTTCTTTTTTTCACATTTCTAACCCCCGGTAGAAACCTGGTCCGAGATTACGGCTCCTTGCTGCGGCTAAGATTTTTTGACTGTTTACAACTTGTTTATGTCAGCGTGCATTTCGGTCAGTGCTGCGCAAGCTCAGCAAGCTTCCTCTATGCAATCTGCCAATCCCAACGCTGCTATCTTTAGGGGCAATATAGCTGCGCCTGCGCCTTGCCATGGCAAGGACCGGTAAATGTGCGCCGCGAGAACCGATGCTCCCAAAGAGGGCGCGCAAGCCACTGATATTTGACTGCGCGTTCATTTTTTTTTTGCATCTATTCCTCGCTTTCTATGTTTAGTTGCCGTCACAAAAATTTCAATAATCTGGGTTCCGTTGAAAACTTGTTGTGCACTTTGTGTTATTCTATTGAAACCAACAATTTTTCATGAAAAAAATGTTATAGTAGTAATTTCTGACGAATATCGGCTGCAACACCATCATTTGCGCTCGTAGCGACAGCATAAGCATCACAGGATCTCCCGTCCCCTCTGCAGAGCTATCTGTGTGGAGTGGGCGGAAAGTATTTAACGCGAGAATTGACGAAGACTGGATAAATTTTTCGTGTATTTCGTGAGACTGAACTTGAGGACAATTAATAGGGTTTCAAATTGGACTAGTTGGTAGTTAACATGGTCAAACATAATTGAGCTTTTGAAAAGACTTGGGACAAAACAGGGACTACACGAACTCTCGTGTGCAACGGCGTAGGTTAGGGTTCTCTACGACATCTTGCTTCGGCGATGAGTTCGATGAAAAAACGTATGCGTGTTAGCGGAGACACTGATGGTATGTTGAGGCCCGATGTTGAGGCCAGTGTCTCCGCTAACACGCATACATTTTTTCATCGAACTCATCGTCGAAGCAAGATGTCGACGACTAGAGAACCCTAACCTACGCCGTTGCGCACGAGAGTTTGTGTCGTCCCTGTTTTGTCCCAAGTCTTTTCAAACGCGCAGTTATATTTGACCATGAGGACAATATATATATATATATATATATATATATATATATATATATATATATATATATATATATATATATACAGGACATATAAAAGCTGGCGTGTATCGCCAGGGTATTGCGTTCTAATCACAAATAGACCACCCTCACCAAAAACGGAGCTTTTTGTCAGCTGGAAAAGACCAATTAAAGAAAAACAGTTCTCGTCATCAACGGTCCAATTCCCGAGAAAAACGCGCATGCCTGCACAAATTTCTGGTGCGTATCCCAGAGACTACACCCCAAACACCAATACACCTATATGGGAGTAAACTGTCCTCTAGCGCACAGCTTTCTATGAAAGGGGTTGCGCTAGAGGACAGTCTACTCCCTTTTTGCCCCTTTCTGTTTGGGGTGTACGCTACGACGCCATTCACTTCAAAACGGCGGCAAAAGCCCGGCCTGTTATTACTTATGAAAAGAGACCATCGCACTCGATCAGATAAAACAAGTACTTCCAAGTAAATAAAAAATATTCAAGTAGCGAGCAGATTAATCTCGACGCCAGCGGTACGGCGCATTCATAAGTCACATGCGTGTGCGAGCAACCAAGCATGCACTTCATAAGGGGTAAGAAAAATTTAGTAAATCATAAGAAACTGCCCTGCTTGTCTAACATGTAACCTTCACAGTCTTTGCTAGTGTTTGAAATCCACAGAAAAGATAAGAACATTACAACAGTGTGTAAATAAACCGTTGAATGGCTTTCGCGCACGCTGAAGCAGCGCCAAATCACTGCAGTTGAAAATCAGGCCTCCAGGGAATGAGGTTCTGAACTCCTCTTCATCAGCGTTAGCTCCAAAGATGCACACGCATCTTCTCTCAGGACGTATGCTGCGGCAGAAGGAAAGAGCAAAACGCACTCAATAAAGACTTCGCGATTACAAGCACCGCGAAGTTGCTTGCCACTTCTTTGTCGTGACAGTTGTGAGGTTCTATGCAGAATAAACTGCTTCAACAAAGCCTAAAGTTTATGGCCGTTACCTTCGGAGCAGTTCCTGCATTGGCGGCTGCTACATTTGGGTTTACTCGATGGGCGATAATGATTATCCAAACTGATTATTACCCAAACTGATTCAATTAAATGACCCCGCCACCAACCTCACGGTAGTAAGCCGTCTGGCAGTAGCTTGAAAGATAGCATCATTCGATAGCATGATGCACTGGAACGTCGGAGTTTAAAAATTTGGTGTAATCGCAATGACACCGGCACTGTGGAAAGCTTTTCCAAACTGTTGAACAATGATTGCTTTCAGGGAGTTCACGTGTTAGGCAATTCATATTCGAGTATATCACCATCCCTAATACTGCGTAGTAGCTGAGCTTAAGCCCGGGTGTTCCGTTTGGAATCCCTGAGTGCATGAGTTGCGGATGATTTAGCTGGGATAGCAAACTAAACAAAATGCTTAACAAGAGAAAAGAAGAGCATTCGTTGCAAGGTTACGTGCATTATCCTCCTGCTCTTCTAACAAAGCTGCGAGCAGGCTCGCTTTCAACCAAATGCACTCTCCTATGGTATAGAAGGAATTACTTTCCACGTTCCCTTCGTCCAACATAAGGACGCGGGAATCAGAGCAATTTTTATCCACGTCGTGAAGCAGTGTTCATTTCCCTACTGATAATTCCCGCATTCGGGCGTCCAGGATGCCATATCTCCCATATCTCTTCGAGGGCTGGAAAGGCTTATGCCTTAAGCCAAGCGATAAGAAATAGGAAAAGAACTGAAAGCATTGGCCGATTAATACCCCTGCAGAGCGGCACCGGCCTATCGCCATTGATTTGAATGGATATTGGGTCAATGGACACTGCAAGTGCCCATCTGACAGTGGCATTAGCTTCGTGGGAGACCGAAAGTGGAAACGTTTTCAGTCTACAGTTACGGCTACTCGAGCGGAAAAACGCCCGTGGCAAGCTGTTGGCAGGGAGGTGTACTTACGTAGGAGAGGCTGCATTGGAAACGACACGAAAGTTACGTGACAGTTCTTTGAACTTCGCTCTAGGGCCGTTCTGGACATGGTTCTGTAATATGGATGTACAGCCGGCCAAATCTTTAGCTTGCGTGCGCGACGGCCGCGTTTTTCGTGCTCCTGCAGCTTATGACGGCGCAAAATTGCTAAGATATCAAATTTAAGCAGAGACTCACTAAACCCCTGCTTAATATTGAGCTTTCTCCAAGTTTGCTTCGTCACAAAGCGCACGAGCGCTGAAAAAGCGGCCGTCGCGCACGCCAGCTAAAGATTTGGCCGGCTGTACGTGGCGGTGGTTGAGCGCGCCGCGTCCAGAGCGGAGTGCGGAGTGCTATTGTGCTATGCCCTGCAATGACTCCTAGAGCGTCCAAGAGGTGGCGGCACCGACGCTCGGCACAGGTACTGGATGGAGCAGAGCTAGTCGTTGGCTTCTCCATCCCGCGCAGCTGAAGAACCTTTTAAAAGTTCGCGACTTTAACGGTGCGAAGACTATTACGCGATCTTAAGTGGAATCCAGGTCTGATTCTTCATTCATGGCTTAGATTATGCATCGATAGTCACTTGTGCGAATTTCTTGGCCTTCCCTGTGTGCACACAAAGGCCGCGGCATACTTACAAATCGCCGCTGTGCCAAGCTTCGTCTCTCCGCACTTACACGACTAGTGGACTTGTGGAAGCGATTCTTATCTGTCGCACCTGTTTCGCAATTGCCCATTCAGACTGCTGCGGGAAACGAGAAGGATGCACACGCATAATGTCCGAAATGCCGCGTGTGTTCTGAAGGCGCCATTCTGCAGCCAGAGATAACGCTGACCTTCCGAAGCGTAGCATTCACGCGCAATGAGCGAGCTCGCTTCAATCTCGGCGCGCCTAATAAGGACGCGCTCTCAGTCATCCCCGGGCACCTAACACACAGCATGCATACGTGTACAGCGGATAATAACGCTCTCGCGCGCACCGCGGCTCCCCGGGGGACACTCGGTAAAAACGAGAACAAAAGAGGGCCGACGACAGGGGCCGCTGCACAGTGCCGCACGCACTCGTAACCCGCACGTAGGCAGCAGCGCGCGAGAAGCAGCAGCAGCGGTGGCTCGGGACGCCTGCGCAGTGTCTGCGTATTCGGCGGCGTATTCTTTTGAGCGGAGCCGGCCCGCGCGGAGCGGGCGCCAGACCGCTGTTCTTCTTGTTCTCGACAGCGTTCCTTGGGCGCTGCTGCCAGGGGACGCCAAATGAAGACGGATCGCGGCTCCCGCTCGGCGCAGCACAGGCGTGCCGGTGAAAGCAGCACGAAAACGCGGCCTTGCCGCCAGAGGGTGGCAACGACGGCGGCGCTGGGGATCTGCCTTGCGCCCCTTCCCCACTTTCCCGCTAGCTCCCGGAGAAATCTAGCGCGCTGTGTCAGAAACAACAGAGCCCGCAGCTGCACCGAGGCGGGAGCAGAAGTAGGGAGTGGGGCTAGGTGCTGCCTCCGAGCGCGCTCTCTGCGAAAACCGCTTTGCTTTTGCTTCGGGCCGTCGGCGTATCGTGCCGTTCGTTTGTACGCTTTGAGCGCCAGTGGTGCGGCCGGCGGCAGTCGGCTCCACATTGCCGGGCATGTGCCTCGTTGAGATTTGGCTTGCCCGTGAGTGCGCCATACTGTACAGGTACGAACGCACGCCTGCACTGCGGAACACGCCTGACAAGGGTGCGCTGTCGGCGACGCTGCGACAGGCGTGGACGCAAGAAAAAGAGCGCGGGGGGTCATATATATCAATTACTGGCCGAGTGTTGCGCGAGCTTCGCCGTGTGTTCGTATGTACGTGGCCGCGCGCTCGTTGAAAATTAACACGAGCCGGTGGTCGGCGCCGACGTGAGCGAAGAGGGAGAGCGCCGGGAAGGGAGCGGACGGCGCCGAAATCGCCTCATGAAAAATGGATCTCCGCCACCGGCGCCCAGGGGAAGAGCGTCCCGCTGGGAGAGACACGCCGAAGAGCAAAATGGGGCGCAAGAAAAGGCAAAACTCATTGCGCCGCGCGTAACCCTTTCGGCCGGAGGAGTTAACGCGCACGAGGCGAGCACAGCCGGAGCCGCGTTCTTGATTCTGCGCGCTCATCTTGTTGCTGATCATTGCCTGCGCCCCTTTCTCTCCCGCTGGGCTGAAAAGTTCGGCCGAGAGACCTCGTTGTTCATGCATGTTGATGGGTTTCCCAGCGTCGCGTTGAGCTCGTGTGGCTACGCGGTGCGCGCTATGCGCGAGGCGGCGTGGTTATAGCGGCACCTTACTGCACAAAGCAGAGCCAGCGAAACTCTCTACACGTGTGGCGAGAACTGCAAAATCCCGTGCCATCGCGGCTCAGGAGTCGCGCTTGGAATCGCCGTCGTGTTTACAGATGACCGTGGAATCTTTTCACCCTGAATACTTAAACTTTCAGGCCAGCTCCTTAACGCCTCCTATGCGCACTCTATAGGCCTACTGGTGTTTTTCAACTGTGTATTGCGTTCCTGTTACAGGGGTATTTTATGCGAAGGGATACAGTGCGGAAACACCATAGGTGTTTCCATGCAGAAAAGTGCGTGCGTGTTTTTGTGTGCAGCGTGCGTTTTTGTACGTGTGTGCTCATGCTGGTATCACACGGATTCATACCTGGCGTTATGTTGCGATACCAACGGGATCAAGTCGGTCCACCCCGCGGAAACAATTTTCCACGGTACTTGCCCGCAATTTCGACAAAAAGGAAATTCTAGAAGAGCTGTAATGAAAAGGACCAAAACTGCGATCATAGCACTAAAACAACCATAAATCACACCCGTGAACTGTGTTGCGGGAAACAGTGCTTCAGGTTGCAGTATTTTAAATCCCTTTCAGCAAGTTTTATCAGAGTCTTTAGGATTTTTATGCGCTCTTCTAACAGGAGGTTCCCTGTTAAGCTGTTAGGTTTGGGACCTCCTTCGGTATTTACCAAATATGTCTGAGTATTTCGTGATCGATTGCAATGAACTGATTCTGATTCTCAAATGTCATCGTGTTTTCCAAAGTGTTAAAAGTACGAGTGAGAACATCCAAGTTCAAAAATAAAGCGCGCTTTGGTTTGGGAGGCGTGCACGGCAAAAGAAGTGCTGTTTTGTAGTTATTGCTCGTAATTATAATTGTATAAGGAATATCTTGAATGCGCATCACTTTATTTTCCTCACGTGTTTTATGTGCAATACATGCAGTGTTCTGGTTAACTTTTAGTACGAGGGAGGTGCAGGCTTCGGTTTCCAGTGCCGCCAGGTATACTCGCCAGTTTTTCAGTCGACGCCAGCTTTTCCCTGGCCTGGCGCTCTGCTCTCTGCTTGCGAAATGCTTGCGAAAATGGACCCTTTGACCCCAGCTCCTACAGATCAAATGTGTTGGCCATGACACTATTTGGGAATGCCGCCCTTGCATCACTGCAATGAAATCATCATCATCGCCTTGTTTACATGTGAGCACGCTAAATGTGTTGACTTCACGCATTGTTTGTAGCATAGAACGTGCTGCGCTCATAAGAGTAGGTCAGCTACGGGGCGTATCTTGTGCGGAAATGGGCAGAGAAACAAAGACCTAAGCAAAGAAGGGTTGGACGCGAAGCGTGCGCACTAGACAAAGCTAGCAATTCTTTCGTACAGGATAGCCCCTTCTCCCATTTCTCAGATCAGTACGGCCACTTAGTAGAACGTTTTCGCGGGATGTCCAGGGAACTTGGCGCGAACAGGACGAGGACAAGAACAACAAAACAACGAAAAAGACCCCACAGGGCGCAGGCGTCGTTGAATCGCTCTCATAATTATCAGCAATTTCAGTGATCAGCACACACAACGTTGAAGAGTGTGCCTGATGCCCGATCTACATGAGTGCTCTCCTACAACTTACAAGAATAAACAGCGTTGTGGGCAGCAATTTCAAATGTTGACACAGATACGAGCTGTACGCTTTCGAGTTGTGACAGTTGTTTAGACAAAGAAATTCTCAAAGTTAACAATTCTTCAGCACCAGCATTTCAGTTATTGAAATTGCATAAATCATTGTGCTATACAGTTATTATTAGTTCACTTATGCAGTTACAGGGGATCACAAATGAATTTTTCTGTGCGGTTGGGCGTTGTTTAAAACTTTTGCATACAGTTTAGCGGTGGCCATTAATGAATTGATTGGTTAATTGGTCGCGTTGACTTACACGTCTAACAAGGAAATAATAGTACACTACGTTTTTTGCTGCCAAGTGAGGCACTCTTCTAGGTTTAATTTTGACAACTACCCTTTGCCCACCTGACAAAAGTTCCTAGTACTCATGCTTCCCGTGCATAATCGAGTGGAATCAGCTAAATAACAAAATTGGCTCGGAACCAGTTTTAACCTTGCTCTTGTCATGACTAAAGGGACAGAATAATTTCTTTAGTTATCTTGGAAACGTTCTACTTAATTTATAACTTTTTTTGTGCTTTGAGCGCGAATTTTTCTCAATTATTCTCAAGTTGCTCAAGGCGGCGTGCGAAGCACTGCCACTGAGAGAAGCGGAAGAGTAAAGTATGGAGTCCCATGAACTTCCCATATCCTGACAGATCAGCAGGCGGTGAAAAGATGTTTGTGACCGCACGTGACACCGCCTAGCATTTCTTCGCTTTCTCTGCAAGACTGCGGGTTGCATGGTTACCTTCTCTGAGCAAGCTGGCACGGGATGGAAACAATTGTTCGCAATGTGCTGCTGCTACAGAAGTTGGCCTTCTGAGAGGCGTGCAGTAGAGAACCGCATAGAAGAAGGGTGCAAGCAACTCATTCGGCTCATGCGGCTTCATGGATTAAGCTGGTTACCAGTCACGGCTATAACATAGACCGATTAATTGGAAACTTGATCGAGGATTGCCCCAGCCCTACTACAGGTAGACATGTAGTCGCCCCTGATGTGTATTGCGTCATTAGCCGGATGCTGGATGATTGGTTAAGTGCTGGGCTGAGGTGGGCCCTCCAGCCAATGGCGTGTACTGATTGTCATGATGCCGTCGTTAATCCGGCTGATCCGGGCTTAATCTCCTTGCATCTGCCACGTTGGTACGCTAGCAGGTACCACGACGTCATGCCAGTCGGTCGACGCCAGTAACTAGAGAGTAAAGGTCTGTATCCCACTGCAGACCTTTCCAGTAAGGGACCCCTGGGCGTGGCTGTACTGCTCCCTGGACTGTTGTGCGCACCTGGTGCTAGGGGGATGGAAGCGACAGCGGAACTAGTTTGCAACAGTCCCGAGAGGAGTCATCTCAACATCTCCCTCTCCCGATGGAAAGGTCTACAGTGGGACATGCAGCGAGACTGTTCTATCACTCCTAGCACTTCCAAGCTCCATATTGGCAACGACGGTTGTTTCCGCTCACTGTCGCGTGATTTAGAGCGCTTGCAACACAAAAGAAGCCGAAGTCGCCGGCCTGAGTACTTTTGACAAAACGCTGCAGCCGTTGCGATGACAACGTGGATGACAACCTTGGAGCCGCCCAAGCTGTGGAAGACCGTACATATTAAGGCGAAAGCCTTTAATGCCTCATCGTTGTCGACAGCAGGTTGTCAGCAGAGATGTCACGCTTTTCTAGTCAGACCAGAAAAAAAAGTCTGTGCACGATGGGATTCGAACCACCAACCTTCCGTTCCGCAGCGGAGCGTGCTAATGGCTAAGGTATACTTCCTGCCAACGCAATGTAGTTCTCCTTGTCTAGGACGCTGGAGGGTGTTTGCAGAAAGGCGCCGAATCAGACGGATGCCTCCCAAACGACCCACAGTGTCTCCAGCTTTTAAGATTCACAAACAGTTGTGTACTTAATTAACATCTTAACCACACATCAGTGACACAAGCAGCAATACCGCGCTAAAGGCTTCCGCCTCACCGCACTTTAGGTCAACAAAGTGCCCCTTCCCCCCCCCCCCCCCCCTGAATTTTTTCTGCTGAGTGCAAGCGCTGACCCGTCACGTCAGGTTGTCGTGCAGTGAGGATGGTAACCTAAATGCATAGTGGATATCAGCACCAGCACGACGGCAAAGACGGTGAACCAGTCATACCAGAGGCATAGGCAGCGCTGCGTGCGTCTTTTTATTTGCTCACTTGCTCATTCACTGTGCGGAAACAACTGGGCCGCATTCTACTTCGGGCGATACCAGCCGGCATGCAGACTGCACAGGTGCTGTGGAGCTACTCTCCGCAGCTTCATTTCCACCTCTTCACGTTATCACGCTTCAGCGACCTACGGGCAGACGCTTATCTCCCATAAAAAAAGCACCTCTTTACCTAGTGTTCACACGTCCGCACGTCTTCTACCAGTCGGCTCCTTATGAAAGCAGCTTTTTGCCGACAGACGTCTTTGGGTGGCAGTCGCAATGCAGCGGGCCTCTCTTCCGTTGATTGTCTCGCGCTCTTCTGTATGTTCAGTTATCTTTTTTCTGTTTTTCTTTTCTGCTGTTCCCCTGTTTCAACCTCGGTTATTAAGGCCCTGAATGCCCCTGCTATGGGGCACTGGGTTACGGATGGCCACATCGCGTACAAAATGTCGCCCAATTGATTTGCGCTCGAAGCTTACGATTTTTTTTTGTGTGCTATAACGACTGCTGCTAAAAAAAAGAAAAAGAAATCTCCGAATTTTTCCGCTGCCATGCGGCTGTACCCACTGACCCGTCTGGTTTCGCTTAGTTTCCTTCGCGTTATCGGTAGCCATGTAATCCATCAGGTAGGTGGAAACGAGAAGCTGTGTGCAAGCTACCGCAGGAAAAAGTTCTGACGTCTAATTCTATTCAAAATATCGTAGTGAGGAAGCAAAAGTAGGACTTTGTTTGTCAGCGATTGGAGTCCGCAGAGGGCGTAGTTCTTGAGAAATAAAAAAAAAGGCGTTTGGATTCATTCCGACGTGGTTCATAGATCGCTCATTCTGATATGCTTGTGCTCTCCTGTGCTAAACGCGTGTGTGCCTTCTGTTCCCGCAGGTGTGGTTCAAGAACCGGCGCGCCAAGTGGCGGAAGCGCGAGCGCAACGCCACGGCCGAGCTGAAGAACGGCTTTGGCAGCCAGTTCAACGGCCTGATGCAGCCGTTCGACGACACGCTCTACTCGGGCTACTCGTCCTACAACAACTGGGCCTCCAAGGTGCCCTCGCCCCTGGGCGCCAAGAGCTTCCCGTGGGCTAGTCCCCTGGTGCCCGGCGCCCAGGGCATGGGCTGCTTCAACTCGCCGCCCGCACCGCCCGGAATTTCGTCGCCGTCCATCGTGCCGACGCCCGGCAACGCGCTGGGCGCCGCCGGGGCAGCCGCGGCCGCGGCGGCCCCCTGCCCCTACGCGACGCCGGCCTCGCCGTACGTCTACCGCGACCAGAGCATGTCCTCGTCCATCGCGTCCCTGCGGCTCAAGGCCAAACAGCACGCCGCCTCCAGTTTCAACACGTACAGCCCCCCGCGGCAGGCGAGCGCGTTGTCGCCCTCCTGCCAGTACGCCGACCGCACCAGCGTCTAAACACAGGGGCCCGGTGCGTGGGCTGTGCGCTGCCGACATGGACACTTTCCCCTCTTTCTCGCGCCAGAGGCTCGGATGGCGCTGCCTCGGCTGCCGGCAACGGGAGCCCGAAGACAGCACGTCGGCGCTGGCGCGCTCCTACCTCTCTGCTTTGCGAGTCCCGATCAAACTTCTCACGTGGACATACGCGCTCACCTCACCTTCCTTACACCCACTTTCTCCGCTGGAACGCGGGAAACGGTTTTGGCGCTCAAGGAACGGATAACGGAACTCAGGCCAGACATGCACCGTCACTGCGCGAAAGGCTTGGACGACGCAACGACGTCGGAAAACGAGCTGTAGGAGCGAAAAACGAGCTTGAGGTTGACTGGGGCCCAGTGCAGATGTTCATTGCTGCAGAAGGCCACAGCACTAGGGTGCAGTTCAGTGCAGAACGACTGCTGCACTTAATTGCGCCTTAAGCTGCCACGCAAGGGGCAATTTCTCGATCGGAATAAGTGATATATGTGCTGGGCGGAACATGCCTGGAATACAAATGAATAGTAAAGTAAGCTGCCGCTTCCAAGAGGGAATCAACGGCAAGGGAGTGGGAAACATTGTCGTATTTTGCAGTTCACTTTTTTGGAAAAGCCCATCAGAACATTGCATTCCGCCGAGAGAAATAATGTCTTAAAAATTTGCGGCTATATCAATGCAGCACATCTTTGAGATGGATATAATTGGAGAAAGAGAATCCTGGCCCCAGTTGCATGTTTTGTATTGGCCATACAGCGCTCGTGGATGTGTTGTAAATACCTGTTCCATTTTACTTAGCCACTTGTAACAAAATGTACGCAGCTTCGCCTCGTACATACCATCTGTTGCACCAGTTCTCACTTCAAGGTGGCCACAGTGTGCAGGCGACCGCACTGCTACGCAGGCATCGCTGACACTCGCTATTTTTCCTGTTGTAGGCATCGATGAGGAATTATGCTATCCCTCATGAGCTCACGCGAACAAATGGAGTCATTTTACCAACATGCGCGTTCAACCACACGCTGCCTCGGGCGTCTTAGCGTGGGCGTGTTTGCAAGAGGTGGTACACGGTGTACGGTGCGGCGTGAGTTAAGGCTTAAGTAATAGGGGAAACAAAAAACTAGCGCATGTTGCGGGAAAAAGCAGCATTGCTGGCAGTCTCCTAGATCAAGAAGGTTTTCTTGAAGTCATAGAAGTTATTTCATGGGCTATAATAACTGATATACTTTTGAACTGTTGGAGTAACGCTGACAGTTTCAGCTGGAAAGTAAAAAAAAAAATCTTCAGGTGAAGTGCAGCTATGTTGTACAAGTGGGGCGTGCGCTCTGAACAAATGGTGTAGAATTCGAAATGCGCCACGCAGCGCCACCTACTGGCTTCGGGCACGATGGTGTGGCTGTGGCCATGCTGCCCACCAAATTTCTGGCACCTAAAGAAGCTATCAGCGCTCGCGAGCAGGAGCAGTCGTCTGCTGCTCTGGAGCTTCGCATAATTCCTTCAAATAATAATAATAAAAGTTGAATGGAAAGTCCTTTTACCTGAAATTGCCTCGCTTCTTGCTTGCTTTGAAGCTCTTGAACTGTCCGGTTAAATTTTTTTGTGTGCCTACAGCGGTTGAAAAGTTAAATGCGTAATCTGAAGAAATCAATTGGATAAGGGCGAATTAAAAGCTCCTGTTTGCTGTGTACGACCGCCGGAACCATCTATATTTCATTGAGTTTTTTTTTTCTTATCGTTAAAATGAATGCGGGGTGTGTCCTAACAATAACCCCATAGTTATTTCAAGTGCCACATTCTGCACATATATTCGGTCCAGTCCAGTCCAGTCCAGTTGATGCGAAGTCGCACGGCAAAGAACGGATTCAAGTTCCGCCCTTCCTTGAGCGCAAAGCAGTTTCCAGTCGTGGCGCCACCTTCCCCCTCTCTTTCTCTCTCTGATCCGGCACGCTCGTTTGGTCCTCGAGGCAGGGGCCCACGGACGCTCTCTCGCAAACAGTCCTGGATGTGGCGACGACGATGGCATCACACACGGTGGACTTGTCCGCGGCCCACACCGCAGACGTCTTTGGACTTTTCCACGGTCCCATTTCGCAACGCAGCGCACGGCACCGGAACTCTTCCTGCCTGCGTCGAAAAATATCGCCCTCCCTTTCCTGGCGGGCCTGTGGCCGAGCACAAGTCCTTCTGTGCCCGGCGGCGGGACGTCGTCAGTCTTCGTGTGTGTGGATGCATGACTTTTGGGACACGCAAGTTCGCGTGCCGAATGAGTCGCGTGTGTTCCTCTTTTTTTTTCCTTTACTGTGACGCGTGTATACGCTATCTGCACGCTTTTTTAGAGCACGCTGCGGAGGAAGCATCATTTCAGATCACTGCACCTGTGCGCTTGCAGTTATCTGGAATGACTGCAGCACGACCAAAGAATGAAACCAACCTGTGCAGCAGCTCCGGCAGCAGTGGTTGACGAGTCCATGCCTGCTGCACGTCAGCACTGCTACGTCCATACGGGTGAATCACTTGAGGTTAACGCGTGCGGCTGCTCCGTCGTAACCGGGCCTTTAGTGAGAACCGCAGCGTGGTGCCGCTGTAAGAGGCTTGGCCGATGCGTGTCGTCGCACGTAACGACGCTTCATGACTTTCATTTTCTGGTCTCCGCCATAGATCACTACGGGTTCGGCTTCGCGCTTGGCCTGCGTGCGGAACACGCTGAAGCATGTGATTCTGGCCCTCGAAGCACGGCCGGCACGGTTGCCCCCTCTCTGTACGTGCGCCATCATGTTCGCAGTGCCGAGACCGAGTGGCAGTGACTTCTGAAACGATGGCTTATCCATTTCGAGGATTTACACTCTTCGTCGAATGTTTAGCCTCCGGTGCGCTCGTCAGCTGGACGAACCGGCTTTCGCGGTACAAAAGGATGCTTTGCTGTTAGTAATGATAATAAACAGGCAGGAAGTCAGATTCGAATTGCTTGTGGTGATTGATGGTCGCTAGCCTGGGCCAAGATTTTGTTTCGTTTTTCAATGTCATAATGTCAGGCTCAGTGTTTCATAAACTTTTTCCGAACGTGCGGTATTGGAAGTAATGTACTACAGGGCCGATACAAAGAAAAGCGAACAGCGCGGCGCCTACGCACTCTACTGTATGCATTTGCTTTTATCGCGCTTATACCTGGGCGGTAACAGGAAAACGTTAGTCATCCATGGTGCAATCACGGACGAGTTAAGCGTCTTTTTCTTGCCACCAAGGTGTGTACAGTCGTGATGAAAATAAATCCGAAGAGCGGAGGGTTTTGTTTGGTTTTCTTTGGCTTGGTTTTCTGTTTGGTTTTCTTTGCGTCGCCCCTGTACGGGAAAGAAGACTTTAATCCTCTTGCTGCAGGCCGAAGTTCAGCAGCAGCGTGTAAAGCGCAGGAGTTTGTAGGGCGTATCCGTGGTAAACGTTACGTCGATAGCAAAGGCACCGCTCGCACTTTGCAGACAGTTGCTTGCAGCGAACTTGTTTCTCGCTCCGCTGGCAGGCGAAATATTTATATATAAAACTTAGGTTGATGGGCCACATATCGAGCTTTTGTAAGAGGAAGCATTTTTAACCAATATGTTCTACCGCTTCATCCGATGCACAACATAGTCACTTACCCACAAATCTCTGCCAGTGTGATTCCCCCCTCCAGTGCGGGCACCATTATTTTTTTCCGAAATGTTCGCGTACAGTCGCTAAGACACTTATCTCTCGTGTGCACTTCACCTGACAGTGCGAACGCTGTGACCTTGCAGCTTGGCCGAGCTGGCGACCATTGTTCGGGGATGTGGACAGAATGTAAGGCGTCCGGGAGGATGCAGGCCTTCACGAGACGTGGCATAGATAATGTTGTTTGCAGACTTGTTTGAAGGCGACCAGAAACACCATATACAATCTTGGATAACCTAACCTGAAATAACAGAACGATGACATTTAACCCTCGATTTTAGCTTTCAATCTACCAGATGAAATAAGATAATGAGAGAAACAGCGGCAACTGAGCCAATAAGCGCCTCGACACGTTGTTGGTTCGTGTTGTTATGGCTGCATTGCGCCGCTATTGATTTTGCCAGCGCCCCGTCATTTCAGGTTAGGTTGTCGAAGACTGTGCTTCTGCATGAGAGCCAAGCAAAAATTGGTAAAGCTGTGAAAGTCTTTCACTTACGGTTCTCATTGTAAAACCATGTCCCGTTCCTGTTAATCCATATTCATTAAACTTTCCAAGGCTCTACTTTTGCAGTTCACTAAATGCCCTAGCTTTATGTCCGTAATTTTGATCTGCTCTATCAATTCACCTCCATTTATACTGAAATATCACTGTAAATTACTGGCACAAGAAAATCCACTTCGTTGCGACTACTACTGTACGTTGTCCTGCCCAAGTAAATTGCTCACAGAGACAATTAGGTTTTAACGTCGAGATCCGCATCAGTTAAAAGGAAAACTTGTATACCTAAACAGCAGACATCCTGAATTGAGAGACATTGCGCCGTCTGGCACCAGGGTGTTAGGCATGAAGGGTGCAAATTCACCAAAATCAACCCTGGTGCGACCGACGACTGAACGGCTTGGGTTGCCCCTTGTTAGTAAGAGCATCGGAAAAAGCGCCAGATGACTTCGCTGTCTCTAAAATAGCTACCCTTTTCAAATGTGAACCATTCGTTTCAAACGCGAGTCGGGAGTGGCTTTCTTGAGCGCGGTGCCGTTTGGCTGAGCGGCACTCCCTTCTTCCCAGGATTTCGTCACGCGCCACGGGACACAGCGCAAATGCAGAGTGCGGCTGCAGCACGTCGCATCAGAATGTAAATGTCGCGTTCCATCCCTTAGCAAGCCAAAGAGTTCACCTGGTCTGGAGTCACTGTCCAGAAATGACGACTCATGCGCAAGGTGGCGCACCTTCGTTAGTCACAATAAAGTTCCTTTAGTTTACCTAATCGAGGCAGTTACATCCCGTGTGACTGAGAAACAACAGAGAACTTGAAAGGGCAAAGAAACAAGTCATGATTTGCCCAGCGTGTACAGTGCAGAATGAAGAGCGGAAAGCATGAGCAGATCGCGAGCGCGGATGCGCACCACATTTGCGCCTAGTCATGACCGCGAATGCACTTCCGAAAGGCACTCCAAATGTCGGAAAAACCTACTAAGCGAAAAGGAGTGACCGTTCGTTTTGCTGTCTTGTGTGTATGACATCGTCTGAATTCTCTCGTGGCAAACTAGTGCTCGGAGGCGCGAAGTCTGGAACATTGTATAAAGCTCTTGTCGCGATCGCGTGGTCTTCGCGGCCCCCCTCCCCCCTTTTTTTCCTTTACTTCTTTCGGACGCAAGTACGCAGATGTAAACCCGTGAAGCGGTCACTAAGCGTCACAGAGTTGTCTTGAAGCTCTTTTCATGCGAATAAAAACAAACATGCGCCCAAAAGCCGTGTCCGACTTTATCCTTTCACAGGCCGTGCCAGTAGATGCGGCCATCCACCTGCGAGGTAAGTCTTTAGCACGTTTTGCCGCGACATTTTTCGTCGCTGCCCATTGGCGGAGCATAGAATCGTCTATGGGCTGCCGGGGCCGGACACACATGTGTGAGCACAGCAAGCACTCTGAGTGTCAAAAGTGCACGGGGCTATTCACCAGTAGCGGCGCGGTAGGGCTGCAGGGTCGTCGTTGATGCCGCAAGGCACAGTGGAAGTAACTGTCCGGGCCCACAGGGAAGAGCAGCGTCAGATAGACTCCGCAGCAATGACCGCAGATTTCCGGTCAGTCGCGAATTTGCACGCACTTCCGGCGAGCACCTTGCACGTGCGTCTCTTGTCTGTTGTTGACAGAGTGTCGAGTGGTGAGATGCCGTAAAAAGTGCGATAGGTAAGCGCTGCTTGGTTTCCCCTCAAGACTGGTCAAATAAAAAGTTTCGGCCATCTTTATCGCCAGCCTATAGCCAAGCCAGGGGTGGTCATGTGGAAGTTTACGAGATACTTGCGCCGCGTGCGAGGGACGCCGACACGATGCACTACTGCAACTGTCGACGGAATGTCAGGATTAGGTTCCATTATTACTGATTCTGTACATCAGCAGAAAAAAATTAATTGACTGATGCAGTGACTGATAAGATATGCAAAATGTTTTGAACTTTTGGTGCAGACAGAAGCTAGATATCATTCCAAGGATTCGTAAATAGATAACAGCGACGTTAATTTAGGTTAATGAAGTGGAAAACTACAGAGTAGACAAACAGAACTGGGGATGTCAAAGGCGGGCGTATGGACGAGATTACGAAGTTTGCAGAGATAATGTAGTCCCAGCTGGCGTAGAACAAGGCTGATTGAAGGCCAATGCGAAAGGTGTTTGCCCTGCAGTGAACCTATTTAGTTAGGCAGATGACAACGACGATGGTGATAATAGTATGCGCTAGTGTACGTCGGTACACGTGTGTTATAATCGAATACAAGTCTGCAGTGAAGCTCCGCCTTAGAAGGATATGGTTGTAGGCCGTTTGGTAGGACATCATTTTCACGGGTACAGGTGTTATTACGCAGGCAGAAGGCTTAATCCCTGGCTCTGCACGTCGAGGATGCAATAATGGCAAAACCCAAAGAACACTGATCCTCAAGCGGTAAAGAACACGAAAAAAAGAGCCTACATTCGGTTTGGTTTGGTTTATGGGGTTTAACGTCCCAAAGCGACTAAGGCTATGAGAGACGCCGTAGTGGAGGGCTCCGGAAATTTCGACCACCTGGGGTTCTTTAACGTGCACTGACATCGCACAGTACACGCGCCTCTAGAATTTCTCCTCCAAAGAAATTCCAGCCGCCGCGGCCGGGATCGAACCCGCGACTTTTGGGTCAGCAGCCGAGCACCATAACCACTGAGCCACCGCGGCGGCTACATTCGGAAAATGGAATTAGAAGGGCGTGGTTGTAGACCAGTTGGTAGGACATCGCCTACCGCCTACATCCACGACCGCCGCGCAGAATTCTTCCACGACAAGAAAGTATACCGCCGTGAAAACTCTTCTCTTTACCTAAACAAGAACTAACCCCCACAATAAACTATAAGCTCAAGAATTTTGATGCGCATGGCTTGTTTTGAACAAGCGCATGGCTTTTTTTTAACTGTATTAACAAGCGGTTACTAGAGCATAAAGCTACTGCTGAGGATAAAAGGTCCGGTAATTTGGCCATCCACTGCCGTGATTGCAGTCCTTGCCGTCGCATCTCCCCCACTTTCAAGGAAACAGATATTCTGGCGAAAAACTTAAATCAACTGACCCGAGAAATCATTGAAGCAGCCACTATTATCAAGCTAAAAGATGAGTGCGTTAGCACGCCGTCAGTTGCCCTGTTAGACAAAGAGTGTTCATTCATCTCTGCTTCGATTTGATTCAGCGCATTCTTTTGGTTTTATCCCGTGTTTTTTTTTATTACGATGCTTTTTATCCTAAACTTTTCTGTAAAAAGTTTTCTGTTATCTCACCTGTTTTATCGCTCACACGTTTTTACGATTCATTGCTTGTTTTTAGAGATCTGTTGTCTGTTCAATTTCATTTTTTTAGTGACCACCTTTCCTGCTTGTTTTTATTCTCAGCGGCTTCCCAGGTTTTTGCTTTTATCTGTTTTAACGCTTTTAATTCCGTCATCTTTCAGCCGTGCCGATTTTTTACATCTTCCGCAGGCTTTTCCTGCACCTTTTATGCTTCAGTCTGTTCAGTTTTTAGTGCCTTTATCTTTGTCACCTTTCATCGTCATTCGTTTAGCCGTGTTGGTTGTTGGCTTCTTCAGGATCTTTTAGATTTTTTAGAATTGTTTCTTAACGCTCCCTGCCTTTGTCTCCCCTGCTTTTCTCGCTTGTTTTTTGCTGTGTTATTGGTTATCAGTGACAATAAGAATACTTGGTCTATGTGTTGGCACTTTCCGTGCTCCCACTTTCCTGATCTTTGCGCATGCGCTTCACTCCCTCCAGTTCTGTATAAAAGGTGCGGATCGGCTCCCTTCCCAAATAAAAGTTGTTAGTCAGCGCAGTTGTGTGTCCTTCTTGTTCTGGTCCTTTGTCTGTAAGCGCTGTTTGTTCTCAAGATGTTCCTCAACCAACTCGCCCAGCAACACACCTTGCGCATGGCTTGTTTAACACAAACATTAAAAAGCGATTCCGTTTACTGTTGCGATTGGTCAGCGGAGTGGCACAGCACACCATGGACTATGGCCCATTGTTACCAGCTGCTGTTTTGTTTTAAGTTGTATCCTTCTACAGAACACCGACCAGGGTGCGATAAGAATTCATGAAGGACAGCTGAAAAGATATTTGCCGCGTGAAGATGAGAGAGCGTACGGAACGATGAAGGGCCGCCGCGGTGGCTCAGTGGCTATGGTGCTCGGCTGCTGGCCCGAAAGACGCGGGTTCGATCCCGGCCGCGGCGGTTGAATTTCTTTGGAGGAGAAATTCGAGGCCCGTGTACTGTGCGATGTCAGTACACGTTAAAGAACCCCAGGTGGTCGAAATTTCCGGAGCCCTCCACAACGGCGTCTCTCATAGCCTTAGTCGCTTTGGGACGTTAAACCCCATAAACCAACCAACCAACCAACCAACCAACCAACCAACCAACCAACCAACCAACCAACCAACCAACCAACCAACCAACCAACCAACCAACCAACCAACCAACCAACCAACCAACCAACCAACCAACCAACCAACCAAAGATGAAGCGTAATGGGCGAGGCGAGTTCGGGCGGCGTTCAAGGGTGCAGCACGAGGCGGAAAGCTCCGTAACTCCTGTGAAGTCGGCTATCTCTGTGAGCAGCTTCAGTCCCGGATAAGACATAAGGTGGCCGGAACACTAGCACAAAGGGAACGTAAGTGCTCAAAAAGGACTGTCACGAGAGAAGAGAACGTATCCCAACAACGCCCAACAACGTATCCTGCTGGACTAGCACAAAAGTTAAATATCACCAAAAAGTATACAATATCGAGACCACATGTGCACCGCGTGATCAAACCCGCCTTTCGAAGAATAATATAAAGAATAAACATAAATATGATATAGTAAAATTATTTATCTCATTAAATTCAGAAGTGCTACATCCCATCTCTGGTTCACTTCCTTTCAATAAAGACAAAGAAGTGATGCTGTCGCCCCGAACATTTGCATTTCGAGGAGTGTGCGTATCGATAGAAGCAAAATTGAAAAAAAAAAACGCACATGTGTTACGATTTTTATGCACGCCAGAAAACTATAGGCGGTAAAAATTAATCAGAAAAACTGCACACTGCAGTGCATAAATATTGCTTTGATGCGCTCATGTCGTAAAGAATGGATATTCTCATAGAAGAATGTTCGTTTCTTTTTTTTTCCCATGCCTGTTTTTAACTGCTCTGCCAAGTGTTATCCTGGCGTAGTGAGTGAGATCGCGTTCCGTACTACCGCCGATGTGTCTGCGTCGGTGATGTCTGGTATCACTGTGCGATGTCAGTGCACGTTAAAGAACCCCAGGTGGTCGAAATTTCCGGAGCTCTTCACTACAGCATCTCTCATAGCCTGAGTCGCTTTGGGACGTTAAACCCCATAAACCAACCAACCATCTTTCTTTCCTACTCTCTTACCTTTTGTGTGTTCACTGCTGCGATGAAAACAAAGCAACCAGAAAAACAACAGTAATAATAACAGCGATAATAATGACTAAAGTTAAATCTTTCCAGGTTCCAAAAAGAGATCATGAAATGCTCTCGGGTTGGGGAACGAGTGTAGTTTTTTATCCAACCGCGCTGGCGAAAAAATAATGAAAGATACCTTCAAGAAAAAGGCACACATTTAAACCTCAAATACTACTTGAAACAGCTAGTTTAAGGTGATGTTTTGGTTCTTTTGTTTAGTTTACAAGATTTAGCGTGTACATGGACAATTAAGAACACACTTTCGGAGGGCTTCCATTTAATTTCGAACGCCTGGGGTTCTTTAATGTCCGCCAAAACCGCACAGCATATGGACGTTCCTGCATTCTGCCTCTATAGAAATGCGGCCGCAAGGATCGGGGTTCAATAACTGCGCGAGCGTGGGTTCAACAGCCGAATACACTGAGACACCGCGGTGCGTAAGAGCGTGTTTTCACGCAGCAGATGTATGTCCGGGCTTTGACGCAGACCCCAGTGAAAGGCACAGTTCTCATTTTCTGCACGACGAAGAGGTTTATTCAAGTGCACAAAAATATAGGCGCAAGGGCATTATTGCATTTCGCCTGTAACAAAATGCCTGCGAAGTGGTGCTGAACACGGACATGCTTAGGGCACCTGTCTTCAGTACAACTGAAGCAGCAGAGTAATGTGGAGTGTGTTTATCTGGAGGTATCCCTATGGCACCCACCTACCTTACAGCACTGTAAATGGTGCACGCTACAGAAATGCGCCAGTATTTTAAACAGAACTCATTCACATAAATATAATTTATTGTTCCCCTAAATGTCCCGTTAGGTACAATACATAAAGGGGTAGGGGGAGGCAGGGGCGTCAAGCTGTCATACATACACACATATGCAAAAAGGGAAAAATTATAGGAGGAAAAAAGTTAACAAGGTAAAGATCGAAAATGATGAAGTAATATAGGTAAATTGAAGTGAGTAAACAATACATGGCTCAACATGTAGCAATGCAGAAAAATAGAAAATAACGCAGTAATACAAGCCGATCGGATTGCTGGAAAAGAAGTCGGAGGGAAAGAACGTATTGCAGGTTGAAGTGGTCAGTGAATAGCTGCCTAAATCTGTAATGATTAGTCATTGGAACAAGGTACTCTGGATGATTATTCCATTCTTCTATGGCAGATGGAAGGAATGATTTGTTGAAGGCATTGCTTGAACCGTTCAAACGCTGTATGTTCAAGGGCTAAATAGGTGGCGAGATGAGCGTAAAGATCATCTAACAAGATTTTTGCGAAGTGCAGGAAGCAAAACATAACTTCTACAAAAGACAAAGCACTGAAATTTTTCGGTGCAGCGCTAAGAGTTTAAGGCTGAGGGATAATTTTATGCTGGTAACCCTGAGCCGAAATGTATGCTGATAAGCGATGAAGCGGACTGCCCGGATTTGGACGACCTAGAGTGAGTGAACATTTAAATTAAGCTTGATGAGGGTTTCATATCGATGACGGGTATTCCAGTTTAGCGTGAAAGTATGTTTTGCAAGCTTGTTCTCCGATGCATGCAGGTAAAATAGCAAGTAATGAAGCCAAGTGATCAGGTAGTACAAGCACGAAGTTCAGTGATGTTATCTACAGGAGTTCATTTGTTCGTTACCCCGACACAGATCTGCATGTATTGATTCTTTGCGACAGCTCCACGGAATTCGGGGAGTATGGCAGATGCATAATGAAGCGCTTGCGTGAAATGTGCACGCATTTACATTACCAAATGTTACGCTGCCTCAGCCGGTCGGTACACCATTTCTGAGCTCGGTTTAGGTCGTCTTGTAATATTTTCTGACTGGTATTATTGGAGATGCAGTAATAAATGAGGCAATCGTATCCAAAAAGACGGACACATTAAAGAGGAACAGATGGCAGGTTGTTGATGAAAGTCAGAAGAGTAGCGGAGCAAGAACAGATCTCTGGAATATTTCAGAGATTTCTCTATTAGTTTCGGACGCACCACTGGCGATGACGGTGAACCGTGAGCGGTTAGTTAAAAAGCAGCGTACCGAGGATAAGATCAAAAAGCCATATATAGGAATTAAACTATGCATCGCGCTCAATCTAACGGCCGCTACCAAATTACGGTTAGTACCTGTGTTGTGGCCGCGTTAACCAAGGCTTCAGTATAACCTGTAAGCAGTGTAGTTGCCGGTGGTTATTTCTGAGAAAAAACCAAGGCTGCTTTCCCGCATTTATTTCTTTTGGGAAATAGTATTTTGGTTAATTATTCAGTGCAAACGCTACTAGTGATCACGGGCGAAAAAGTTCTCAAACATTACAAAAGGGGCGACAGAAGCAAATAGCGCCAACTTGTTTCATCTCATTAGTAACCGCGCTATGCACAGTTGATTGTAGTAATAGACTTGTTGACCTTATTTACTTAATTGCGCTAGAACGTTTGTGTTGACTGCACCCAACTTAGAAATTGAGTACATGAGATTTTGAAAGGCTTTTGGTACCATGCGGGTTAGGCGCACGCATGTAGTTTCCAGAACAACGAAGCGACAACAGCACGGACCCTTTATGCAGGGCAAGTTTGGACTAACAGTTGAAGCTGCTTCAGGATGCATGCATCCTACACAATGTTATATGTAGGCATGTTCATGGTGCGAGAATTTCTGTCGCAGCACAGTTGCTCAGTTTTCCACGAGTGCCAACAATTTGGACGTCGATGTAGGGTTGCCTGTGAACTGTGAGCCGTAGTGGGTGTTTCGCTGGGTGTTCTTAAGTAGCTTGTCTGAACACATTACAGAATACTGCAAAAATGCTGCGAGCTGCATTCTTTGGTCCTCAACTAATATGTTGAACAGGCTGTCTTCGCCTAATATTGGACCATGTTCAACATTCTTGGGCGCAAATCTTGAAAATGAGAAACTTGTGAGATACTATTATGGAAATACTGAAGGTAATGTTCCGTTCATCCGATGTGTAGCAAAATCTTTCTTTTAAAATGTTTCCTTCGATCGCATCGAACATTTAAGACAGCTTGTTTCAGACAATGGGAGCAACTCAGTTGTCTTCCAATCACCTCAGCTGTGCGCCAGTAATCTGGTGTGGTGGATTTTTCAACTGCACGTAAGTTATATTGATACATTGGTTAACTCAAGGACACACATCTGATTGTTTGCTGATGATGGTGTGTTATTTCATGAAATTATGGGTATAACTGCTCAAAATGAAGTGGGTAGAGTGAACTGGGCTCGAAAAGCCGGCACCGGAGCATGCTGCGAGATTTATCCGACTACAGAATGTTCGGCAGTTGACAATACTGCTGCTTTGCTGGAATGTAGGCTACCATCCCAGTGTTGCGCGTGAAATGTTCCCAATGCTCGGCCACTATAACGTCGATGCAATCGCCAGCTACGTGGCGCAAACATTTCTTTTTTTTCGCACATTGTTACCTCATGAAACGTATTCACTGACAGCAGTCTCTGACGTCTGCTGCCGAACTGCCTCTTCCGTGACCTTGTCGCCGCTACTTCAGCTCAGTTTGGCTTCAGCATAGCAGACATGCACTGGCGTATATCGGGGTGTGTACCGCCGTCAGCACGCTTGACACGAGCCCTTGACAGCGTGGCTTGAACTGACGCCAGCGCCGCGAAGGGCTAGCCGCTGGAGCCGAGTCAATGCTCTCGATACGCTTGCGGCGCCTCACAATAGCTGGGGCGCAGTTCGATTTGACTCGTCTTTCACCCGTGTCTCACCTACGGTGAGAGCGCAAGCTCTTAACGTGCGCGTTTCGCTGCGTTTCTCTCGTGGTTGCGGTCACACGTGCGCACAGAAAACGCGTCGCAGTTTCCTCATCTCGACAACCCGACGAGGCGTGCGACAGCTAGAACACTTCGAATTTCATCTCAAAACTGCGTGGCTTTCAAGTTTGACCCCAAAGCCCTCGCATATAATAAATAAAGACAAGGAAAAGCTACGTAAACACGCCTTCGTGCTTTTTCACGCTCAGGACACGCACCACTATTCTGCCTCGATACGCCAGAATGTATTCTCGTCCGAGCAGCGTGAACAAAGAGGGAAACCGGGCACTAACCCACTGTGAGAACACTTATGCGCGCTATATGAGAATGAAGCAATCGAGAAAAACCCGAACAACTGTAATCGGCAGATTTATTTGTTATCCAACCTTACCTACACCACGAACTCGTGTTTTCTCAGATTTCCCTAATCTATATTTCTTTCAAGCGAGAGCCTTGAGACCAGACTCGGATGGCGCGTGAGCTGTCGCACGCCATGTCGGCTTTCGAGATAACCTGCAACATGCTTCTGTGCACACATGAGACCGCAATCACGAGCGAAATGCAGAGAAACAGGCCCGCCATGAGCCTCCAATCCACCCTTTGGTCAGACACAGGCGAAAGACAAGTCAACTGAGCTGCGCGTCAGCCGCCGCAGCCGCCGCAGCCGCCAACGCTTCGCGGCGCCGGAGTAAGGCCAGGACGCGCTGTCCAGCGTTCGTATTAAGCGTGCCCCTTCCACCTTTCCCCACTACCCCAAAGAGGCACCGAGCAGTGCTTGTGTCATGGGAAGCAGATGCAGTGCTTATATCCCTCCCCCCCCCCCCCCCCCCCCCCCCTTTAAAGTTTGCGTAGAGATGTGCAAAATTAAAAAACTACGGTCCCTGGAGCAAATCTGACATCTTGGAAGGAAAACAATTCTAAAATAAACAGTCAGTCGGGTGCAGTTTACTGCAGCAGTAGTGTTATTCAAGAAATATTCCAACACGCCCTTATACCGTCGGTTTTTATTTATTTAATACCAAAGTTGGTGAAAATTGCAGTCCACATGAAATCGCGGTAATTCAGTCCTGCGAGCTTTGAGTTTGAGACGATTTTTTTCTTACCAAACTAAATGAATATACTTTCATCTCACTAGCCAAGGAATAATCTTTACCAGCTGCAACATCTTCGAGCGTGTGGTCAGCCGATCCATGATTGAGTTCTTAGAAGCCATTCATTTCTTATATGATGTGCAACCGCTGATTACTTCTTGCCGTCATTTTTTTCTTGCAGTAAAGAATGGACAGCAGATCGATGCAGCCTTTTTGGGTTGCACAATACCCTTTGATAAGGTTCGCCACATAAAGTCATAGGAAAGCTTCACATTGCCATAATGCCTTCTGACGTTCTCGATATTAATACTAGCACACCCAGATGACAGACTGCAATACGTCCACGTTGACAACCAGTGTTCAGATTCCCTTTCTGTCTCATCTCGAGTCCTGCAGCGACTTGTTCTTGGATATTATTCTATTTTTAATCCATGTGAATGACATAGTGTGTTTTTTACATTCTGAAGTGAAAATAAATTATGTTCAGATAACTGGCCTCTGTATACAACAGTTAACTGAACATGCTATAAAAGAGAAATCTTGACAAGGATGTGTTCAATAAGAATGGCAATCGAGGTCCCATGGCCATTTTTGTTTTCAATTAAATTTTCAGATCTGATGGGCAAACGGGTTGAAACAAAGGAATGGTGGTTAGATTTGCCAGAAAGACGGTAGTTTTTTCAAGAAAAAAGCTGTATACTACACGAGATGGAAAACGACGCTTTGCGATTTCTCGAAATGGATTGTTTGGATCTCTCCAGAAAGAAAATTAAAATCTTGTGAAACGTGACTTTTTTTTCAGTAACTGTATGCAAACATATGTGTTGAAACAGTGCAAAAATATTTTGGCACCAGTAATTTGGCGGCAAAAAATCGCAAACTCTGTTCAAAAAGTAATGCATTCCAATAGGGGCAGTTTTTAGGACCATGATGGGACAAGGAGGAGTAAGAACTTGACGCTGTCATTTTTTTCTTCTCAGTATTAATCTGTCCTGCTTACTACCGTCGGACTAAATGTGTACTTATAGACTGGTCAGATTACTTTTCATTAGGCTTTGAAATCATCAGGAATTCGACAAATTTGAAAAAAAGGTGCTCAACTAGATCTTCACGCGCGTGCGACTTCTACATATGTTACTGTGTTAATATCTAAATAGATTTATTGCCCAGTGTACCTCTCCCCTTTTCCTTTCTAGCTATCCCCACACCTCTTTCTTTTCACTTCTACACACTGCCTGCTATCCTTTATTTCCGCTGCCCCAGCTCAGGTGCTTCCAGCAGCGATGGCAGATGCCGGGGCTAGCAAAAATCTTTTCCTTCCATTTATTATGCTTTTATTAAACCACTTACTACTACTTACTTTGACGCCGATTTAAAACAAGATGACCCGCCGGTATTGACCCGCCGACAACCCGAAGGCGCTTCGGGTTGTCATTTGAGAGTGTATAACCTGTTTTTTTTTTCAAATAAACTTTCAATTGTTAGTAGCGCTTGTCCCTGTCCTTCCTTCTCTGTCTTTGTTCCTCGTCGCAGCGCGGGTGAAGTTGTGTAGAAAATTACACGCTTAATATAGAATATATTTTGTTTAGTTACCATTACTGGATAGTGTCCGTTAAAAGGAGTAACGGTCATGAATTCGACTTTAACCTGAGTGCATGTGGTTGTGTTTTAGGTAGCACAATGGCAAAACCGCAGAAAATACCTGAAAGGCATGTTTTGCATGTAAGCTTTTTTTAGAGTCAAAACAATATTACCTTTGCTTCTTCGCGTGGCTTCTATACGTCTGGCTATGGGAGTCGGAAGTCAGAATGTTACCGATGTTTAAAAGTATTGTAATGCAATTTGACTTGGAATGAGATTTATAAAACACTCACCTCAAATTTTCACAGCGTTTCGATCAAGCGCTGTATCTCCTTTAATTATACTTAAACGAAAGGTCCACGAAATCATTTGTCCTTGTGGAATCACCATATGCTCCAGGAAGGCCCCTTACTCCCCGAAATATGAAGATTCTGAGCGCATGTCAGTAAGCTAGTGCCACCTGCGCCTTGAGCAAGGAAAGCATTGCCGAAATTTTGTAACATTCGTCATAAAGAAATTTGAATTCTGTAGTCATCACGAAAACCAAACGGCAACTTTGGAGTCAAATGAGACGGTTAAATATCTGAGTCTTCATTATTGCTATTAAACTAACTTTGAAGGAAGGCCACGGAATTGCACTCCACAAATACATGATATATGTTCCAGCAGGATATATGCATGAAGGAAGGCAGAGCTATAAGTAGAAAATTTTGTTCCGCATTTTCGCTTTGTTCCGTACTAAACAGTTAGGCTTCCAAATACAGACCTAGCGTACCTCAGGCAAAAGAAAAATGGCATCGTTTTTACATGCGTTTCGGCCTCACAAAGTTGGACGTGGTGATTCTCCATTACTTTCGACGAACTGTCTGACGGGCAGGCTCATGCGTGCCTTGCTCCGTCGAAATTAGGGCGCAGCATGCATCAACACAACATGGCCGTCTATATGCCAAGACAACTTTTGGCAATGACAGGACTCCCACTTACTGTGAGAGGAAATATTAGTTTCAATAGCGGCAACACAAGCTATGCCAAATAACAAGGACAATGTTTCCGGCCACAGGGCACAGCAAAATTGCGTGCAAAGGCGATAGCGGGCAAGTTAACAAACGCTACGCATCTTTACCTTGATTTTTAATGAAGGGATAGAAAGACCCGATAGCTTCGTAGGCGATCTCAGAGGAAAGCTATCAACAAAGGAATGGAGTTACCAGGTGGGAAAAGTCTTTCATACACATTTTTTTTTTTAAATCTCTGTCAAAGTTCGTCTTTTTTTTCGAATTCTCGATGATTTCAAAGCCTAAAAAAAGTCATGTGTCAAGTCTTTCAGTAAAAATTTTGTCTGACGGAAGTAAAAAAAGGCATGAATAGTGAGAAAAAATGTCCGCTTCAATTTCTTTCTTCTTGTCAAATATTTCCCTTAATGGAATGCATTACTTTTCATGATTTCTTTACTGTGAAATTACTGGAGCCAAAAAATGTTTTTGCGCTTCATCCAACGAAAAAGTTTGCATTCAATTACTGCAAAAATATTCAAGTTCCACAAAATTTTTGTTTTCTTCCTGCAGGGATCCAAAGAAGCGATTTTTCGAAAGAGCAAACGCGCCTTTTTCTAACCCTTGTGTTATTCGATTTTTTTTTTCCTAGCAAAACTACCGCGTTTCTTGCGAAACTAGGTACCATTCTTTTGTGTCGACACATAGTTCCATCACATATAAAAACTTAATTGGAAATAAAAAATGGCCATGGGACCTCGATTACTTTTCTTATCTGAACACACACATAAAATCTCGAACTGATTTATTGAATGAGGCATATTCCTCAACATTTAAAAGTGTTTGGCAGGCCGCATATGTTAAAAGAAAAATTTTCTGCAACATCCCTAGTCTACAGATGCAGTGATGCGCGGAGAATGAGCAGTTGTAAAGTATGTTGGAGTTCAAATCCCTGATAGCTTGAACTGGGATACGTATATTGACTCCATTTGCACGAGTGTTCGTAAGTTCGTCTGGTGATTGAGGCGTAAATTGCCAAGCGCTACAATGCAGGTTAAGTTGGCAGCGTCTAAGGCTTTCTGCGTCCCAGTCTCGGATTCCTATCTTGCGTATATGGGACCCATTCAACGAAAGAACATTGTAAAACATCAAAGAGAAATTACCTCAGCCCGAGTTGTTCGCAACAAATATAAAAGAACAGATAGCGAAACAAAATTGACCAATTTTCTTGGCAATTTTCTTGCGCCAGACGAGACGCGCAGAAGCCAGCCTGAAATTTTTAATGAAAACCAGAAGTGATGAGCACTTCTGTTTCCTGCGGAAGTACACTTTAAATTTAAAAAGATTCAGGAATATCGGGCACATACCGATACATTAAAATACTCATTTTTCGCCAAAACAATTAGCGACTAGAATAAATTACTGAAGTTTGTAGTAGATAACCCGAATGTGAAAACGTTTGTTCCTAACTTGAGAGCCTCGCGTTTCTGACGTTCGTTCATATCACGTGTATGTATTTGTACGGAGTTCCTGCATGATGTCTTAGCTTATTATTTCTTTTTATTTTGTTATTTCGCGCTCACCCCTGTTAGGAGTCAAGCGACTGCTCAGTATCAATACATAAAATAAATATAATCAAAACGCAAAGTAGATTAAATACTTCAACGAATAACTCTTTTCTGCGTCTTATCTGAAGCCCCCTCCATCCTTTACAGCGAAGCAGGACGCTGCTGACCCCTCGGGAGGGGTTCCCGTATGCAGTCTGTCGCGTGTAAGAGAACCAGTGTCAGACTGACTGACGCATCCCATAAATAACTTGGCGCGCACAAGCCTGGTTTCATTACCGTTGACGTAACGAATGTGGCTGTGCACACTGATTAATAACCCAAATTCATTGTTAATAGCGATGAGATGCACTGCAGTTCCTTTTTCTGTTAAATGTTGGATAGGAGACTTTGAAACTCATTGAAGAACTCGTTCCTTTGCGTGAATCGCAATTTTTACAAAATGGACTCAAAATCAAAAAGCATGAAAGGCGCAGTAAACCAAACATTTCTCGAGTTTAATTGTAATGCCTACTTGCTACGCTCTACGCTTTTCTAAAATAGAAAATAAATGACAGCCCACTGAAAAGCGGCACTGCACTGCAAATACAGGACACACGGAGGAAATGTAAGTCGAGTGCTCTCACACTGACACACAAGCGCTGAAAGTTCCATTTAAATGCGTACGAACACCTTATAGTTCAGCACTGCTGCAGATATTTGAAGAATTCTGTTAATGTAGGACGTTCCCATAATTTACCGCCGGGATGACATGCAATGTACCCCTGCCAACGGTTTCCTTATATACAGCCCCTTGACCGACACAGCGCGCAGCTTGACCGGAAGTTTCTGGAGATGAGGAGCGTGAGTGAGTGAACAAACGTCTTCATTTTGAAATGCGCCGGGTGTTTTTGGCCTCGGCCGAGAAGCGTCTCGTATTCTTTGCTGATTAATCACACGGAATTCTTTGACCTTTCGGTCTCTATTTTACTGTGTTAAAAACACTTAGTGCACGTCGCGCGAGATGTAAAGTCTGCATTTCCTCGACGTAGCTGATAACGTTGATCGCATGAACGAATAAGGATTTCCTTGGCGCCCTGGTGGAGCGCAAAGTGATGCCTTATTTTCTCACTGTGCAATATGTACCGTACCATAAATTGCTACATCCAGAAATTTTGTCATATGTGAGAAGCCATATGGCTTTATATTTATTGAAATAGATTAAGCCGACCTCGGTGCTTTGCCTAGCTCAGCGCACACCTCTTGCACCTTGCATTCTAATAGACTCGCCTTCGAGTCTGCTGATTTGTTTTAGTAGAGCATGCGAGGCTTGTGAATCGCTAAGGGCTGGCCAGTGAAGCACACTATATTTCTAAGCATTTGAACCTCAAGGCAGACAGAAAAACATTTTGCGCTCATTTAAGGATTATGTAGTACACGCTGTAAATAGAAGACTCGTACACGGAAATTATATTTATCATATTATTATCTTGACCGCAAATGGATGGCTGTAGAAAAAAATAATGACGAATAAAAAAAAAGCCCTGAGAACCGTTGACTCAGTGGAGCAATGCACTGCTAAGTAACTCAGGGAACAAAGTCCAGCGCATCACAAAAGAGCGAAACATGAAAGCAGAAGCGAAAGCAGAAGCAGAATAATTCCGGTGAAGAGACCAAAATTTATATTATGAGAGGTATTGAAGCGCTGGAAAACTGAGGTGGTATATTTATCTGCGCCAAAAAGTGCTGATAGACTCAGATCACTGAGAAAAATTTGAACTTGAAATAGGATTATGCTAAAATCCATTTGGCAGATGCCATACTCAAGTCATGAGCAGCAGCTTGCGGATATACCTCAAAAACGAAATATTTAACAGGTGTATCCTGTTACAGTATGGCGACGCACAGAGAACACTAAATGGAAAAGTGTGACTGAGCGATCGAAGGACGCGCGATTAGGAGTTGAAGCATGCTGTCGCGTAATACGATGCTTTATTGTAGAAAACGCGTCCATCTCCTCGTCAAGGCACGAGTAGCACTAGCAAGGACTGCTAGAAAGGAAAGCATTACTGCATGCGAGCTTGAAAATGTCTTCCAGGAAGTCTACTGGATTTTGAGGCTAGCAGCGCATTCGAGGCTAAACACACATAGAACAAACGTAGGTTCGCGGGTTTTTGTTCGTTTTGTTGACAATCGTCTGACCATATCCCTACTATCATAGAAGGCTATACCGACTGTGCGCGAGGAAGCAGCTCTGGTGGAATTTACTCAATTCAATGTATATTATACACATATGGAAGTTTAACGGATCTACAGGAGGACACTAGCCCCGTATCCATGCAGAGAAGAAGGATGTAAGATGACCGATGAGGACGGAAAAAATGCACGCATGCACGCCCTTGAAAGCTTGAAATTCCAATTGATAACGATCAGATTGAACGTGCGCACCATTTGGGTCGCTTCGAGACAGGCAGAAACCGTCCAATCATTGTCAAGCTAGCACACTAAAAGACAAATCGAAACTATTGCTTGCCGGGCCGAAGCTAAAGAAAACATTTTCTGTTCGCGAAGATTATTCAGCTAAGGCTCGATTAGCTAGAAAGAAACTTTTCTCTTACGGTCAGCAAAGCAAAGCATCGTTCAAGATTCGCTTCGACAACATCGGCAAAAAGCATTTCGTCTATCATGCAGATACGGATTCCGTAGTTGAGCTGAAACAATAGCGATTACCTCAAGCACCGTGGGACCCGCAATCTCATCTTTCAAGTCCTTCTCAGTGCCCACGCCCTATTGCAGCCTATCAGAAAACCTCGGTTTTGCTAACAAATATTCGAAGCTACTTGCCTAGAAAAGAAACAGTTGAAGCCCTTCTTGATGACCACAGCACAGACATCGTATTATTCACTGAATCTTGGCTGACACCCGATATTCAGGATTTCGAACTACTTCATGACAATAAGTCATTTCACGTGTACCGGCGAGACAGAGTAGACCGCAGGGGAGGCGGCACCCTTGCTCTGGTGAAACCAAGCCTTTCTTCCGCCCTAGTTAGCATTACCAGCCATAGTGAAATATTATGCATTAAATTCTCTTTTCCCTCTGGTACCAACATACTAGTCGCATGCTGCAGAGCCCCTGACAAAGATGCCTCGTTTGTTAATGACGTGCACTCTGTTCTCCACGACTTAGTCTCGTTTCACTCACGCCAATCTTACACTCTGTGGGGACTTAAATTTTTCTGACATCGATTGGGAAAACCTGACTGCATCATATCGGCAATCCAAAGAATTTTTAGAACTAGTCCTTACCTTCAACCTTTCTCAAGCAGTGTGCGTTCCAACGCGAGGTTCAAACTTTCTCGACCTAGTCCTCGTTTCCAACTCTCAATTTATCGAATCGCTTTCGTGTACAAGTGGACTAAGCGATCACTGTCTAATATCTTTCAACCTTTCCATTGAAATTCCTATCCTCCAACCGTCTATTAAATATATCCGAGATTATTCAAAGGCTGACTTCGCGAGCATTAACGCCCATCACGAAGATTTCCTTTGCGCTTTCCGAATTTCCAGACACACGAAATCGGTGAATGAAAACTGGTGCCTTTTTAAAGAAAAACTTTTACCTTTTATAGACACTTATGTCCTGTTTATCTGCATCCGAGGGGACGCCGGTAAACCATGGTACTCAAATGCACTGAGGAGATTATCTCGAAAGAAGAAACGCTTTTCCGCAATGCCAAGAAATCAGGATACGCTGTGAGGTGGCAGAAATACGTCGATTGCCTACGCGAATACACACAGCTATTACGGTCTTCGAAAAGAAAATTTTACTGCCACGACCTCATGGACGTAATAAGGCTGAACTGTAAAAAGTTTTGGAACCTACTCATGCCCAATAAAAACCACTCCTACAATATTTATTTAAAGGAGCGAGACGGCTCAGATGTTACACATTTCAAGCGCTCCGACGTATTGAACACATATTACACCTCTGTTTTCACCCATGAGCCCACAGAAAACAGCAGCTTTGCCCTGTCTGACCTTAATTATGCACCTATGCCACCTATTGTCATCACATCAGAGGGAATCTCGAATCTCATTGACAATCTGAAACCATCCACTTCTCCTGGGCCAGACATCTCAGCCAAGATCCTCAAAGGAACAAAATACGTTACAAGCGAAATCCTACTACTGATTTTCGCTGAATCTCTCGAAACTCTTTCATTTTTGTCGCACCAACTACGGCAATCAAATGCTACGTTACAATATGCCACACTTATTAAACCAATTACAGTCCATGAATATCGATATTTCCAGAAGCAGCTTGCGCGAAATTAAAGCTGTCTTTAAATAAGCAACAAAACGTTGTTAAGTATATTCTTTTTTTTGTGATGTATAAAATGTATTGTATGTATAACTGTGTCTGTGTAAAAAGTTTTTGTCTAGCGTTTGACCATCTTCCGATGTTTGTTGCTGTATGCCATGTAAAGGGGGGTCCGGGGGTCCCTCAAGTGATCTGCGATCACTTTTTACCCGGACCTACCCACATCTATGATGTAAATAAAACAAACTTCAAACTAGCCAACTTCCGGAATACTGGAAGATAAGCGGAGTTGTGCCAATTTTCAAAGCTGGAGATCGCACCGAGCCCTCGAATAGCCGACCGACTTTACTTTATCCTGGATCACTGCTTCTTAACTAACCGCCAACAGTTCACAGTCATCGCCGGTCATGCTTCCGAAACTACTAGAGTAATATCCGGAGTACTCCAGGGATCGGTGCTTGCTCCGTTGCTGTTTTTAATATTTATCAACGATCTACCTTTTGGTATCTCATCAACCGTTCGTCTTTTCGCGGACGATTGCGTCATCTATCGCCGCATCAGCAACAGCAGTGACCAGACAATATTACAGGAAGACCTCAGCAGAATCCAGAAGCGGTGCTTCGACTGGCTAATCCAGCTCAATGTTTCAAAATGTAAATTCATGCACATTTCGCGCAAACGCTCCAATCTTTATTTTCCGTACACCCTGAACTCCATACTAATTCATACAGGTACCTCGGCATTGAGATAACGACCAGTCTAACATGGGCAGATAACGTAACGAAATAGTGCTTCCACGTCACTTGGATTCATCAGGAGATCACTTGCCATGTCTCCCCCAGCCATCAGAGAACTAGCATATGAAACATATATTCGCAGCAAACTAGAATAAACCTCAATAAAACGGAACCCTCACCAGGCCTACCTGATTGAGTCACTCGAGGCCATCCAGAACCGGGCAGCACGTTTCATCACCTCGCAGTACAAACCCCGGCTCTGTGTTACTGTCATGAAATCATCTCTCGGTCTCAAATCATTAGCGCTTCGCCAAAAAATTTGAATTCTCTGCCTGTTCCACAAACTCTACTTTAACTTTCCATTACTTCAGGAAAACCTTCTGCGCACTCCGGTACAATCATCTCGCCGCTTATATAATTAATTTAGCATACAGCGCTTGCACGGCTCCACCAATGCATTCAAGAAGTCGTTTCTTCCTTGCGCGATCGAATTTTGGAATAACTTGCCCGAAAACGTTGCCGGTGAGACTAACCCTTCCAACTTTAGACAGCTACTCATCGACCATTTCCAAGAAAAATAAAACTTCCCCTGTATCTGCTGCGATGCACTGCAAAACGATCACTTTACTGGGCACGTTTTATTATTGTGGTGTGTATTACTGTATGCTTCTTTTTCACATTGCTTTTGATTGTCTATATTAATGTGTTTACTATTTTGCTTCTTTTTCACATTGTCTTTGATTGACTTTATAATTTGTTTACTGTTTTGCTTTGCCTAGTTTTCCTTCTTTTTTTTATGCCTTTTTTGCCTTTTCTTATGTATGACCGTCGGACACTTGAATCCCACCTCCCTTATGTAATGTACCCACGGAAGCCTTCAAGTTTAATAAATGATGATGATGATAATGAAAAAAGTGAAATGACGAATTTCTCATAGAATTGACATTATAGCATAATTAACACAGTAAAGCAAAACGATTAGTTAATTTCTTACGAATGAATTATAAGAATATAGGGAATCATACACTGTACATTCAGAACAGCAAAAAGGACAATATAATCTAGGAACTACATCACACTTGTCATACCCGATGGAGCGATAGCGCACTAGTAGTACATTTTATTATTGTGCTTGCATAGTCAGACCATTAATAAATTACTTGCGTCAAAAATATTTCTTCCGTGCTGCTGTGTTTCAGGTATGAAACAAGGGAAGGATACGTTGAGGAAGATCATTCCAAACTTTCACCCCTTTGTACTTCAGACGTCGTTTTTTATACTGGTACAAAAGTTTTCCTTGAGATGTAGCGCGTGAATTAGGGACTTTGGAGGCAGCTAAATATCGTTGATGAAAACGGAGCGTGGTTATGCATTATTTGTATACGTTTAATTTGGTGCGGTAATCATGCAGTCAGGATAAAGGCGTACCTCCGGAATGCATGAACAATGGTCCTGATGCTCTACCAGATGCTGGAGGGTTAATAAGCCGCATAGCTCTCTCCTGTAAAACTAACACAGCTACAAAATAGGTGCGATATACAAGCCCCCCAAGCATCAATGCATTGTGTGGCGTGCGACTGAATAATGCGGAAGCAAAAGCCCTTAACGTTACAATGTCGAAATGCCTTCGAGCTTTCAGACAAGCAAATCTGATTATAAGATTTTACATATGTTTGCTAAATGTGGTTTCTAGTTCAATTTAGCATGCCTAGATAAGAAGTTTTTAAGACCTGTTACAGTTTTTTTATTTCCTGCGTGCATATTAGAAGACACCATATTTCTGCGTTCATAAGCTGGTTTGAAGATGATATATTTAGTTTTGTTAAATTTTAAACAGAATCTTTGTGACAGAAACAGATCACTATATTCGGGAGCTCTTTGTATAGAATAAATTCAGCTGAACATCGGGTGGTCAAAATTAAAGTTAGCACTCTCTCTCTTGCAAATCTACCGCGGCTCGAGGATCCACGTGCATATGGAAAGGAAAAAATGGTCGCTCCTTTACTGTGGCAGACTAATGCAGAGCGGCGGACTGTCACACCTAAAATTGTAGTTTGACGTTAGTATCGATTCCTAGTAGTTACTTGCTGCTCAAATGCACTATCATAACTTATTAACCATAAGCGAAAACGCTGCTTAAGCAACGTAAGTACTGCAAATAACGTCTGTGTTGTGTTATCGCCAATCCTTAGCATGCTTAAAACGTCCATCATTCTGTGATGAGTGCACACACAGCTGGCCTACCGCCGTTTATGAGCCGCTGAAATCAACGTACATCAGGGAAAATATTTCCACTGATAGATTTGGAGCAGGTTGTGAAATGCGCATGAGAGTAGCAGAATCCGGCACAGAGTTTCCCAAACGTAGCCTACCTGCGAAGAACAAAGAGACGAAAAGACTGGGAAAAGAGATACGCAACTGGTTTCAAGTGTTCGGCGTAGCCTGCGCCCGCCACATGTTTCTTTTCATGAATACGTCATGGTGAAAAACGGCATTCGTATCGTGAAGCTAACCCCTAAAATGTGCGCTCGGCTTGAATCGTCTGGGTATGCATGCATGGGTACGCAGATATGCCCGTATCTCTCTGTCCGAATAGTGCGGTACGGCACCGACGCAGCCAGTGATTTTTGGTTCTTTGTATGGTGTTTTAGGCAATAAACATCCCGTAAAGACAACATCCCCAGCAGCACAGGCAGTCAGCCCAATACTGGGAACGTATTGTCCAACGCCGGTCCTACAAAGGACAAGAGTGAAACCATCCATTTCAAAATATTGGGGCTGATTGCCTGTGGTGCTTCGGGTGACTCTCCATCCTGGCTGCAGTTGCTGTTGCTCTGTGAGCTACTTCAACCGCTCTCTGAATTGAGAAAGCTACAGTCGCGAACAGAAGAGTATGACCGCGCTTCCGCGTTCAGGCTTTTCTGTCACGTTGCGTATGCGAAACAGAAATGTTTGCTGCCTTTATGTGCAAGGGCAAAAGAAAATATTACTTGCGTATGCACGAAACATCGATTACTTTTCCCTAGGTAACCCTTCAGAAGACTGACTGTCGAAGCGTCGTCGATATTTTTCTGTCCGCGACTGTACGTAGTCACTCCTGAGAAACGTAACTACTCCATCAACTACTTAGTCTTGCTTTCGTCGCGCCATTCCTTTCTGTGAGACACTGTGTACATCGCTGCGCACGGCACTGCCTCCACACCTGACCAACGCTGCTGCACTGAAGACGCAGAAGAGGCCTACCCGTTATAACAGCCATGGCCTGGATCCCGAATACGTTGCTGTAGTCAGTGTATGCGGGATACTAGCAGTTGAAACGCATTCCTAAAACCTAAGCGAGATTCCACGGTTTGCCGAGTTGCATCCCATGGTATCGGCACTTTTCACGCTGCACTCATAACCGTATCGGTGCAGAGATTCCCCAACCCGGTGGTGCTGCACGTGAAGCGGAAGCCAGAGCAGCTTTAACTAGATGTTTCCCGTTTCCGAATGCAATAGACTACATTTGAGTCCTTTTATGTGTAGTTCCGCCACGTCAGCGAGATTTGGCATAGAAAGGCTGCTTTCACAAGTCACCATCCAAGCTGACTCATCTGGTGCTGTCCAATGCATACGACGCCAAGAAGGTACATAACGAGGGCAAGGGCGTCCCGGAAATAAGGTGATGTCGGGCCTGCATGCAAAAAAAAAAAAAAGTGTTGTTGAGGAGATTACCGGTCGGGAGCCGAGGGAGTGTAATCTTGCAAATGTCCGTATCGATTCCAAAAGTAGCGAAACCTCAGCAAATGAGTTGATTCTCAGTGACGGGCATAAAGATAATGCTGTTGTCATACTCTTAGCGAATGGCACATACCCACGTGAGGGCTAGCCACACACGGAAGAAATGAAAGTTTGAATTTACTGCGTAGAATTCAGGCAAAGAGAAAAAAAAAATTAGGAGCGAGGCGATCAATTGGATGGATGCGCAGGAAATGCGACAACATTCGCCCTTTCGACTTCGTTCATGTAGTAATGAGCGATACTTTAAAGAGGCTTTGGAACCGCTTTATTATGCTGTGTGTTGTCAATTCTTGATCTCTTTAGACGTTTTCAATCATGTCGGAACTACAACAGCCACTGACTATCTTTTCAGAGGGTGGTTTTGGTTTCAATTTCGCAATCACTGTGGAACGCAGTATCTGTGCAGGTATTCCGCTGCGTTGACAGGGACCCTTGAGGAGGCATTCTTTGTCACCTTTAATTTTGCTCAGTTATTCTTAGACTGACTGCTCCCTTTCTCCCATACAAGTTGAGAGAGGGATTTCCCTTCCTCTGCCTGCCACCTGCCTAACGGGGCAGATGGAGAGAGGAAAACCTCCTTAAAAACACCTTCCATCTGTCACGGTTGACAGGCGGAGGCATCACACAGACATCGACGCCGCTGACGCCGGACAGTTTGCGTCGTCATTACCCTCGGCCTCTACCTCCTCTCCTCTACAAGTGGCGATGACGATTCCCCCTCTGCCAACTGTGTCAGGGGACAGGTGCGAGAGAGATTCCCTTAAACACCAAATGCCACCTGGGGCAGGTGGTTGCTTCACACACTGGGGGTTTACGTGAGGCCGAGAAAAGTCGGGTCCAGTAGGCTGTCGGGCTCATGTATACGCCAGGGGGCCGAACTAAGCGACCGTAGAGTTGCGCTGCGCCAGCCCGACTGCAGAGAAGCATTTTCTGCAGGGGAGAACAGAAGCGGGCGCCGGTTTACTACACGTGCAGTCGCGCCTCGCAGGGCGCACCGCGAGAGTCGACTCACTAGTATCGAGCTCATGTAAACAGACAGTCATCAACTTAGGTTGACCTTGCTCAACTTGACCCCCTACTCAACCCGCAAAGTCGGGCTCATGTATACGAGACTACAGACGCCGACGTCAGACAGTTTTCGCTTTTAAGGTAATCGAAAGGGCCAACGAGTTCCCTGCAAGAGGAATGACGAACGTAACCTGCACTTAAAACGAAAAGATGAGGGGCAGGGAGAGAAATAAAGCAAGACAGCGTGATAGGCGTAGCTAAAGGAATCCTTCCAGAGGAAGAAACAGTGAAAAGGCATAATCAATGAAGTGTGGCCGTTCGGCTCTTCTCAACCATCGCCAAGAATCTACAAGTGGCGTATATCAGCAAACCGAAGAATAATAAGTGATTGGCAGAAGGGTCTGAGAATAATTTTAACGGCTCCGCCATCAGCCGCCACTGCCCTTTTCGTTGTCTTCTATAGTCCGTGAGAATAAGCATGAAACGCATCCATGTGCTCGGTGGCAGCAGTACTGAAATCCGTTGGTCGATTTCGGGGATTCAGGAGCAATCAAGCCTCTTCAGAATCCTGTCTGTGACGCCGGTATACGATGGGGCGGCTCAAAAGCGTTCAACCGCTCGGCAATGGTAGCATTAAGGCCGACTGACATTAAAATAATTTCCCATAATGAAGCGGTGAACCTTGTCGACGGCGTTGTGGTAAAATACACCAGCCATCGCCGATCTCTAACTGTTTGATATCGACGGCCGGTGTCCAACGAATCTTGAAGTGAGGCAGACGCGAGCCACTGGCAGCGTGGAAAGCACGTTCTACTTCCGTTTTGCCTGTTTTCGATCGCCGCCCGCCGCCATCGTGGAACCCATTCCCGACGCGGTACGCATTGAATCGAACACTTAATTGTGGCTATTGTGAAAGTAAATGATTCCTTAACCAGGGAACGATGGTTTTTTTTGACAAAACATGACCTAACCTCGGATAGAAATGGCTGTGCTTGCAACGCGAGGCAAATCGTGACGCAGAAAAAACAATTTGGAGGACACTTCTGCTTCGCCCTCAGGAGTGGAACGCGACAGCGCGTTGCAGCGCTGCCAGGGAGTCCACGGAACGCCATCGCCCGTTCGGCTCGACGCCTTGCCCGTTGGACAAATTTCTCGGAGTCTCTAGGAGGCCTCTCAAAACAGACCATCAACCGCCCGAAGAAACCACGAACGGGCTGCAGTGACTCCGCTCCCTGAACTTTCCGTTTTCCGTCTCCGTTGTGGTTATGATTTTAGAGGAAAGGAAAAGCGCAGCAACTGTCCCACATATCGGTGGAAACTTCAACCACGCCGTGAAGAAAAGGAGGAAATTTGGAGTGAAAGAGAAAAGACTGAAAGAGAGGCCGTAATGGATGCCTGCGTCTCCGCTGGCGCCGCATTCATTGACCACAACAGCACATGGACGCGTACATATCAGGCGCTAGGGCGGTACGGGTTTCATAACATTGCGATGGTTCACACCCGCACAAAGCATAACGCACACGGGTCTGGTCGCCGCTGCCTGCCCGTCTGAAGCCCGAAGAGGTAGCGAAGGGTTGCACCCACGCTGCCATCCGCAGGGACGAAAACTTCGTGTTATCACCGGGATCGGCGTTCGGACCAGTTGACGTCTTCAAAGGTGTCGTCTGCCGGTCCTCCAAATTCAAATCCACAACCCCTGTGCGATGTCACTGCACGTTAAAGAACTCCAGGTCGCTGAAACTATCGAAGCCCTCCACTACGGCGTCCCTCATAGCCTGAGTCGCTTTGGGACGTTAAACCCCATAAACTCAAGCTCAGACCAAACACGGTAATAACACCACCTATCTTACCTCAGTGCAAGGTATTCTCATTGACTGTCATCTCTGTAAAATAGATGGCGCTGCTTTGCCGCAGCTCATGACAGTAAATTGAAGTGCTTTATAGAGTAGAACACGATATTTATTGGGTCCCGTTTCAATATTCGCATCAGTACACAAAGACACGTCAAGAAGTCAAAGAAAACAAGGCATTCACAAGGTCCACTTTTATTCAGGCGGAATCAGAAAAAAAAGAAAAAGAGCCTTCTCCTGTGTTCTGTGCGTGCTCGCCTCGCAATCTGAAGGATCTGGGTGCGATTCGTTGTAACTCGGCAAGATTCTTTATTTTGAGGTTCTCGTCTACAATGCCGACAACGCCAACAACGCCGACGCACCGGCTTTTTTGCGACACGAGCTCCTTAACGCTATCTCTTTAAAACGCGCCGATGGAAACCGCGGCCCAACGGGCATCCTAACGCACGTGCCAGAACAGCAGCTTGTGCGTGTTGGTTTTCCATGCTGTGGTAACAGCGCAGGACGTAGACGGGGGCGCGAAACGAGAAGACGACACAACGAGCGCCGACTTTCAGCAACGTTTATTTTGAGAAACACACACACCTTCACATACCCTTGCATAAAGGCACCACACGTGCTACAGACGCCTGAACTGCACACAGTGTCTGACACGCACTTCTGCACACCCATAAACGTGCAATGATTTTCATAAGTGCGCAGAAATGCGTGTGGCATGGTCTGCAGTTCACGCATCTGTCGAACGTGCAGTGTCTTTATGCAAGGATACACGAAGCTGTGTGTGTTCTTTTCAAAATCAACATTGTTGTAAGTCCGCGCTGGTTGTGGAGTCTTCTCGTTTCGTGCCCCCATCTCCGTTCTGCGCTATTCCTGCAGGACAACGGATGCAGGCTAAATCGCATCCGTATATATATATATATATATATATATATATATATATATATATATATATATATATATATATATATATATATATATATATATATATATATATATATATATATATATCGTCGAGTCGAAACGTCGAGTCGAATAAATGTTTCCTTTAACGAAGCGTATACTTCGCTATATATATATATATATATATATGGTTGGTTGGTTTTGTTGGGTTTAACGTCCCAAAGCGACTAAGGCTATGAGAGACGCCGTAGTGAAGGGCTCCGGAAATTTCGACCACCTGGGGTTCTTTAACGTGCACTGACATCGCACAGTACACGGGCCTCTAGAATTTCTCCTCCAAAGAAATTCTAGCCGCCGCGGCCGGGATCGAACCCGCGTCTTTTGGGTCAGCACCATAGCCACTGAGCCACCGCGGCGGCATATATATATATATATATATATATATATATATATATATATATATATATATATATATATATACATATAGCGAAGTATACGCTTCGTTAAAGGAGACATATTTATTCGACTCGACGTTTCGATAGGAAGACCGATCTTCTTCAGGAGTGATTTTACTTTGTTACTACATCCCCTTTTATAGGGGTGGGCACAGAACAGGTGAGAAACACAAAGCACTAAGCAGAGAAATACACATTAAAAAAACTATAGAGGGAGTGTGACCCACAAAAAAAGTGCGATGAACACTGCAAACTATATATATATATATATAGGGGAATGAGGGGCTCGTTATAAATGTGAGAAAAGCCAACAGCCACAGAAACCAAGGAACAGAGGTGTTTTTTAATTAATTTATTTATATTGTGCTGTTGTTCGATTTAGAATATTACTGAATGTGTTGTCGCTTAAAGCTAATTGATTAGAAAAGCAGAAGAAGAAACAACCACATGCCGCCGGTGGGATCCGAACCCACCACCTCCGAATTACGCGTCCGGTGCTCTACCGCTGAGCTACGGCGACGGCTGTCGAACTTCTGTTTTCGGGGGTATTTATGTTTACAAATAACCTAACCTTGAGAGTGTTCATCATGTATCCTAAAGTTGATGTGACTGCGTCGAGCTGAACGCTGTTTTTTTATTTTTCTACTTGTCTATACTGCCAATCTCTTTGCGGATTTTGCAGGACTTCGTTTGAATTGTGCCTGGAGACACACAGTCGACCAGGCAATCACTACTGAAAACTAAAATAAAACATTACAAACTGAAAAAATATCAAGCGATGAAAAAGTCATAAAAAGGCACCCCATAATCAGCAGCACAGTTTCTCATTGTATATGACATTCGAGAAAGTATGCGAGATACATAATAATCACAATGGAAAAAAGAAAACCGTCGCGTCGCCGCTTTGTGGTCCTCCGCGCCGCGCGCTATTTATCGCAACATTTCATTCTATGCGCGTCGGCTTCTACGCGGCCACACACGATAGCGAGAAAGGGGACGAACGCATTACTAATTCCAATGAAAAAATGCAGACGAACGCCTCCCTAAACACGTGCCGAGATCAGTTCTGAGTACAGCTGGCTGCATCTATCACCCGTCCCATAATGTGCGTCGCGCCCCATGGTAAGAATGGCTCGCCAGCTATCGCTGTAGAGCATCAGGCGTATCTTCAGAGGGGTCAGTAATTATTTTTCGAGGCCTGATAGCGATCATAGTTTCTTTCGTGGTCCGGCAGTAACGTCTGACGTGGGCACACGCATCCCATGAATGGACCAAGATGAGTGCGCTCTTGTTTCAAGCATTAGGAATATTCATTTCATTAACACTGTGGTTCTTCGAAGGCGCGTGCGGTGCAGCCTTACCCTGTGGCGCCTCTTAATCCGACGTGAATACCAAGACAAAAATAGTCATGAGTCTGTAGAGGAGGCATATAAGATCAATTAATCCGCTTTGATAGGGTTGCCCCGGCTACAGGTTACGGCTATAATTGAATATCAAAGGGAGAGGTGGTGGGAGAGGTCTTCGCTCTTCAGTGAACATGACTTCGCAGACGCTACTGACAATCGCGGTTATTTAATGCTCCTATATGGCGTTCGCGCAGTATTCAAGTGGTTTACACTGAATAGGTAGTGACCATCGGACAAATATTGAGAGCATTTGGTATCAGCACACGCCATACTTTCCTGGATATTCAACGAACAACGCCATCTGTTCGCCGCCATTGCCGAAAACCGCGTAACCCAATACGGATATTTTAAACTTGTTATTCTGAGAAAAGTAGAGAGCCCCCACAGATTCTGCGCTAACGTGGTGATTATCGTGGCGAACTTTTATTCCTCAGGGCAAAATATGACCTCTATATGCTTCCTGCACTAACACCCACAATCAATAGGATGTACAGAACATTCTAAATTCTCGCTGTGGTAGAGCTTGATAGACAATTATCAGCATATCCCCTTTGTATCGGGGGGCGGGGGGGGGGGGGGGTGGAATGTGTCAGCTAGCCAATTACTAGCGTTCACAATATCTTCGGATTAACTGCCAGTTTTCTTTTCACCATTGCTACGCTACTTTCTTGTCCTCCTACACCAATCCTCTAGTCGCCTCTTACTTGCTTCTACTTTCTGAAAATTGAGCATGCCCTAGCTGTTCCGAAACCCCCGTGCTTTTCGGATTTTTCGGCGGCATCGTGCACTGAGGACTGGAGGGTCTTACAGTGGTTGTCTCGTTTCCCTGTCTTACATTCAGCAAGAACAAATATTATCTGCGGTTTCAATTTTTTTCCGGTAAGACTTTGTCCTCAAGCACTAAGCCTTAGCCTCAAAAAGTAGACCACTTCCCTTGGAACTGCAAAAGAAGTTTTCTCTCTTAATGTTAGTTTCAGCTGTCCTATAGAGGTCCAGCGTCGGCTTGTGCTGCATTCTCTTTTGACAGGGTGGGTTTTCTGAAGATAGACCTTTGTTTTTTTCACAGTTGTCTTACTATCGCTATCTTCCCTTGGCATTTGTATTCATTAGCAAGCCATGCCGTTCCTCTCCATGTAGTATCAATACTGCATCGGCATAAGCTCCTGAGACTTTCTGCCACCCATCGCTTCTAACTCACTTTGAGTGTTCAGCCCCACAAGGCACGCGGTGGTAGCCGCGTAAACTAGAAGCGTTCGTATAGGTTTGGTTCGTGGTTTATGGGAGTTTGACGTCCCAGAGCGACTCAGGCTATGAGGGCCGGCGTAGTGAAGGGCTCCGGAAATTTCCACCACCTGGTGTTCTTTAACGTGCACTGACATCACACAGTGCACGGGCCTATGGAATTTCGCCCATCGAAATTCGACCGCCGTGGCCCGGATGGAACTCGCGTCTTTCGGGTCATCAGCCAAGCGCCATAATCACTGAGCCACCGTGACGGCCGAAGCGTTCGTATAGATTTCCTGGGCTTAAAAAAGTGAGGTACAGGTGCGGGCAACAACCAAGCTTGGAACACGCTGTTTCTTTCTCAGTGCAATCATTCCTTCCCTATCGGAAATAAAGAAATATGGTTTGCCCGTGAGAAGCGTACTATAGCGTCCTTTAGCGACATGCTGCATGCACATAGCATAGCTGGCAGTTTCAATTCGGGAACGCGAGAAAAAGTTTAGAAGCTCCATTTTCTTTTGTCCGAAGCTGTAGTACTTTTACACGGCATGCCATTCGTTCGCGCGGGTATATGCCGACCACGCCTTAACATCGCGTTCTCAAAACAATGTCATTTTTCGCGGTAGGTGCTAGAACCAACATTTTTTATTTGCCTCTCTGTCTACTAACGGCGCCAGGTGGACGCTTGGTCTTTCTTCGTCCTCTACGCATCCGTACAGCACAGTTTTCTCCGGTTGTTTGTCAGACAATTTGCCACGTCCGTCGCTCTTTGGCCCACAATATACTCATCGCCCCATAGGCCGAGCTCTGCAGCGTCCTGTACGACGCAGGTCAGATAGCGTGTATCGCCAAGTGTAGCCCGGGCGGAGAGAGAGGCGTCGTTAATTGCCGCGTTGCCCGCTGTGTTTGCGTCCGCTAGTGCTTCGCCATCTTATCAGAGAACCGCCCCGCTGCGGAGCGCGGGTCCTCTTACGTTGTTTTAGCGCGAACTCAGGTCGGGCTGCAATGGCCATGACGCGAGGGCGGTCGCGCTGGCTTATCAGGACTTGCGGCAGGGCGGAGTGCGCCCATGGACATTGGGGAACAGCTACACGGTTCCACGAAAAAACAGCGAGAAGGCAGTTGAGCGGAAAGGCGTCAAAGCCAAGTGGTGAATAAATTGCCGTCGTTGAATAGAAAGGCTGCATAACCACCGGAAAGTGTCCGGATGCCGTTGAGCAGGATCTCAATAGAGTGCATGTGAACAGGTCTTCGCTCAGCTCGGTTTCTGATCCTGCCATGTTCTCCGTCTTCATGACCCAGATAAGACAGGTAGGGGCTTAAATGAGCTAACTAATGTTCATGTTTAGGGAGGCAGCTCACGAAGGCTGGAACGATGTTTCCTTCTTCTTCTAACCCTACTTCTGTGGAATCATCATACTTCCTAACTGAACCAACAGCGGATAGTGGTTTCTCCAGCCCTTTTTTTATTGTTATCTGTTTACAGCCCATTTAACTTCCTCCTGTGTCCTGTTGCAAGGAGTTTGGTCACGAGGCAAAGACTGGAACACAAGGGGAGGGCAGGAGATTAAGTACAAGCTCAGCTATAGACCTCTGGTGGCCAAGGAAACTGAAATGAAGCTTTGGAAGTAAAGTTAATTAAAGAAAAAAGCAGCCGCGAAGGAGCGTGCACTCGCTCGCTTTGTCTCTGTTCCTCACAGGATAAAGAATCAATAAAAAGTCGAGCCCGCATATTTAGACTCCGTTCTGGTGGAGATTATGCCCTTGTCCAACACCCACGCTCAGAAATCTCAGCATAGGCGCGGAAAATTGAGAAAAAGAAGAAAGGATGATAGAGACTTTGTTAGGTTTTGGCAGCGCAAGCCGATAAATTTGTTTGACCATTTCTTGAATTCGAACCACACCATATTTCTTTTCACCTGAATATGGCCAACCGCGCATATGTGTTCTTCGTTGTACATTTTAGTCTTTTTGACGAAATAATGACCTGGTGATTCACCAGAATAAACCTCGCTGTTCATAGCCGACACACAGAGGGGGTATACGTGCAAGCTGCACACCTCTGCAGCAGCAATAAGTGACGCAGCGGCCCAGGCTGTGCTCTTCCTACTTGATGATGAAAAGAAAAAAAAGCTATGTAGTCTTTTTTTGCTCTTTTCTTTCATATTATATTCCGGTTTTAACCATCGGCACCGAGAGCAGCTCATCATACATCATTCCAAACGCTAGGCGCTCATGTATGGCTATCCCCTCTCTTATCAATAAAGATGCGAGCCCAACATACATGTATGCTACGCATCTTCACGAAGGAGCGATCTTTGCTAAAATAAAGCCAGTGGAACTTGTCACTGGCAGAAAAAGATAAAAGTTATACACATGGCGCGGTACGTGCGCCATGTGTATTTTCTTCTTTTTATAAGTTACCCAACACCTCTAGCTTGGGAGAGTTACGCAAAAATTCCTGCATTGCTGATAAGGGGCACGGTTACCGCAAAAAAATATGTCAAGATTGAGCACAGTGCACCTTTGGAAATCAAGCCGTGGTCTGCTTTATACCGAAATACGAAAAATACTTTACAGCATTTAAAACAACGTCCCTTTTGTACCGCATCGCTCGTGGTAAGCCGCGTCATGGTGCCCCGCATGTCATGATGTGCACAGCAGCGGTTCAGCTAGTATAACTACCGCACCACTTCCTCCTCTGTTCGGAAGTGCTGCTGCTGTCAGTTCAAGACCTGCGCATTTGCAGTTGCCCTCATCTGCGCTGTCGCATTCGTGAACAAGCGAGCCAGTGCACACGGCCCTGCCATGTAAAGGCCGGCATTCTGTCACGTTGAAGCTGCGGGTTGTGTGAAACACCGCTACTCGTTGAGCTTCTATGCGACAGCAAGCCACCTTCGGCTCACCTTTTCCACTTTCAGCCGCCGCGGTGGCTTAGTGGTTATGACACTCGTATGCTGACCCGAAGGACGCGGATTAGTATATTACCTTCTCTTGCTCACAAGTTGTAGTTTTAATCATTTACACACCACGATAACTCTGCAATAAGCGCCGATGATGCTGTCGCCTGCTTGGGAAACGCTTCGCGTAGGACCGGCGCCTCCCGCTAATTGTATCTGCTTCCTACAATGTCACGAATACTTAACTTTAAATCGATTTCCCTAAAAATGCATTCGGAACCCCTTGCATCAATAAAAACAGCCGAATTTGTTTTCCACATTCGGCGCCGACACGGAATACAAAGGTAACACTGAAGACTGTGCGGGCGCTGTTTTTTGACCCATAGCCTCGCACAGACTGGAGACTAAGAAAGGTGAACAGCCGGCGGAGTTAAGGCGTTGTGCTTATTTATCAAAGCATGTGGCGTCCATGTGTTCGCAGCTCTTGTTTAACTCTGTGTTACTCAGTTTAACTCAGTGCTACTTCTGTGCTCCATGTCGTTTAATGCTGTGCTCTCTTCTGTCTAAAGTATGAACCAACTCGTGCAAACCCAAATTTCAATCCAACACTGGTTTGTGAGTTCAGGTCCTCAGTCATGCGTCCCAGCTGCTCCTCTGAGATGCTTAGCAAGACAATCTCATCAGCAAATCAGAGGTTACCAAGGTGCTTGCAAACAACTTTTACTCCCAGCTCATCCCTAATAAAACCCTCTGAATGCTTGCAAATACGTTGTGGAAGGCAGCGGAAAGATTTTGTCACTGTGCATCTCACACTTCCCGGCTGGTATTTTATTGCCTTTCTTGTCGAGGGCTATATGGTCGCTGTACAGCGTCTATAGATATTCTCAAGTACTTTTATATATCCCACTTCGACAGAATGGTTGGGAAAAGTCTGCTTGGCTGCCGAGTTTCATTTCATTTCAAAACATTTCATTTAGTCAAATGAAATGCTTTTTCGTAATAGTACGAAGGTAATATGTAGGGGCTGCGCATTTGTCTATGGCCTTATTGAGACGGAAACTTGGACTAGTTGGAAAGCGTTTGGAATCATATTTGCTAGCGCTTAGTGAACACACGGGACAAGAACACAAATACACAGGACACAGGCTGAGCTGTGTATTTGTGTCTTGTCCCGTGTGTTCACTAAGCGCTAGCAAATATGAGTCTATGGCCTGATTGACAGTTTAATTATGGTTAATTTCGGAGAACCCTTTCCAAAAATCAGCCTGTTGCGTTGGTTGGCGGAAGACTAAGGTCGCTGTGAATATATTAGTGATTGCCTCAGCAAATATACCCGTAAACAACTGAGAGCGTTCTAATCAGTCAGTAATTTTCCGATCTTTAACATCCCCGTTTCGCGAATTATTATGATGTTAAAATTCCTCTAGCCTTCCAATACACCGCAGATTATGATTCATTGCGTGTAAAGGGGGTGGACACTTTTTCTCCTCCTCCTTTTTCTCCTCCAAGAGACAAAGACTGACCTCCTTGTCTCTTGTGTGCACGTCTTATTATTGCCCATTACCAATATTCTATTCGTGCTTTGAGACTACCTACGTGCTCAAGAGCTTCCTCTACCCTCTCCTTATTATACTTTCTTATGTCGTCTACGTTATGCGCACTGATTAGCTTTTACTGTTCACCCAGTTATTATCAGTTTGATGATGAACGTTCAGCTTCCCAGTTTATCATTTGTTCATAATGACGGCCAAAGTGCTGCGAATAGGCAGATTGTGCATAGATCCGAGATCTAACTCAGGTCTCTTGATGTACCATGACAACAGCAGGCAGCAAAGCTCCCCTCCCCCGATTCACACTCCCCGAAGAAACGCCACCACAGCGTTCATCGAATAAACTTTGAGCAGTGAAGAAAAGCACCGAAGGAGAGCTTGCTGCTACCAAGAAGAGATTCGCGAGATGGGCAGTGCTTACCAGCGTTGAAGGCACGAAGGATATTTCTTTGAATGGGTTAGTGGTAGAGCAACATTAGAGAAAGCTGTTCGTGGTCGAGGAAGTGACGAGGGTGCGCACACCTTGCCTGTAATGCCTTTTCGAATGTGCCCAGCTCGTTCCCCTTCCTCCGACGGCATCAGGGACACTGAAATGAAGATTTGATTCGAAAAGTCGCGAGCGGAGCCCGGCTGGCCGGAAGCACTCTTGCGCTTCATTAGGCGCGAAGAGTGCTCCCGCGCCTCCGCCGTACAGCGCACGCCCAGGCGCTGCGGGCAAGGGCACGCGCGTACAGGTTCGCGCCGTGCTGAGGGAGCGGCCACATATATTGAGAACCGCGGCCGGAGCTTTGCCTCGAAAGCCTCTCAAGTTTTTCGTTGTCGCCGGCCCGAGCCCTTATAACCCGTGGGGAGAAATCCCGTGGCGCAACCGTGAACTGGGGAAGACAGAAGGGGGTCCGGGAGGGCGGAAGGAGCGCGCTGGCAATTTCCGCGCTCAAAATTGAAAGAGACAGGTCCGGCTGGACCGATTTGTTGCCGCGTCCTTGCGAGGCGAAACCGCCGCCACACGTGAGCGTGCACAGCGCACAGCTCGCCCGGAAGGCGGGCCTCAGTTCGCGGCACCGCGCAATCTTGTTGAACTCGACGCCGCGCGCAAACTCCTCACCGCCGCGTCCGAACAAAATGCGGAAAAGATTGTCCCTGACCAAAGCCGCGGCCCCTGCGCGGGCGCAGCTAGACAAACAAAATGAACGAGCGCGGTGGCTACACCATATGGGCTGTCCGCGGCGGCCATTCGAGTGGTTTGAGGGAAGAAAAAGAGTGATTTCGAGAGCGCGCAGCGGCGGCGGCGGAGATCTCCAATCCCGAAGCCCTTAAGCCCGTCCCGGTGCGCGCGGCCAGTGCCGCGGCGCGCTCTCTTTAAAACGACCCTCGGCGGCGGTAACGCTACAAATGAGATTGCTCGCCGCGCCGGAGATTGCTTCGCCGCGCTCGGCCGCAGGAGAAGCGCGCGCGACTTTCGTGGCGACCGAGCGTTCCGCTCTCGATGGCCTGCTCTTGCGTCCTTTTGTTCTTCGTTGTTTGGTCAACGCCGGCCCATTTCTCCGCCGACCGCACGCTTCACCGCAACGCGTGGTGCCGCTTCGCCAAGACCCGCCTACCCTCTCGCTGAGAGCCGTGCGGGGGTCAGTTGAGCCCGAAAATGGGGGTGGAGTAGCCGCCCCGCGCTGGACCCCTCCTCTCCTGCATTCTCCCACAAGTCTCAACGTCGCGGCCCTCTTGACCTACGGGTATCTCTACGCGCAGGTTTCACGTTCTTGCCCTTTCCTTTTATTATTTATAGGAAGATTTCACCGTTCTGCCCGCTTTGCACCGGTAGACCCGCGAAAGAACATATATGGACCACGAGTCTAATGCGCAGTCTGCGTCCAAGTTCCGTCCCAGCGAAAGCGACGCGTCGACCTGCGCGCCATGGCCTCATTGTGCGCGAGGCCTGTATTCCCAGTGCCAACTCTTGCAGTGTAAATCTTCGCGCTCGCGGGGATTGCTGCCGAACAAACGCAACAAACGGTTATGGCGATCTCGTTAGCCTTGTTGTAAGTATGCGCCGCCTAGGCTTTCGTGCTTAAAGCCTCTGATTGGTGGACACACTGAACGCCTAGCCTTACATAGGGCAAAGCGTAGCGACAGGTTGAGCAGTTGAGGTAGGCTTCGCTTGCAGAAAAGCCCTATGTTTGTGGTTAGGGAAGGCCTCGCTGCTGTATTTTAGAGGTTCAAACCTTGTTTCGGCGGTTTAGCTCTAGCGGTCGTCGGGGATATTCAGATTGTTTACGACAAACACCCGCAAGTTTATGGATTTGTCTGGATTAACAAAATAACCATGCTACAAGCTCTGGCAGGCTCTTTTGAGCCATGCTCTCTCGCGACCGCAGGAGTGACCGGAAAGGAGAACAAAACGAGCGCATTTGTTTGTGACACTTAAAAATGTGAGTGCTTACTTAACTTCCTTTGCTATTGTTCAAGTAGGTTCAGAAGAAAAAAAAATTCAGAGTGTACATGTTTAATTTGATGCTTTCCCTAAACCCGAAGAGTGGTATAGTTGGCTGCCATAGAGGCAGTGGCGGTCCTGGGTGGGGGGGGGGGGGGGGGGGGGGGGGGGGGCAAAAGCTTTTGCACATTTTCCCGAACGTCCGTTTTTGGGCCCTCACAGGGCGAGATATAATTTTGACGTAGAACTGGAAAGCTTTTTCGTCTGTGATGCGTCAAATAGTCTCATACTTTGTACGTTCACCGTGTTAGCGGCTGTTTTATTTCACACAATTCTACATTCTACAGGTTGGTAGATATACGAACACAATTTGTAGTGATTGTCGAGGTATCGTGGTTCTAACCGTGCCCCCTCCGTTGTCTTGCCTTGGCTCCGGCGCGGCAACCACAGCGGCGGCGGTGGCATACACCTGCGGTCACGGTGACCAGTAACCTCGTCGGGGCGGCAAAGAGCCACCCATTCATGTTTTTATCCCACCATGAGGGACAGCGACGCCAGCGAGGGGATCATCCCTTTTTGGCTTGAGAAGGAGCGCCGACCAGCCAGCCGCCTTGTCGGAGGGTACCAAGGGCGAACAAAGCCCCTTAGCAGGACTGAGTTATGAAGGCCGCTACCAAGCTCATGAAATGTCCGGGCAGGTGCTTTGACCTTCCTGGACACGCCGTGGTGGGATATCTCAGCCGTCGACCTCTATTCCCCTTGTATCGAAATGAATATTGCTCACGTGACTGTTAACATTCAAAGCATGACTTATGGCATAATATCTATATCGTTCGCCGTTTATTTTTCAACAACAAAGCGCACAAAAATTGTTGTAGAAATAAAATGTAAATAATATAATCGTTGTTTCTATTTCTTCTTTTCTGGTATAAGGAAGTACGTCCGCCCCCCCCCCCCCTAAAACCAGTCTCTGGGACCGCCACTGCATAGAGGTTAGGGACATGCTGTCGCCTCAAAAAAAAAAAAAGCACACACAATACCGATTAACAAACACAGACGAAAAGGTGTGCTCTGGGCACGCAGGTAACAACTAGAAAAAAAAAATAGAAAAGAAACTGAAGGAAGAAGGAATGCTTGTTGACGGCCAAGATGTCCACAGATGCTGACGACTAGGGACTGCATGCGATGTGTAAGTTTGCCCCGCTGAAGAATGTTCGTGTACAGCGCTTGTTGCCATCGTACAAGCTTCTATTTACCAAAAAAAAAGGCGAAGTTTTCTATACTAGCAATAATAGCGTGGTATGGAATGGTAGGGCATTTGGGGCTGAACGTCTCGAAGCTGCAACTGGATTATGAGAGACCCCGTAATGAATTTCAGCTACCCAGGGTTCTCTAGCGTATACTCACTTCTCTGAGTGCGTGCGGTTTTTCGGTTTTCTCCTTCCATTTGAAATGTAGCCGCCGCGGGAGGCATTCGGTCGCACGGTCTCGTGCTCGGATCAGCGAAGAGCATTGTCAGGTATTCCATGAAGCGATGGCGACAGGTGGAGGCGCAGAAGGCAGGTGTTCAGGGCAAACAGGTGTACCAGTTACTCGATAAACTAACCGTTTATCGAAAAATGGGAACGATAACGATAAGCATACTGATCCGTCGTCTGGATCTGACTACCCATGATTGTTGGCGGTGCTGTATTGAAAACTTAGCTCGTAACTCGCCCTGATAACGCGCTGACATATCCGCGAACAGTCCCGAACATCATAGGACCAGCGCTGGATTGTCCGCGCGTGGTCGCCATCCTTCGCGAGCAATCCAATAGCTTCCGGACGAAAAACGCAAGACCTCTCGCCAGCGAGATACCGAAGCATAACAAGGCAGGATGCGAGCGGTGATAAACACAGAAACCGCTTCAAGAAACGAACATAACAAAAACATATGAGCATAAGGCGAGAGCCCTACAGGCGACATATTCTGCATTACAGCTAAACGGAAATCGATACAGTTCAGTATAATGCATACTCTTGAGATCCGGGTATGAAGAATTTTTCTAATATACTTTACTGAGCAAGGGAATCGAAGGCGTGGAAGTCATGGAAGGACGTTATGTTGCACAATAGGTAAAATTTCGAGGGGAACCTAAGCTCCGCCTTACGAGTATGACGCTGTAGCATTAATGACTCCCTTCAGCGGCCTGAGGTCATCTTTGAGCATCACTGCGAAGACACGTTCATTCTCTACTTTACATTCAGAGACTGCGTGGAACACTCACACCACTGCCCGGCGGGTGGCTGTTTCAAACATAGCCACCGGTGCGGCTTGTGAGACCCAGGTTACTCTCTCCGAGCAGCTTCTCGCGACCAGTCATTAACTTAACTACCACCTGCCACGGTGGGCAGTTTGCTCACAATCCGGTATGTATGCTGCCACTTGCCGCAGTGTGTCGATTGTGATGACGTCACAAGGTCAGGTGACATAAGTGGCAGGTGGGCCTCCGGCTTTTTCACTCACAACGATGACGCCGGATTTTCTGCAGAGGCGGAGCCTTAATGCTGCCGCGTTACTATTGCTCATTTTACGGTTCCTTATAGGGCCTGCGACTATATGGCCAAGGTCGTATCGCTTCCTCCCTCTTAAGGAGCCCTAAAAAAATTGGCAGTGGTTTATCTCTGGTTAAACCTGGAGGATTGCGAAAGCAACAACTGCGCGTAGCCATATATTGTTGCGTGAGCTACATCGCCCACAGTCTCGCCGTTTCGCGTGCTCTTGCACGATCATACTGCGCATGCGCGAGGAGCCAGTGACGTCACCACGCACAGCTGGTGTGCCGGCGGCCCCGGCACGCTAGCTGTGCGCCGCTACTGCGCATCGGAGAGGAGAGAGAGATGCGATGGAGAGCGCGCGGCAGCGGCGGTGGCCCCGGCACGCTAGCTATGCGCCGCTACTGCGCATGCGCAATTGGCGAGCGCGGCGGCGGCACCTCTGAGTCACCCGCGCAGATACAGCGGCGGCGCGCCAGCTGTGCGCCGTGTGACGTCACTGCTCCTCGCGCATGCGCAGTATGGACTTTCCTCGGCTACGCGAATTGCCTCAGCGACTAGCGTAGTGTTGCTTTCGCAACAAAAGGTGTGAGCCAGTGCGAGAACATTTCATGATGAGTGTTAAAACAAAATTCGGCTGAAATACTTGAGACTGCTTACGTGTAAGAATGCGAAGCATTACTGTCCCTGGGGGCATTGTTTACGCGTAATATTTGCGCATCCATAAAAGTTTTTTGCTACGAATTGATGTGTTTGCGTATCGGTTGCGCACCAGACCGCAAACGTTCGGACCCTCTCGCTGCACTGTGATAAGGGTGGCCCAATTTGCATGTCGTGGACGCAAGACGTAGGTGTTTGGTTGCGGTTTGCGAACTATATTTATTTCAGGCGATGAGTTCTTCGACACCACGCACGATTGACACTACCTGCAAAACTCCGTACCGCGCACAGCTGAATCATAATTTCGATACGAAAGTCTGGGAAGGCCTACAATTGAAGGTGCATATGTCGCCGATTCAAATCCCTGTCGCAAGGTAGCCTCTAACGTGACTAGCACATGTAAGCTATATGCAAAGAGAAATCGTATGATACCATCCGGAACGCTGTACTACAAACGACTGTGTCACAGTTTTGGTACGAATGTTGCCGGGAAAACTGGCGCCATATGGAGTCGGATAGTGGCGAGTATATATAGACGAACGAGATGTATAGGATTGTCGGAAGTGGCGGTGCTCGGCTCGCTGTTATATACATGACTGCATCATGAAATTACCCATTTTTCTCGCCAACGCTGGGATTTACTGTACCATGTGCAAGTGCGAGTACACACGCACGCACGCACGCACGCACGCACACACACACACACACACACACTCTCGCACGCACACACACGAAAGCACACACAAACACATCCGCACGCACACACACACGAATGCACGCACGCACATTCGCACACACACGCACGCACGCACATTCACGCACATACACACACACAAACACACACACACACGCACTCACACATTCGTTTCTCCAACATTTCTAGTCCAAAAAATGGGGATCACCATGGTTTTTCTATGTCAGATTGCTTGCATGAGGGGGGGGGGGGGAGGGGGTGATTAGAGGCAGCCCCTCCACTACCCGTTCGCCCCTGGATGAGATAAGGAAATTTGTTGGCGTAGAGTGGAACCAGCAATAATAGGGCCCTAGTGGGGAGGTCTTCGGACTGCAGTAGGCGCAGCTCTACTGGCAATGATGATGCCAAGGCTGTTCTGAAGAAGCACATTACTCAAATTTTATGGCGTGGCGTTCTCCGCGCGCCATATAGGTCTGACACCGCGGCCAATTCTTACTGTGAATTCAAGCCACCAAACGACGTTAGCGCTACAAAATGACGGCTGCTGCGGCATCGGCGAATGCACCTCTTTCTGTCGTGGAAACTATCCAGAGGCGCCGTCCCCGTAAGTTCAGCACCTCTCGTTACTTTCCTGTGATGACACGTCTTCCCTCTAATTTAGGTGTCCTAAATATAAAGGAAGTGCGCCTACGGCGCCACAACACGAGCGCCACCAGCACAGTGAGTGTTGCGAGTGCGTGGGGAACAGATTCCTGCCTCTTCGACACCAGAAACTTAATGGCGCACGTCGACGCTCCGGCGCGGCTCCGCTCGCCATGCAGCAAGCTACCTCAAGAGCTCGTACCTTGGGGCCCCGAAACGTCCCCATGCCGCGGCATGGGCGAACACTCACCTACCAACCTGCAGGTGAGTCCGCCGGATGTCCTAGATTCCTGAGCGCATTCCTTTCGAGAAACTTCTTGCCTGTTGACAGCCGGTGTCATTTTTTTTTAGCTGGACTATAATCTTCTTTAGGGCTATTCAATGTCGCACTCATACCATTGGCGTGGAAATTAGCTGAAATACCGGAGGTGCAGTTCATTATTCACGCAGACGATGTCACGGTTCGGTTTACTCATAAACAGCTTGAGACAGAATTTTCGTCTGTCAGAGGCCTTAAATGCACTAGATGAGTATGTCCATGATGCAGGCCTGGAACTGTCACCACAAAAGTGCAGCTACATTCATGTTGCAAACAAGAATGGAAGAAAGCTATTGGCAACTAAAAGAGTCAAGCTAAAGGTTGGAAATGAGGTATCACAAGAAGTAAACGAGTTGAGAGTCCTTGGCCCAGACATTCGTAAATCTGGGAAAGGAACACAATGGCTCCATAGGATGAAAAAAGCAGCAACGACTTTTGCACTTGATCAAACGCACTTCGTCTAGGGGAGGAACAGGCCAAACGGAGATGGGAAGACGTTTTACACTCGGTGGTTCATCCCAGGATACTCTACCAGGACCGCTTACAACGATTGATGAAGCGACGATGGGCGGAGTCGGAAACAATAAATAGGAACGCAATGCGCTCCTTCACTGCCTCACCAAAACTCACCATCATCCCGATTCTCCATGAATTTGCACAGCTGAATACACTGACAGAACTAATTTATCAGCGAGAGGCAAGAAGAAATCTGACGCAAAAGCACGTTATGCCCAAGGCGTCCTTGTGCATTGCGGTGACAGTGCAAACACCTGCAATGGCTGACCCGCCTCCATGGGAATTCACGACTATTGCGACGAACAAGACGACTAAATTTCGTCGTAAAGAGAAGCCTAGGAACAAGTATTGCATATACGGGTGCGTCGATTATAGAAAAGGGCGGTACAGCAGCCGCCACTAGCTCAACACACAGAGTGCTAAATGTACAACACGAGTACGTAAACCAGACCATCCGGACCCGCTTGTGATGGAACTTCATGCAATGTGCGATGCTATGGAGGCCATAAATAAAATACAGTCTATAACAGAAGCCCATATCTATACAGACTCCTTAGCCGCCATAAAATAACTAAAATAAGTGACAAAGACACTAAGGTTAACGCAGGAGATCCATGCACTCGATAAGAAAACAGATACTCATCCAGATACACTGGACACAAGACGATGCTGAGAACGCTGAGCCCAGAAAAGTGGACAACCTTACACACCAAACTCCGAACACTAATGAATCCCCCACCAGGCTCCCTTTTGATGCCTGTTCCGCTCTTCCCATTTTAGCATCCTCTTTAAGGAAAAGTACACGTGTCCTCATTCCCCCGCGCACTTTCCCCCTCCCTCATAACCTAACAAGATTGGAGATGTACCTTAAAAGGATAAGGGCTGGGGCAGCCCTTACCCCGCGTATCACGTGCCGATTCTGCTCTCAAGGAGACGCAGGACCCACCACCTACTCGAGGTGTTCCACTCCGGCTGTAAAGGCGGATGTTCGCCACCTGCTGTAGACTTGCTCAATGACAAGGGTTTCAAGGACACGTATTTTATACCTCTCTTTGCAGACAGTTTTAATGAACATCGAGTCGAGAGCCTTCGAGATTGTCAATTGCTGTCGAACTCGAATGAGATGTGTCGCTGCTACACGGCAAATCTAGGTGGCCATTGAAATGGTCCTCGTGTTTTATGCCAATCTTGTTTGGTACCACAATCGCTATTTTCGATTTTGAGCAAATAACAATAATATTTTTATGAATGTCAAATAAATCTTGAAATACACTTAATTGGAGTTATAGCAGGTTTCTAGTTGCTATTGAAGACCAGTTGCTTTGTCTTGAAAGACGCTGCCTTTTGTACGATTTGCTGTTGCAACACTGCTGCTACTGCTAGTAGCACTGCTACTGCTGCTAGCAGTGTTGCTGCTCCAGCACTGCTACCGGGGTTTTTGTCTTCGCGCAATGGATAATATAAAATTAATGTGCTTTAAGCTAGAGAGACACAATTTTTAAATTATGTTAGAGACTAATATTTCATTGCTTTTATTAAAGTTTAGGAGAATAATATTTGCTCATGTTTTGCTCCGAGAACGTATCGCGTACGAAAGTGCGCGTCGGCGCCGCTCGAAGCAACGCTAGCAACCTTGTACAACGCTCGAAGGCCCTCGAAATCTCGACAGTTGCGCGTTGCTCCGTTGACTCGATAGACTGTTGACTACATGGTCATTCAAACTGCCCGTGTAGCAGCGCTCGATCGCCTTTGAGTCGATAGACTATCGGTCCGAGGGCCTTCGGAATGCCCGTGTGACAGGGTGTGGGACTAACGGCGACAAGGGAGGACGATTTCTCCAAGTGGTTTGCCCACCACAATAAGAGCGTGAGCCTTCGCCGGTTTCAGGCACGAAAATACCTTACATGATTTACTATAGTATACAAAGAACCCAAATTACGCCTTAATGGCAAGCGTGCAAAAAAAAGTGGCATCTCTGCCAGCACATGTACGCCACATTTATTTGTTTTCTAAGAGAGCATTCCTCGCCGTACTCTACTTGCGCTTCGGAGCGGCACGATCACAAGGTCGAGACGGCGGTTTGACTGTCAGCCATGGATGAGCAGGTGAAACGCACTTCCCTCATTTCTAACAGGCCACACTCTCTCGCCTCTTCAGCCTCTTCTTGGCGCCGTTTGGCTGTCCGTTCGGTGAGGCAATTACTGCGCCTTTCCTTATCTTCAGTGGCGTCTAATACGTCGCAATCTTCCTGTTTTGTGGATACTTCAGTAGAGTCCTGTTTATCCAGGTCCAACATTCATGGACAGAAATTATGAATATTGCAAAATTGTAAGGTACTGCTATGGAAATATTGAAGCTAGCAAATCCGAAGTGTAGCAAATCTTTCTTTTATCGTGTTTCCATCGCTTGCATCGATCAGTTAAGACTGCCATGGAAAACCAAAGCGGAACGTTTTTGACGATAGCAAAAACGTTAATAGCAAAAAGAAATGCAAGCTTGTCGATGGGAGATCTGCGGATATATTGCTTTTTATAGTGAAGTCTTACAATATGTGAAAAAAGTGCGCTCATAATCTCTTTCCCGTTCAAAATTGCTTTTGTCCAGCATTGTTTGGTATGAACAGAACGAACGAACGAACGAACGAACGAACGAACGAACGAACGAACGAACGAACGAACGAACGAACGAACGAACGAACGAACGAACGAACGAACGAACGAACGAACGAACGACCGAACGAACGAACGAATGTGTATTATAAAGGGAGACGAAATTAGCTAGAGGTGAAAGGTGAATTATGAAAGATAAAACATTGCGATTTTTGAAAGAGGAAGACAGAAGACCCTGATAAGAAAGGTGCAGTCCTCCGAAACATTCGTCTCTTCACAGAGAATGCACTCAGTCAAACTGAATGACCGCCAGCTACGTCTCCAAAATGAAGTTTCGAATCGAGCAAGCCGCACTGTGCCCGCATCAATCGGCTGAGGCAACGCACCATTTACCTCAGCAGACCGGTATCGCCGTATCCGGATGCGGCGCCACCTTCTTTTTTGCTTTTTTTTCCCACCTCGTCCCTTCCTCACAGCGGGATGCCGAGGCCCTATAGCAACGCAGGAGCGGGAAGCGGCGACGGAAGAGCCGAGCGCACTGGCGGCCAAAGTGCACGGTGCCGCAGAGGATATATACCGCGCACCACGACGGGGCGCGCAACCGCTCGCCGATTGAAATGCAGATCGCATCGCTCGCACCCCGCGCAAGCTCGCCGGCTGACTCTCTGCGGGACAGGGACGGTCTGAAAGGCCCGCACCGGGAAGGCAGGCAGGTGGCGCCCCTTTTCCTTTCAGCCTCTGCGCGTCCCCTTGGGCGAACCGATCGCTTTGACTGCGCTGGTCATTCTTTCGCTCGCTTCCCAACTTGCGTGGGACGTGCACGGAAGAGGGAGGGAAAGGGTCCCTGTTTTACGATGCGCCCGAGCCTCCCTCTGCCTAACCGCTATTCCTTCGTCGGCGCTGGTCCGGTGCATACTGCCGGTGGGGGCTACGCTGCCCGCAACCTCGCGTCGCTTGTTTTCCATCATCGAGGTTACGACCACCGTACGACTCCGTTACCATTATCTGCGCGTAACAAAGTGCCAACATTTAGCGGGCCAGACCTCTCACGCCCCTACCACCCACTAGCCGCTCTTGGCAACCCCGAGTTCGCTGTTCCCTCTCGGCTAGCGAGCGCTGCGTCCCGGGAGTTTATGGAAATGTGATGCCACCCTCGTTATGGTGGTGACCGGTTGGCTCTGCTATCGTTTTCGCGGCGAGAAGCTGAGAACAAAAGAAAAGCGAAAAGAAAAAAAAAGGAAGCGCCCGCGACACTCGCGAGGCAGTCTCTGCACGCGCCCGCCGCATCTGCGGATGGAACAAAGAAAAGCATCTGTCTCCCATTATTCTTCCGCCGCGTAATATTCTAGTCCCGCCGAGAGAAGCGGGCATGCATGGCTCCTACCCCTCCCCGGTTTAGATGAAGTATCGTCAGGGGATGAGCAAAGCCGGCTATCCATCTTGAAAATTCCCAGCCGTGTTTTCTGCGTAGCTTCCGTTGTTTCGTTTTATTCGTGGCTATCTTCTGTCTACGCTTCTTTTTCTCAATTCTTTTTCGTTTCTCTGCGGCTGCATTTTGCCCATGAGCGTTCCGCAAGCGTCCAGACGCGTTAAATCCCGTCGTAATTAAGTGTCCGGTAGGGATGGCTTTTGCCTTTGAGCTTCTTTAGTTATTTTTCTTTTTCCATCGCTAGCTGCGGCCGGGAGAGTGTGGAATGACAGTTTTGACGATGTCACAACTTTCAAGCTAATTCCAGACTCGAAGGGGGCTTTCTGGGAGCTCCTTTGTTATCGTGGCCAATACCTCTTGTGGTTATAAGCACAACATGAGTCCTGTAGACTTAGGAAGATTACTCGTGGCATGAGCAGGGTGAGTGCGCAGTAGTGCCGTTTTGGCAACATCAGGGCTGCCCCCGAACGACCGCTGAGTTTCGGTTGATGATCTTGGGAAGTTAGTTTTGGGGGTGCTCATAGGTGGGCAATTGATTAGAAACAAGACGAAGATGCGTTTGTCATCTTTAGCCAGCTTACAAGACAAGTGGTCTTGCTTAAGTCTGAGTGAACCCCATGGGCGTCGAGCACTCGCTTTTCCACTACCTCAACTGACGCATACACGCGCCCAAAGAAATTGGTAGCCTTGACGAGGGTACTGACGCTCAATTCGGTGCCGGGCCGATAAACTCGTTTTGGTAATGGATGATTCAATGCAACAAGTCGCGGTCTAAAACGTTGCGAAGGCTAAACTATTATGGGAGGATGTATACGCAGGAGCGAGCAGCCAGACGGACGTAGCTTTTAAACTAATTTTGATTTGCGAAATTGGCGCCCAACGCTAGCAAAGCGATGCTCTCTGACTAGACCTGAAGCCTAACTATGGTTCTTAAAAAAAAAGGATGGCAGGGCGTAGAGAACCTGCGAGGCTTTTATCCATCGTTCCTACGTGATAAATACAGAATGGTGTCGGGGGCAACCACGCAGTCAACTGTTCTTCATCGCGGCATCAATGTATGGCGCGCCGAACCTGGCGATAATCCCGAAGTTTAGGAAGTTGCGAGCGTTTGCCTCATGGCTCAGATATTTTAAGAGAGCAGGCGAGTTGGAACGAGCGAAAGAAAATCATGCGGCAAACACGGCACCAGAGGGAGAGGAAACAAGCTGCTTGTCTTTGTCTGGGACTTCTGTACTGCCTTTTGTGCGGAAATATCTTTCAGCCTCTCTGACGTTTTCTTTTGAGCTTGAATCTTACAAACTACCTAAAATAATAATAATCATCATCATCATCATCAGCCTGACTACACCCGCTGCAAGACAAAGGCCTCTCCCATATCTCTACAATTAACCCTGTCCTGTGCTAGCTGCGGCCACCCTGTCCCCAAACCTTTTAATCTCATCCGCCCACCTTTCTGCCACCCCCTACCTAAAATAATTATGCCGAAATCACACCGCCTTTGCTATTCAGCGAATAGTAATCTAGAATACTTGCTCATGGGCCTATCTCGGGACAACGTTTCAAAGCCCATAATATAACCACATTCCAAAGATTGGAGGGTGAAGTACAGTTTCACGACCACGCTTCAGGAGTAGAATTAAGTGATGTTCTGCTGATCATGCCTAATGGAAACTGCACCGGTTTGTATTCAGGCGTGAGAGCTCGCTGTGGGCTACGAGGCATACGTAACGGAGAGTTCCAGATTATTTAGAGCCTTTGGCGATGTTTAACATTCACCTAAACGTCGGAGTGCAAAAAGAGGTCAGAGAAACAGGCGCCGTATAGTGGTGGGAGCTGCAGATTAATTTCGACCGTTTCTTTAACGCGCACTTACATGGCGTTTTTTCACTTGACCTTCACCGGAAAGCGGCCGCCGCAGCGAAGCGTGTCCTCGTGAACCGAGCGGCGAATAGAGCTTCGTATTTTATCTTCGAGGACTTACCATATTAAGTGACAACTTATGATAAAGTCGGACGAGGCGCAGCATAGATCTTAGATTCTTTACATGCTCCGGGTGGAACTGAATGTGTTGGAACTTTCCGTGTATGTGGACGTACGATGAGTTCCTCATATTCCGAAATAATCTTATTCGATTCCTGTACAGGATTTGGCAGAATGCGCTACGGTATTGCAAAGAGATTTACCCTCTTCTTCGACTAGTAAGAGGATGCTCTTTCTAACCACTGTAGATTGAGCAAACGTCGCCACTTGGCGGACTTTAGGAGCTGCGCTTTGTCGCTTGCTAGCCAGGGTAGTGCGTAGGTGAGTGTGTAGGGCCTGTGTTTCTGGTGACATTGCTTGTCAAGCGCGTTTGATGCACTGTGGCGCTCAGGCTGCCTGTCTGCCTTTTGCGGAGAAAAAATATGAATTGAGCATCAAGTTTTCATCTATATATGTGCTGCCATGGAACCAGCTATTGTTCATCGAAACGGCAACGCAAACGAACTTCCCATTGTCGGACGTAAAACTGCTTAGCGACTGCACACCCCCATTGGCTCATTATCGGCAGCTTTACCCCCATGGTGGCGTGGAAATTGTTCACGAGAGCAGTGGAGTTAAACTATCCGCATCTTGCCCAGCAATATATATATATGTCATAAAGTTACGTTTTTTGAGCGCGTGTGAGCGCTTCTTTAACTGCCTTTGGAGAAGAGCGCTTATTGAGTTTGCTTTTGTCTGGCTAGCCTCGAAAACCGTGGCTGTTACGCTGCCGCAGAGAACAAATTTTTGAGTCAACCAGAATGGCCTTGTAGTATCCATCATTGCCTGTATCTAAATGCAACCGCATTACGTGGTCAGAACAGATATGTTACTTCATTGATTTTTCTCAGCGAGCCCAGTCTTTCTGGCGCATGACAATTTTTTTTTAAATTAAAGAACCAATTGTAGCTAGGGATTTATTATATTTACACAGGGCATCATAGTGCAGACTACTCTTCCTTCTCTTTGCCTGTATGCGGAGGCGTTAACTTTGCAAAAAAACTGTAGCCGTTATAATTTTCGCGAAGTTGTGTACAATGAATATTTTTTTTATCATGGTTTGTTTTGGACAATGCTTGCGAAGATTTTGTTCTGTTAGCTGTGCGAATATTACCAAAAGGAGAACTGCAAAACGTTTAAACTGTTCTTCTTATGATGACACAAGTGAAAGAACAATTGCACCCGAGCTCCACGCTCGGTCTACTATACTGACATCCATGAGCTACCGTATAAAATACCATCATTAGGCTTGCTTAGCTATTGCTGCGAAAGGACACAATACAGTAAGAGCACGAGCAGGTAATGAATGTGCATACTGCATAGTACTCTCGGTTTTACCTTACAACGTGTATCTGTCATGGCTGAAGTTCCAACTACCTTGTTATTAGAAAAACAGGATATGACCGGTTGCGGTACGTAATTGCTGAACAAGTTTCTTGTCAACGCACGCAAGTGTTGTCTGAAAGTTTATAGCAGCATGGCCGTCACTGAGGGGCTTTTAATCACTGGGGAGAAGGAGGCGTGATTCCAGGCAGACTCGCGGTTTTCGAGAAAAGAGCCCTGGCGGCTTCAGGAAGGCTTAACGAGGCATCTTTGAAATTTGCTGACTCGAAGTACGAACATCAAAGAATGAAAGCGCCAAAATCTGTTCTCTCCCGCTAAAATCTAGCCAGACTCTTTAGGGCAAATGCCCTTCGGTGATTTCTCGCTAAAGGAACCACCAAAAGCACAAAATTACATCTGGGCCGTATATGCGCAGTTACTTTTAGGACAACCCGACATTCCACGACATACGAGTCTTTCTGGGGTTGGTAAAAGATAAACTGCGAGTTAGCGCGGAAATGATACGGGCGAGGAAAATGCTGGACTAGTCGTATTCCACCATGCTTTACGCGCGTCCGGCTCGAATCGACGGGAGCCGAGCAGCGGTGACTCCAAACGGCGGGGCGAGGTGGCTGTGCATACTCCGCCACGCGTGTTGTTAACACTATCTGGCACTAAGGGTGGCCCCATTCTTTCCCCATTTTGTCAGCCCCGACGACACCTCGGTCCCGGTTGTTTGATAGCAGAGGATGGGGGAGTAAGCGGGGAAGGAGCGGGGTCGGGGCTGTGCGGTGGGGGTGAACCGCGCTGCATGCAGCAGGCAGGGCACGACAGAGCAGAAGGCAAGCGACGCTGGAGGCGCGTGGCGCGTCCTCATTGTTGCCAGCGGCTGGAGTCGCGTGGCGTGGGGCAGCGCCCCCTCCCTTCCGGCGCGGTTAGCGGTCCTGGTCGGTGAATTCCGTCGGCGCGTGCGTGCAGAACAGGGGTGGAGGGGCGACGGGTAGTTTATATTCTAAGCGGCTCGCCGGCACCCGCGTGTTGGAGGCTGTTCGATTGGTCCAGTGTGTTTGCCCAGCTACTCGAGAGCGAAGCCAAGCGTGTCAGTCGCCAGCCAAGAAGAACTTCGGAGGCTGCGTGTCGTCCCCTGGCACAGCCAGGCGCGCACAGATGCGCTCTCTAGCTGGTCCCGCGGATGTTTGCTCGAGCGTGTCCTCGCGTTAGCTGCGCCTCGGTGGCAGGTTGGCGACACGCATAAATTGGTATTAAATTCGGGCTAGACGGAAGGCGTGAAGCCGGCCATCAGACCATGTTTGTGCAAGCGCACATTGAGCGTAGACCGGCCTCTGTAGACCGGCATCTGTCCCCCGAAACAGGTGCCCGAAAGCGGCACCGTCATTCTTACGGGGGTGCCTTTACGCACGGCTTTTCCTGCGGTAAAAAGCATCAGCGCTGGCCAAACCGCAGTATGTGGTAACTGAAAAGAGTACTTGCATTCACCTACTGACCATTCATTTGCGGTCAGTTCCTTAAGGACACGTACACCACATGGTTTCCATAATACGCCATTCGTGGCCATGTAGTTGAGTTCTGCTGTGGACTAGGAAATCTCGTGGATACTGCCATCTGCGGATTTTGCAGCCACCCCTTCACTGATTCTACACAATGCACAGTCAGGGAATTTTGTTCAACACCCCATCAGGTTTCGCACAGAAGGATAATAAACGGGCTCACGTTTTCTATTTGCGATGGTCGCTCTGATTTCGCTTTCCTTACTTGATACTTTTTGTTTATCAGAACTACATAGTTGCATAGCGAGATTCCTGCGTCCTACATGGCCACAAAGTATGCTTCAGCCGGCATCTGCTGCGCTCATTGGCCAAAGACAATGTCTGCTAGGAGGCCATGGTAGAGAGCACTGTCGACTATTCGTCCTGTGACATGATGCCAGCGAAGTGTCGTTGCTATTGGGGGTACGAATATAGAAGTTTCAAGCGGACCCAGCATAAAGGCGACAATTAATGGAGATTCTTGTTCTCCAACTGAATATTTATATCAGTGCACTGCGGCATAAATAGACCGCGGCGTTATGGAGCTCAGACCAGCTGTCTTCAAACTGCTGATTTCATTATTAGCGACACCTGGAGCAACAAACGTGTACTCACTTTATGCTAATGTATTTAATGAGTTAAAACTAATCTGCGAACATTTTAACCCTCATGAGATAGGTGGAAAATATGGCTCACAGAGTTAAAAGGCTACAAAAATACTGCGAACGGTGTGATTTTTATAACTTTTCCTACGGCAATTTTTTTTCGAACTTTCAATAAAGTGCACGAAATACATAAATTGGGAGGCAGAAGCGAGAAATTTGAATTTGTGGGACTTGACAAAGTTTTCGCACTGGCTGTTAAGGCGGCGCGCGAAAGTTCACGCAGTTGCCGCAAGGTGAGTTGAAATCCATAACGATAAACGCGGATTAATGACATCCTAGTCGAAATCAAGAGGAAGAACTGGGCTTGGATAGGGCACATAATGCGAAGGCAAGATAACCGCTGGTCATTAAGGGCAACGGAGTGGATTTCAAGAGAAGGCAAGTGCAGCAGGGGGCGCAGAAAGTAAGGTGTGCGGAGGAGATTAGGAAGTTTCCGGGGATAAGGGGTCCGCAATTGGCGAAGGAGAGGGCTAATTGGACAGACATGGGAGAAGCCTTTGGCCTGCAGGGAGCGTAGTCAGACTGATGATGATGTTGATGACGAGCTAAAATAGGTCGCGAAGGCGAGGCCTGAAGGTGGAAGATATTCTTGGCAACCTTGTGCCAAGTCCTGGTTCCTTTGTATGCGAAGGTACTGGTGGTCACACACGACTTATTGTTACGCATCAGGCATGCACTAGCCATTAATGATGCCAGGCAAATCTTTGAAAGCTTCCTGCTGCAGCCAGTTCTCAACCGAGCGCTCCCTTTTTGTCGCAGCGACCCACTATTCTTACTTTTTGTCATCATTTTCTCACGCCTTCTTTTGTTCCTTCAGCATTTGGTTGCATTTTGTCTGCGTAGCTCTCGATCATGCTCGAGACGACGCCCCTCCTGCACATGCTCGACACGGCTGCCATGTTCGTACGGGGAAAGTGCTCCGCTATTTAGCCCACTCTGTCGCCACTGGCACCCAGCGGGCGACTAAGATCATCGTACGTTGCGCATGTATACGTGGGCTACTTTAGCAACCATTCTGGCACCACTATTCTTGCACTAAGTTGTGTGTTTCGTCGTTTGCAAGTCATATATAGTTATGAATCAAGTTTCGCAGCACTGGTTCTATATAAGCAAAATTCGAGCAATTCAAATTTGTCACCGTTGGTTGCTCGGAAGGTCTCTTCCTCATAAAAAAAAAGCAGCTCCCAAATGGGAGGTCTTGGAAATCATACTACTCGGCATTAAAAAAACATTGCGAGTTGGTACGTTAACATCTGGGAATCCAGTGCTGAGCACGAGGCGAGGACGAATGAAAAAGATACAGCTAACGCTATCTAAAGAATTGTGTTGATAATAAACGCTCGGTCCTCTCCTCTTCCTTCGTCCTTGTCTCGTATGCCGTCCTCAACTTAGATATGTCAGAGCATATTCTATTTCTTTTTTGGCCGCATGACCCGTAAAAAAATCGGTAAATTGGTAAATTGGTTTTTGAGGAAAGGAAATGGCACAGTATATGCCTCACGTATATCGGCGGACACCTGAACCTTGCCGTAAGGGAAGGGAGGAAGGTAGGAGTGAAAGAAGCAAGAGAGAAAGAGGTGCCGTAGTGGAGGTCTCCGGAATAATTTCGACCACCTGGCGTGCACTGACATCGCACAGCACACGGGCGCCTCTTGCGTTTCGCCTCCATCAAAATGCGGCCGCCGCGGTCGGGTTCGAACCCGCGTACTCCGGCTCGGTAGACGAGCGCCTTACCACTGAGCCACCGCGGCAGGTGACCCGTCCGTTCTCACGTCTCGTTTTTGTTTCTTAGAAAACGACATCACCATGTCCAACATTATAGGACAAAATTTTTAAAAATTGGGAAATTGTAAGACACTGTTATGGAAATTATGAAGGCAAGGATCCATTCTTCTAATATGTAGCCAATTCTTTCTTTTAAAGCGTTTCCATCGATCGCATCGAACAGTTAAGAAAGCCGTAGAAAACCATTCGGGAACTTTTTTGGTGATACCAAAAACGTTAATAGAAAAAAAAAATACAAGACTACCGTCGGGTGACCAGCGGATGATACATCGATTGATATAGTGAAATCTTACCTTATAGGAAAAAACTGCTTTTATAAATGGCTTCCCAGGGTAAAATACTTTTATCCAGAATTGTTGGGCATGCTCTTGCTTAAATACTCGCTGATCTTAAAGATGGTGCCGAGTGATCCACATGAGCTTCCCCATGCTTTGAAATTGCCGGCTTCTATGCAACCTTCGCTTTCAGACCTCCTCAGTGGCTCAATGGCTTTGGCCTCCAGCTGCTGGACCAATGATCAGGGTGCCGGAACTTGGCCGCAGTGGCCGCATTTCAGAGAGGTCGAAGCGCAAAAATGCCCATATGATGTGCGATGTCGTGCACCCTAAAGGACCTCGGGTGGTCGAAATTAATCCGAAGCAGTCTACTACGGCGTCCTTCGTAGCCCACGTGCAGCTTCGAGATGTTAAACCCCATGTGCGGCCTATGTCAAAAGTATAGAACCCAGGGGGTTTTATTCTTAGCCGTGTAGTGCGGCTTCTGCAGCATTTGTAGAAGTCCTACCCATTTGAGGGGGCAGAACCAGGGACCTTCTTACTTCGAGGAGATTGGGAACTCCAGGAATGCACAACTAACCAAACAATGTGGCGCAGAAGTGAATTCCCCGGGCTGTAAACTTTTGAGAAAGGCTGTACCTGCCAATGTTCTTTACCAGCGCACGTTTACCTTGGTTGCCGTCACGACAGAAAACGTGCGCTTGAAGCTTGGATCTCGATCGCAGTGCCGTAAATCAAATTGATGAGGGAAAGGAGCAAGCTTTGATAAGGACGATCAGCGCTCCCATGACTCTGTACAGTACTGGATCACATCTTGAAGCACGAGCGCCAGCACTGTGCCGAAGCCGTAAGTCGTGCGCTACTGCGTGGCCGACGCCTCATTGATTTCAATGCCAGCCAGATCAGCCAGTTTCGTCAAATCAAGCTACTTACTTTTCTTCCACTCTCCCATTCACCAGTCTTCGTACGTACCGTCTTTCTCAAAAATAACCAGGCTTTAGGGCTTGCTTCTAGCTTGTATAGTGGAGCCCTTGTGGCTTTACTAAAGATAAAAAGATGTTGGAAGGTAAGAAGACCTCCAGTCCTTACCTTTAACGACCATTTCAGCTTCACGGAAACTGTAAGGGCTCCACTGCACCAGCTAGAAGTAAACCATGCAGCCTGGTTACTTTTGACAAAGACTGTACTTCTCCATGCCAGCAGCAATGGAGAGAGAGCGCCCAGTACGAAATACCACGGCAAACGGCCGCACAGATTTCTCTTCTTTTTCTTGGCGAAGTGGCGTTTATACAGAAAAGCGTTAGCAGTCATGCCAAGGCGGTTTAAAACTGGTGCTGAAGGCGCGGCCAAAATCCGGGCGATAACGATTGTTGAAAACCAAGCCGGGTAATTCGGCTACTAATTCTGATGCTATATATGAATGAAACACGACTAAATTTAAAATATTTGGTATTATGAGTCAGATGCACTATCTTATAAAGAATGATATGACAGAAGCCAACAGCCACAGAAACCAAGGGGCACAGGGCATTTTTTATTTATTTATTTATTTATTTTGTGGTGTTGATCAATTTTAGAATACTACTGAATATGTTATCGCTTAAAGCAAATTGATTAGAAAAGCAGAAGAAAAAACAACCACATGCCACCGGTGGGATCCGAACCCACGACCTCCGAATTACGCGTCCGGTGCTCTACCTCTGAGCTACGGCGACGGCTGTCAAATCTTCTGCTTTCGGGGGTATTTATGTTTACAAGTAACCTAACCTTGAGAGTGTTCATCAGCGCCACCCACGTTCATAAGCGGCGGACGTAGAACGTCCTGAGTTACCGCAGAGTGTGACGTAGACCGTCATCGAACGGAGAGGGTGGAAGCTGCGTGAGAACCCTCTTATGCCTCCTATGGCATCAAGGCTGCCAGAACCGAGGCCCTCGCTAAGCAATTAAGCAAACAAGGGAAGGGGAATGAGGGGCTCGTTATAAATATGACAGAAGCCAACAGCCACAGAAACCAAGGGGCACAGGGGATTTTTTATTTATTTATTTATTTATTTTGTGGTGTTGATCAATTTTAGAATACTACTGAATATGTTATCGCTTAAAGCAAATTGATTAGAAAAGCAGAAGAAAAAACAACCACATGCCACCGGTGGGATCCGAACCCACGACCTCCGAATTACGCGTCCGGTGCTCTACCTCTGAGCTACGGCGACGGCTGTCAAATCTTCTGCTTTCGGGGGTATTTATGTTTACAAGTAACCTAACCTTGAGAGTGTTCATCAGCGCCACCCACGTTCATAAGCGGCGGACGTAGAACGTCCTGAGTTACCGCAGAGTGTGACGTAGACCGTCATCGAACGTCATCGAAATTGCTTTTCTAATCAATTTGCTTTAAGCGATAACATATTCAGTAGTATTCTAAAATTGATCAACACCACAAAATAAATAAATAAATAAATAAAAAATCCCCTGTGCCCCTTGGTTTCTGTGGCTGTTGGCTTCTGTCATATTTATAACGAGCCCCTCATTCCCCTTCCCTTGTTTGCTTAATTGCTTAGCGAGGGCCTCGGTTCTGGCAGCCTTGATGCCATAGGAGGCATAAGAGGGTTCTCACGCAGCTTCCACCCTCTCCGTTCGATGACGGTCTACGTCACACTCTGCGGTAACTCAGGACGTTCTACGTCCGCCGCTTATGAACGTGGGTGGCGCTGATGAACACTCTCAAGGTTAGGTTACTTGTAAACATAAATACCCCGAAAGCAGAAGATTTGACAGCCGTCGCCGTAGCTCAGAGGTAGAGCACCGGACGCGTAATTCGGAGGTCGTGGGTTCGGATCCCACCGGTGGCATGTGGTTGTTTTTCCTTCTGCTTTTCTAATCAATTTGCTTTAAGCGATAACATATTCAGTAGTATTCTAAAATTGATCAACACCACAAAATAAATAAATAAATAAATAAAAAATCCCCTGTGCCCCTTGGTTTCTGTGGCTGTTGGCTTCTGTCATATTTATAACGAGCCCCTCATTCCCCTTCCCTTGTTTGCTTAATTGCTTAGCGAGGGCCTCGGTTCTGGCAGCCTTGATGCCATAGGAGGCATAAGAGGGTTCTCACGCAGCTTCCACCCTCTCCGTTCGATGACGGTCTACGTCACACTCTGCGGTAACTCAGGACGTTCTACGTCCGCCGCTTATGAACGTGGGTGGCGCTGATGAACACTCTCAAGGTTAGGTTACTTGTAAACATAAATACCCCCGAAAGCAGAAGATTTGACAGCCGTCGCCGTAGCTCAGAGGTAGAGCACCGGACGCGTAATTCGGAGGTCGTGGGTTCGGATCCCACCGGTGGCATGTGGTTGTTTTTTCTTCTGCTTTTCTAATCAATTTGCTTTAAGCGATAACATATTCAGTAGTATTCTAAAATTGATCAACACCACAAAATAAATAAATAAATAAATAAAAAATCCCCTGTGCCCCTTGGTTTCTGTGGCTGTTGGCTTCTGTCATATTTATAACGAGCCCCTCATTCCCCTTCCCTTGTTTGCTTAATTGCTTAGCGAGGGCCTCGGTTCTGGCAGCCTTGATGCCATAGGAGGCATAAGAGGGTTCTCACGCAGCTTCCACCCTCTCCGTTCGATGACGGTCTACGTCACACTCTGCGGTAACTCAGGACGTTCTACGTCCGCCGCTTATGAACGTGGGTGGCGCTGATGAACACTCTCAAGGTTAGGTTACTTGTAAACATAAATACCCCCGAAAGCAGAAGATTTGACAGCCGTCGCCGTAGCTCAGAGGTAGAGCACCGGACGCGTAATTCGGAGGTCGTGGGTTCGGATCCCACCGGTGGCATGTGGTTGTTTTTTCTTCTGCTTTTCTAATCAATTTGCTTTAAGCGATAACATATTCAGTAGTATTCTAAAATTGATCAACACCACAAAATAAATAAATAAATAAATAAAAAATCCCCTGTGCCCCTTGGTTTCTGTGGCTGTTGGCTTCTGTCATATTTATAACGAGCCCCTCATTCCCCTTCCCTTGTTTGCTTAATTGCTTAGCGAGGGCCTCGGTTCTGGCAGCCTTGATGCCATAGGAGGCATAAGAGGGTTCTCACGCAGCTTCCACCCTCTCCGTTCGATGACGGTCTACGTCACACTCTGCGGTAACTCAGGACGTTCTACGTCCGCCGCTTATGAACGTGGGTGGCGCTGATGAACACTCTCAAGGTTAGGTTACTTGTAAACATAAATACCCCCGAAAGCAGAAGATTTGACAGCCGTCGCCGTAGCTCAGAGGTAGAGCACCGGACGCGTAATTCGGAGGTCGTGGGTTCGGATCCCACCGGTGGCATGTGGTTGTTTTTTCTTCTGCTTTTCTAATCAATTTGCTTTAAGCGATAACATATTCAGTAGTATTCTAAAATTGATCAACACCACAAAATAAATAAATAAATAAATAAAAAATCCCCTGTGCCCCTTGGTTTCTGTGGCTGTTGGCTTCTGTAATATTTATAACGAGCCCCTCATTCCCCTTCCCTTGTTTGCTTAAAGAATGATATAATAAGTTTCCTAATTTTACTGTGACATGCTTATCCCGCCTTCTGTTGATTAGGTGGCTGCATTGGTAGCGTGATTTTGCAGGCCTTATTGCTGTTGTACTCTTAGTGCTTACGAAGCAGTTGGCAGTTGCTTACTGCTGTCATTCCGCCTATCAGCACTGGCGCGTCTGAGAAAAATATAAATTTAATTCGCAGATCTTAATACGGGGTCTGTTAGAAAAGTATCCGACTTTATTTTTATGCGAAGCATACTACTTTAGCTACCACTTCAGCCCTTCACCGTGGTTATGCGCCTCCAAATCACGTGATACATGACGTCACACCACGTGACACGATGACGTCACGACAGAAGAGAAACGGGGCCCACCTCGCGCCGTCGCTGTGGTTGTGCGCCTCCAAATCACGTGATACATGACGTCACACCACGTGACACGATGACGTCACGATAGTGGAGAAACGGGGGCCCACCTCGCGCCGTCGCTGTGGTTGTGCGCCTCCAAATCACGTGATACATGACGTCACACCACGTGACACGATGACGTCACGGCAGTGGAGAAACGGGGGCCCACCTCGCGCCGTCGCTGTGGTTGTGCGCCTCCAAATTACGCGACACGATGATGCTTCGCATTCTCCAGGCTTAACCAAGTTAAGCCTCAGCCATTTTTTTTGCGAACACCTGAGGGATATGAAACAAGCGCGCTTGCATCAGCTGACGTTGAACCTTCGTGCGCATGCACGAATTTTTTCCCGCCTGCCGATAGTGTCAGTCGCTGGGACGCAGCGTTTGAGTGAGGCAGTGCGGTGTGCTGTCGTCGATTTTTATTGCAAGAAAAATGACGGAGTGACAGGAGCAGCGCTACTGCATCAAATTTTGCCAGAAACTGGGCGACAGCCAAGTGGAAACCATTCGGAATATTCAGACGGATTTCGGTGACGGTGCTATGAGGACCACACAGATTAAGCAGTGATACAATTTGTTTAAAGACGGCCGCACATCGGTGGAGAGAGATCCACGCTCCGGTCGGCCATCAACATGCCGAAACGACCAGGTCATTGCCGAAGTGAACGCTGCGGTGATGCGGGACCGTCGTGTGACTATCCGAGAAATTGCGGAAGAGGTGGACATCAGCAATTTTTCTGCACATTCCATTATCACCGAAGATTTGGCCATGGAGAGAGTGGCGGCGAAATTCGTGCCGAAGCTGCTCACGGTGGAGCACAAGCAGCTTCGTGTAGAAGTCTCACAGGACATGCTGGATTCCACAAACAGTGACCCCGACTTCATCGACACCATAATCACTGGTGACGAGTCTTGGGTGTACGGGTACGACCCGGAAACCAAATCCCAGTCGTTACAGTGGAAGCATTCCACGTCACTAAGACCAAAGAAGGCCCGCAAAGTGCGCAGCAATGTCAAAGTGATGCTGACGGCTTTCTTTGACTCCCTCTGTGTGGCACACTACGAGTACGCACCCCACATGGTCAAACAAAGACCAAAGAGTACTACAGGGATGTCCTCCGTCGCCTACGTGGTGCTGTGCGGCGCAAGAGACCGGAGTTGAGGTCAAGAGGAAATTGGCGCATCTATCACGACAATGTTCCTGAACAATCCACGCACATGATTCAGACTTTTCTGGCGAAAAACCAGACTCCTGTAGTTCGACAGACTCCTTGCTCTCCTGATATGGCCCCCTGCGACTTCTGGCTGTTTCCCAAAATTAAGAGGCCATTGAAAGGAGCGCGATATCAGACAACAGGGGACATTATGGCTGCAACGACAGCTGAGCTAAACTCTATTCCGAAAGAGGCCTTTTCAGAACACTTCCAAAAATGGCAGCACCGCTAGGAGAAGTGCGTGTAGTCCCATGGAGACTACTTTGAAGGTTATTAGGTTTATAACGCTCCAGTTATGCCAATTTTTTTTCTTCGACCAAAGGTCGGATACTTTTCTAACAGACCTCGTATGTGGCGGTTGCGAAGTTTTCGTCTTGTACTCTGACTGCTTCTCTGTCAGTACCATTTATACTTTGATACCCTGCTTTTCGCGAGCTTTCTTGGTGAATAATTTTCTTGTTCTGCGTGTGGCCAGCGCAAAGTTCTTTTTGCGCCGTCGTAACAAGCTTCGCGCTTCGCTGGAAGAGCTCGGCGCTATCTGAAATGATGAGCTTTCTGAATGTGAAAAAGCATTGCTCTGTGGCGCGTTGCTCCAGCGTGGACTTTACCGTCGGTGTCACACTGCATCATTTCCCGCTGGACTTTCACAGGTGAGCTCTTGTGAGTGTCGTCTGCTTTACGTATGCGCAATAGTCACTGATATTTTTGTCGGAGCTGCCTATGTCGTTCATTCTGTTGGTATGATTTTTCACTGCCTTTGTGTGAGTTCATTTAATAAATCACGAATTTAACCACCAATCTCGTGTGAATTACTTTGTTTTGAATTGTGCGATTACACCAGCGCTTGAATGGTCATATCTTGGAGTACTGTGAGACAAAGTACTTGCCTAAGCACTTTCACTAAGGATTATGCTGAGCCTGTATCTCTTGCAGGACTGCTGCTTTCTTGTGCCACCTTCGTTGCCAGCCTCTGTTGTTGGTGTCAACTGCACACAGATTACCAGTACCCGCGGACATCTGAATGGCAAAGATTGGCGTGCGCTGAAAGGCAACAGCCCTCAAGAAAGGACTCGAAGCGCGACGCGACGAATCCAGAAAAATACCACCTTATAATCCGTGCTAAAAACGTACACGAGACCGCTTCACAAAGCTGACACCATATCACGAGGACTATAATTGAGCCGAGGTGTCGAAACGGGTCCCACTGCAAAGTGATCGACGTGGCAGGCTTTCAAAGAGAGGCGTTGGCGTGACAAATGATGACCAGTGGCGTGACTAATGACGTATTCGAGTCGGCGAACCGGAGAATCTTTTCTTGCTCCACGAAACCATGGAGGGTGTCTCAATGAGCGATTTGGATTGTTCTGATTGGGCCGCGACGGATACCTTGCACCTTCGCGGATTCGGAGAGCTGCTGCGGATGGCGGATCGCCGCAGACGAACCGTAAGGTGCGCCTGGCCAACATTCACCAGCTTATGATGAAGGTGCTGTTGCTCGGTGGCACTAAAACGAGTAACACTATTAGTCGGGCGCACCTGTTGTTCTAATGGTTTTGTTTGGTTTGGTTTGGTGTTTATTTCTTTTAAAATGAAAGGGGAAGCCAAAGCAAAAGGAAGTAGGCCTGACTAGGCCTTGGCTCCCTGATACAGGTGGCAGCACAGACTTTTAGCGAAAATATGGGACAAACAATGACACCAAAAAACGTAACAACAATATGACACAAACAAGCATGAATTGAATAGATCACATGATAGAAATACAAGCCAATCGGAAAATACAAATAAAGTAGCAGTACATATACTTGTTACAGAGAAGACAATAATGCATGTGCATCAGTGACAAATTTTATGCCACAGGACGTTTACACGGAAGGAAAACCACTAGTCAAAAATGTACATTACAGCGAGTATAAGCCACGAAACTCTACAGGATTGTCATCCAAATATGTTTGATACATTTTTTAAATACCTTAGTTGATGTCAAGAATTCCCCGTCTAGTGAAGCATGATTGATGAAGAATGGTACCTGGAAAGTGAATTTCGGTTTCCTGTAGTTAGTCCGAGTGATGGGAACAAGTTTTCTTCGTGTTCTCAGATGGTACATTACGGCACTATACTGATGTAAACAAAAATAATAAATTTGTTGTGCTGGTTGAATAGTGAATTTTTTGTATATGGGTTCTGTAGGCAAATCTCAGAACTCCGGCAAATCACATAAATTCAGAACTGGGTCTCGGTTTTGTCGCGACAGAAGTGATTGCCAGTCCTCTTATTTAGTTGTGCAGCATAGAGCAACCTTAACGCCGCCTGCCTGGGCAGGGCAGGTTTCCTATGAGGGAGGCGGTTTGTGCAGTAGACTACGAAGGGCGATGCTGTATCGCTGCTTTCTTCGAACTTGATAACTTCTATGAAATTTCTGCCGGTCTTCCGTGTTATTTATTTGCGCTGGAGTGCGGTCTAAGGAATCTATAAATGACTGTAAACAAGTGGGTCCTTTTCGTCGAAAATCGCATCTGACAGCGGCTGATACAAAATGCTGAACGCGTTGCAGCATTTCGTGTCAAACCTCTCATTTTTTCTTTCATAAGCATCGAGAGGTGCCATTTTTGCTGCTTGCCGCCGCGACGCCGCTCCACTGCCAGAAACTCGCTACGCCTTGGACACAAGTGTAGATGTCAGTGTTAATGAGCAGAAACGAGCGCTTTTCGGAGATTGACTACACGGCTCACCGCAGAAACAAAATGAAAAGCACGGAGTAAATTGGGACGAAAGGCCTCACTTCTCGGCACGAATGCCGGCGGTGCCCCTGCACGTCCGTGTTGTGTGTACGCACTGCCTCTTTTTTCGGCCGTTTCCTCTTATCAATATTTCCCTCGTTTCCTCGGCGGCACCGTAGATCTCGCCGCGATATATACGGCGGGCTTTTTCATCGAAGACAAACGACTTTAAAGGGTAGGAGAGCGGCGCTGGTACACCGCACGCTCTCGTCTATATATACGGACGTAGAAAAGAGAGTTTCGGCAGCCGTCGGCGAGAATTAATGGGGCTATTTTCCGCCGGCCGGGCCTTCGACATTCGTCGCGTGCAACGTACGCGCTGTCCGCGGAGGATTCGCCAAGCTGGCGACACAGTTCGCCAAGTGCGGCCGTGGCGAGATAAACTGGAGGCGGGCGCGGAAAAAGAAGTGCTCTCGCGGACAGCGCACTGGGTCCGAGTGCCACCGAGAGGAAGGGAGAGATAGCAGCGAGCCGCAGTGCTCGCCCAAGGATGCGCATTCCGAGCACACGGTGCCCCTCCCGCCGAGAGCAAGAACCAGTTCACGCGAGAGGAGCATTTGTCAAAATATTTTGCGGCCAAGGAGTGGTCTCCGTTAGCTTGCGAACTGCGAGTAGGAGACGGGAATATGGCGGGGTTCGGAAGAAGGGTCGCATATGGGGCACTGAAAAGCGCTCAAGTCCTATTTTCATTGAGTAGCAATCTCGTAATGAAATACAGGCTGTAATTCCCTGTGTCAGCGCCGTTTGATTTAAATATTTATCAATGCGATCGGCGCGCGTTAATTGACATACATACGCTGGGCAGAAGGCATGTATCTCAACGCAGCCGCGCCACTTGCATACTAAGAGAGAAGTCAACATGCGGAAATATATATTAGCCTAAAAGAAGCACGGCCGGCCAGTGTTCATAACGCTAACGCTGGAACATTAAAGTTAGACCTTGTCTTAAACCGCGCGGTCTCTTTATAGCCCACCGACCTCAGTGCTCCCTTCTTTATAGTCTGACTTTTGCCAGAGTCATAATATTGGGATACCTTGAACCAATTTACCTGTTACTATGCAAGTAAATTACAGGGATTGATTTTTACTGGAAACGCTAGTAACAAGTGGTCCTGACTTTACCGCTCACTTGAATCAACTCTTCAATTTATTGGAATGGTTTAAATCAAAGGTGTACATTTACATTAAACAGCATTCTAGACCTTCGAATCAGTGAACGGTCGCGTTTCGATGGAGCCGAAACGCAAAGGAACCCGTGTGCTGTGCGATGTCAGTGGACGCTAGAGGTCCCCATGGGGTCGAAATTATTCCGCAGCCCTTTACTACAGCACCTCTTTCTCTTTTTCTTCTTCGCTCCCGTCTTCCCCACTTACCTTACAACGCGGTTTGGGTGTCTACCAAGGTATGAGATAATTACTGCGCCATTTCCTTTCCTCAAAAACCAATTTTCCAATTTTCAACTACATCGAGCATTTCCATCATAATGGCTGCTGCAGCACAGTTCTCCTAGAATTTACCTCCCTCAATTACCGGCACGTTCAGCATATCTGCTTTCTGGTTAACATCCCTGCTTTTCCCCCCTCTCTGTATCTATCTATCAGCATATCTGGACCCCCCCCCCCCCCCCCCCCCCCCCCCCCAGAGAACCTTCACTAGTGCCTTCATATCGCCTCGTGCTTTTCGCTTTTGTTCGGTTATTCAGTGTGATACAAGTGCCGTAATTTATTTGCAGGAGAAAGCGGCTACGGCGTACGACGAGCAAGACTTCTCAGAGAAGTTATTGACATCGGGGATTTGTTGAGCTATAGCTAAAATGGACGGCACCCACGGTGGTTCGTTTACAACGCCGCTGTTAAGCGTCGTCTCCTGTAATAGGATGGGAAGGTAAGGATAGAGAAGGAGGGCGTGGTAAGCGTGAATGCGCTTTGGAGAAGGAGAGAAGGAGGAGCAAGGAGCAGTTAAGAAAAAGAAGGAGGAGGTCATGACAGGCGAGAGGAGGTGCATGGAGCGAAGTGGGCGAGACCGAGCGCACTTCCACCTCGTAGGACACACGAGCCTTAGAACAAGAGCGATTCCTGAACACTTCCGGCTGTGATCAGTGATCGAGTTACTTTTCGAACACTTTCACTCTAGAAGCTTGGAATTGCGCAGCGTTTAAACCATACAGCGGAATTACTTATTAGTAGTTTTTTTTAGGGTCGGGATCGAGCGAGAATTTGTGATTAAGAATTTTCAATTTCCGTAATGCGAAAGAAAGGGAAAGTGGCACTGCGAGACTGCGAGTAACGAAATCGCAGCTGCAAAGCGAGAAACTGCAGCCGGTAGAAAAAAAAAAAGCCTAGCGCGGCACAACACTGGCAAGCCTGAAATTGTACTCCCGCCATATTTCTGGCAACTTTAGCGGACTACGCAGGGCTTCTCTGGCGTACAAGAGAAACACCGCTAGCCATATACAGGGTGCTTCACCTGAGACTTGCTGCAATTTTTAAAAATAGGGAAATTAAAATTTTGGGCTCGTCTTTTTCGGAAATGTTATATTCTGTGTAAAGGAAAATCAGGAGCTCTAAAAGGTACTAATTAACTCAATAATTACCAAGATTAAATAATTAACTTTTTAAATATGGCAGATTAGAGGTTAATTGAAATTGCAACTATGAGCTCCCGGTGAGGCAAAGCCATATCGGATTTTAAACGAAAAAAAAAGCTCATTTCTTTGGCACTGCAGCGCTGGCAAATTCTGGCGGTTTTCGACGCACGAAACTGAAACCTAGCAGACGCAGCGCTACATTAGGGACGCCCACCAGTGACGAAGTCGGGAAGTCAGCGGTCGGACGGAGCCGTCCGGAGTCGGCCGCTGCCGCTCGCGAAATGCTCGTCTCGCGCAGCGTCACCGTTAGAGCGCCGCGGCTTATCGGCTGTATGACTCTGTGCTTAACCCAGGGCTGTCGTCGTGGTATTTCATGTGACGCCGCCACATTTTTCTTCATTTTAGTTTGCACTGCGTGAACGGTTGCATGCAACTGACCGACAAGCTTGTTGCAAAGGGGTTCAATACTTCAAGCAGCATCTAAATTCTTTCTTGAAATACGTTCAAGAGCAAGTCATGGGTTCCTCCAAGTTTTAAGAAGCTGTAATGGTTTTTCTCTCGCCGTGAAGTTACTTGATGTGCATGCTTTTCTCTAACAAGATTTAGCGTGAATCCTTTTGATCACAGCACAAAAAATTATTCTTAAAATGCCGCTCTGCTTCGACGACAAATGAAAATAGGCATCGGAACGGTAAACGGACAGAGGTTTTGAACAGTAGTTTATTAAAATGTAGTGTATCTTAAAGCCGACTATGCAGAAACAGTCTCTGCAAATCAGTTTCCTTAACGTATGTTCTCGAAATGACCACCTTGCATTGCAATGCACACCATCAAGCGAACTTTCATTGAGGTTTTTTTTTTCACTTCTTGAGAGACATGTTCAAGTGACGTTTTGATTCCTTGTTTTAGGTCGTCAAGGCTCGCCGGTTCCGATTCGTACACTTTGCTCTTTATGTAACCCCACAAAAAAAATCGAGCGGGGACAAGTCTGGCGAACGCGGTGGCCAGGCAGATGGTCCACCGCGCCCAATCCACTCTTCGGGGAAGGAGCTGTTAAGGAACTGCACAGCTCGGGACGCATGCTGAAACCACGTTGATCTCAGGGCGTTCAGCAGCAACTCGAAAACGAAATCGGACACACAATTCTTTAAAATGTAGACGGTATAACTCTTGTCGGTGAGATACCCAGTATTAAAAAAGGGCCAACAATCTGGCCTCGAAAAATTCCGCACCACACATTTGCCGACCAGCGAACCTGATGGTGGTGTGGGCGCAGCCAATGTGGGTTTGCCTCGGACCAGTAGTGTGCGTCGTGCACATTGATTATTTCGTTCCGGTTGAACTGGGCGTTGTCAGTCCATAAGATACTGTGCAAGAAGTCAGGGCTTTGATCACATTGGATCAAGCAGTAATTACTGAAGTCCAGCCTTTTGTCATAGTCACTGACCGTCAATTCCTGATCCAGACACAAATGGTAAGGATGGTATCTGTGCACTGAGAACAGCGGCCGCCAAACAGTGGGAGAACTGGCACCGGTCGCTCGGGCGATTTATCGCACGCTAGCTTCTGGCTTCGCAGCGACGGGCCTCATTACAGCAGTCTGATGTTATTCGCCTGCTGATGCTTTTCGCTCTCTCCTCTGCGGCTCCACAGATCCAGTTGTAGGGAATCTATAGAAGATACTACTGAAAGTTGGGAGTGCGGGAACACGAGAAGCACGATTCTTCGTCTTGATTAAACGTGCTGCCAGAGGTGCGTTTTCATCTGCATTAACATAGGCAGTAACAATGTCCACCTTTTCAGCAGTCGAAAAGTTACACGGCACTCTCGGAGCCATGCTGAAGGCGCGTACAGAAATGTGACAGAAAGAGCACAAGCCAAGCCTCAAAACAGGAACTCGTTACCAAAAAAAAAAAAAAAATCTAGACATCCATTTGCCCGATATGTATGCTTGCAACTGTTTTCTTTTTCTTGCACCTCTTTCGCAGCCAAAAACTGAAGCCTAGGAGAGCGGATATGCTCAAACTGTCAGCGCTACGCCCGGACCGTGATGAGCTGCGCCCGCATTGCGTTGGCGATATGCCTACGAGTCGATGACGCTGCGCCAGACGAGCATTTCGCGAGCGGCAGCGGCTGGCTCCGGACGGCTCCGTCCGACCGGTGACGTCACGACTGCGTCACTCGTGGGCGTCCCTAATGGCGTGCTTCGTCTGCTAGGTTTCGGTTTCGTGCGTCGAAAACCGCCAGAATTGCCCGCGCTGCAGTGCCAAAGAAATTAGCTTTTTTTTTCGTTTAAAATCCGATATGGCTTTGCCTCACCGGCTTCTCATAGTGTCAATTTCAATGACCCTCCGATCTGCCATAATTGGATAGTTAATTATTTTTCTGTGTTAATTATTGAGTTAAAGAGCTCCTGATTTTCGTTTACGCAGAATACAACATTCCCCAAATGACCAGCCCGAAATTTTATTTTGCCTATATTTAAAAATTGCAGAAAGTCTTAGGTGAACCACCCTGTATATGACTGCGTGCAGCGTCCAATGCTCCTGGTCGCTTCTATATGAAGCTTCAGACACTCTTCACTTATCGTGCAGATAAAACCAGCATTTATTAAAGGAGTAATTTACTAGTTTAAGCATTAACCCAAGAGAAGCAATTTGGCTAAAAAAGAAAGCTATGCAGCTTTGTCAGAACTTGCAGTTACAAAAAAATTCGCCGTAGTCCGGGGATCAAACTCGTCACCACCACCTGTCCAGGGCTTTCGCTCTACCAGCTTTAGCCCCTTTTACTAGTTTATTTTATCTTCATTGCTTTTCCTAAGCTGATTGGATTCAAACCAACATGTAATCGTTCCTGCCAATTAAATTGCGCTAAACTACATTCGTGGCACTTTAATAGCCTGATCGCTGCATCATGGGGCTAATCTGTGCCGTTCTTGTGCAGACAATAACATAAGTGCCTTACGCTCTAAGTCTTATCACATTTCCTGAGGCCTTTCTATTCAAGAGAAAGCCATTCTCAATTCAATATAGTTCGTCAGAATCTGTTCAGGCATGGGAGTGTGCTCTCATGGATAATGCCAACCTAGAACAGCGTCTCTGCTAAAAACAGCATCTTATTAGTCAACTAGACTTGTGTTAATACTTTCCTTTTGATGCATAGCGTAAAGATTGTCTATAGCTTGTGCGTCATCATCAGCCTAACAACGTCCACTGCAGGACGAAGGTACTTCCCATATCTCTCCAATTAAACCTGTCATGTGCCAGCTGCGGCCATCCTATCCCCCAAACTTCTTAATCTCAGCTTCCTTCTTAACTTTCTGCCGCCCCCTGCTACACTTGCCTTCTCTTTAAATTCAGACCGTTGCCCTTACCGGCCATTAGTTATCTTTCCTTCGCATTACATTCCTTGTTCAAGCCAATATATTCTTGATTTCTACTAGGATATCATTATCCCGCATTTGTTCCTTGACCCACTGTGCCCTCTTTTCTGTCTCTTAACGTTACACCTATTATTTTCCTGACCACAGCCCGCTGCGCTGTCCTCTATTGTAGTTGAACCCTTTTCGTTAGCCTCCACGCCTCTGCCCTATAGGTGAGTAGGGTAAGATAACGTGTTACATACATCTCCCTTGCCGGGTATTGGTGAACTGCCAATTATGATCTGAGAGAACATGTCGAATGCGTTCCACATTATTCTTATTCTTCTAGTTATTTCACTCTCGTGATACGGAGCAGAGGTCAGTATTTGCCCTAAGTAGACGTATTTCCCTTACCACTTCCAGCGCCGCACTAACAATTCTAAACTGCTCTTCCCTTCCGAGACTGTTGAACATTACTTTGGTTTTCTGCATAATAATCTATAGACCCATCGTTCAGCTCTGCCACACAGAGTCAATGACCATGCTTTGCAGTTCATCCTCTGAGTGTCTTAGCAAGGCAATGTCCTCCCCGAACCGCAGATTACTACGGCATTCTTCATTAACTCTTATCCCCAAGTGTTCCTAGTCCAGGCCTCCGAATGCCTCCTTTAAACTGGCAGCGAATAGTACTGGCAAGATCGTGTATCCCTGCGGTGTTTTTAGAGACTTTCATGCTTTGACGTTTTTTAATCAGGTTTTTCGTCTCCTGAGAGAGCTTCCCTGTATCCTCTCTAACCAGGCCTACCTCTACTGCGTGCCGCGTAATGATAGCTGTGAAATGATCGTTCGTTGCTTGAACATTACGGTCGGCGACCACAGTTACAGACGAATATCTGTTCTGCAGCGAGATCCTGCATTCCTCCAATTTCCTTCTTAAAGGTGCAGTGAAGAGGAATCTGAACTCGTCTTTTTGCCGCGGGAACTCAATCTACACGCTCCGAGCATTCTTAGAAGCTTCGATCTATTGCCCTGTGTGGTCGATTTCCCTAATTAAATCGAATTAACGTCCGGCTCCCGCCTTTTATTTTGAATTCTCCCCGTACGGTGGGCGGAGTCGACCAACGCGTTGAGTGCCTTTCACCCAGTCCCGTGGCGGCTTGCCGTCTGCCATCGGCGGGCTAATACGCAGTAGTCCGTAGAAGCAAATAGTGCGCGCGTATTTTTATTTTTGCGGATTTATTTTGCGGCTATATTATCTGCGAGTAAAACTATTTATTCACGGAAACCTAAAAAACAAAATAAAGCGAAAGCAAAGCCTCCATAGAGCTGGCTGAAAGGCACTCCACGCGTTGGTCGACGCCGCCCACCGTACGGGGAGAATTCAAAAAATAAAGGCGGGAGCCGGCCGTTAATTCGATTTAATTAAAGAAACCGGCCACACAGGGCAATACGTCGCAGTTTCTAAGAATGCTCGGAACGTGTAGATCGAGTTCCCGCGGCAAAAAAACGAGTTGAGATTCCTCTTCACTGCACCTTTAACGCTAAGTCGTTCATAAGCTTCCGCCTAACTAGTTTCTTCCGTTCCCTCTTCTAGTCTAGGCAAATTCTAGACCTAGACGTCCTGTGGTCGCTACAACGTACCTTTCCAAAGACCTCCACATCCTGCGCGATGCCAGGGTGAGCGCACATGAAGGCTACTTCATTTTTAGTCTCACCAATCGGTCTCTTCCATGTCCACTTCTTGCTGTCTCGCTTTCAGAGAAAGGTATTCATTATCCGTAAACTATTTCTCTCTGCCAACTATACCATCCACTCCCCCCCCCCCCCCCGCTATTCCTAAAGCCTATGCCATAGTCTCCCAATGCCTGGTCTCCAGCCTGCTCCTTGCCTACCTTGGCATTGACGTCGCCCACCAGTATGCTGAGTGTACAGTGCTTTTTTTAATGCTCATTGCGTTTTCACGTCTTCATAGAAGCTTTCGACGGTCTGGTCATGGCTTGCTCTAAGCGCGTATGCTGTACCACGATGAGTTGAGACTTCTTATCAAGATTATGACCGTAATTGGCACCCTATATTTAATAGTATGTGATTTCTCTATGTTGCCAGCTATAAACTGATTGATGAGAAATCCCACAACTAGTTGCAGTCTGTCTGCTGATCCACGATAGCGTAGTACGTGCCTGCCCTTTAGTACTCCATGCGCCTCATCTGTCCTCATGCATTAAGCCTTTTGACATTCCATTTAATTCTCGCAAGTTCCTCGAACAGCGCGGCTAAACAAGCCTCGCTGGATTTAGCGTTGCCAGTTTCGGCTTCCAATGGCGGCCTCTCCGGAGCCAGAGATTCAAAAGCACCCTTCGTTGTGTCACAGGTCCGACTGCCACCTTGGTCAGTTGCTCCACAGCCGCTGAGGACTGAGGGCCGAGAGTTAATTGGTGTATTCTTATAGGAGGTTGTGGCCAAGTACTACACCAGCGAGGCTAAATCCGGTTCTCGTGAGAGAGTGCGCTCTCGGTTCTCGTCATCGACATCAGCCCCGATTTCGACAAGCGGATTTATTTTTTACCCGGTGGAGAATCGCGCGGTACCAGGATTCTAACCCCGGTCCTGTTGCTCGCGAGGCGGATGCTCTACCTCTACGTCATTGCTGCACTCTTTTCCGTTCAGTGATTCGTTCATTACGGCGCACATTATTAACAGAAATAGGCGTTACAGAAGAAAGACGCAAAGGACTATCGCTCGTGGTCGACGAGCGACGCGAACCCGCCTTCTAAAATTCTTTCAGGACACTGAACTGGGTTTCATATCGTTAACGTGCTCTTTTGGGTGCTTGCGTACGCGGTGACAGAGATCTGCCAAGTGATGGCACCTGTGCCACAATCAATCAATCAATCAATCAATCAATCAATCAATCAATCAATCAATCAATCAATCAATCAATCAATCAATCAATTGCTTTTTAATTATTATAATTGTCGATACGGTGGAGCATTCCCCTGCAGAATAACGCAAGGCTGATCCCACTTCTGGATCACAACCACCTCTGTACCAACAATTCAAATTGCACTACTGCAATTTGCGCAAAAAGTTTTGTTTTACCTTTTCCAACTATGGAGGCGTGGTATGAGTGCAGAGCATTTAATGTGTTTTCAACTTTTATGAACTCAGATTCATTAAACAAGAGCTACAGACTAAACTTGAATTTCACTTTCGGTCAGGCATAAGGTGTGTGCCTGGTTCTAAGTTCCGAATGTGCCAATAATTACACTGAGCGCACTTTAGCGAGACACCTCGGACAAATTCAATTTGGCCTCTATCAATAGGTTACCGCGGTCAAATGACAATACCGTTCCTTACACTGCTGTTTTATTAATTTAGGCACTGCTATGTATTCCGGGATTACAGTGTACTATCCAATTTGCGCTTTTCTTTTATTTGTTTCCGTGCATAGTGTTATCTTTCATACATGTCCTTAAGTACACTTGAGTTAGGCACTGTTTCTTTTTGTGCTACAGTGTTCTGTATGGACTGCATACATTTCTGTTGTCTGGCGTAATCGGCTGTTAATTTATATGTATCACCGCATAGATTTCTGTCCGATGTAATCTCTTGTTATTTGTACGTATCGCACGTTGGCCTCGTCAGGTTTGTTAGAATTGCTTGTTTTCAGTTTTGTTTCCACTCCTGCAATGGCCCTTCAACAGGGCCCACAGTATCAATCAATGAGAAGTATACAACGGGGCTTTTTAGAGAAGGCTAAAACACGAAACACAGGTATCGCCACCACCGGCCGTTTTCGCAAACAAACTGCAGAGCGTTTACGCGCGCGGATACTTGATGCTCTATGGTACATCACCGGTCACTTTCAAGCGGTGATCACGGAATCCTTGTTTGTACTTGACGTCACGAGTTTGACTGAAATAAAGGGAAAAATTTGTCAATCAAATTTTCTCGATAATTGTTCCTTTGCTGCCGGGTTAACGTCAGCATAGCTATAAATAGGAATAGAATCGATTTTAAGGCGAAAGCCTTATAAGACCCATCAGCAAAGAAACCCGGCGTCGTCGTTGTCGGTGTCCAGGGAAAGAGGTTCAGAAAACCCCTAATGACGTCATCAGCAAATGTAAGAATTTCTTCTGAATGTGCGGGAAATTGAACCAAGGACCTTCAGATTGCGAGGCGAGCACCAATAGGGCACAAAACCGCTTTATTTTATCATAAGCATGGTATTAATGGAAGTAATGGAAGTATGGAAGTAATGTTCTATTTACATGAACTATTTACAAACGTTTTACCAAATGGCAAGAAAGCCGTCTAAAGAAAGGCAGGGCAACAGATCACTAGACGGGAGGTAAGGCTGAGCACGCCACCAAGAGGTTGTGTTTCTTCAGTTTAAGTCTGTCCGTTCATATACTTCCCTCAGAGGAAATCATTTGGAAGAGATGAGATTTCGTCGAAACAACTGATTCACAATGCTGGTCCGTCATTCTAGTTTCCTATAAGCTTTGTAGTCAAGTCAGGAAAAACAAATCAAGAGCTTCTTGAGCACATTGTACTCCGGTACGGTATCTTGTGTTATGAGAAGTCAAATAAGTTCGCTTTTTCAAGGTTCGTGTTGAACAATTGAACAATGTTCAGTTGTTCAGGAACATCTTAGAGGCGGAAGTCGACATAAGACACAAAAATGTCCTTTTTCTGAAGCCCAGTCTTCATGGGCAATGTTTCCGTATAAAGCTGGTAGAAGAAAGTCTTAGTGCACGGTGAAAGTAGCATTTTTTGCTACCGCGTAAGAACGTCATGTTCTGGCAATCCCGAGTTCTCTCGTCGGTAAAGAATAGGATGGAAAAGCATCGAAATCAAGTCTACGTACAGATGTTTTCGCGCCTCTGAAAATAAGAATTCTGTTCAAAAACGGACTGCCAGAAAGCGCACAGCAAAATATACCCCCTGAACAAGGACGGTCAGTGAAGTTACAGGACACAATCAGTGTGGGCAAACCATTAACTAAATTTGCATACAAAAACGCTGCAAAAAGCGCTACAAGGAACATAAAGTCGGCAAGAATCTGTCGCACTAAAGATGAGCAAAACCTAGCCCACTCGTGCTGAAAGGTCGGAGAAGATACGTCGCATGGGTTCTCTAGAAAAACCACAAACAAAAGTTGCAAAAACTCTGTGGAAGCGCGGAATAGAAATCCTGAGCAGTGAATGATGTGCAAAACAAATTGTTGTTCCTAGAGGCAAGTCACAGGCGGCCTTGCCGAATATTGGTAGACCATGTGAGGCAAATGTCTGAGAATTGCGCCGTACAGCCGAGACGTAATCTTTCCGATAGTTTTCACTGTGCTTGCACGCGGTACTTAGGCGGCACACACGTCCCCATGTCATGCCAGCATACTCAGCTGGTGTAGATCCCCACAATCCAAGTCGCAGACTGCAGCTCTTGGAAAGGTCCAACTAGGCACCCGAAACTGTGCCAAACTGCCCAGTTAAGCGAACAACTTTATCCACGCTAGGCATGTCTGCGCAGAAAAACGCCAGATCATCTTCATAAGTTAACACTTCGAGCTCACTGTCTAGAATACGGAAACCTTGAATAGCACTACTCTGCAGAATGCTCGTGCACAGCAGCTTTAAATAAAGTGGAAGCAGAGGTGGCGATAATGGACACCCATGTTTAAGAGACGAATAGATACTCCCGAGCTGTGAAAGACAACCATAGACTTCTTACTCTTTTACACAGAGAGGATGTAACGGCAACTGCTTAACCACCCTCACATTCCCCCTGAGTATGCCCACTACCAAGTTTAGCTCGATCACGTGAATGCAAATGGCCGATCCAACACCGCCCTCTAAGGCTCAACTACACACCTTTGGCCAGCAGAACACGCGGGAAGTTTCGGTTACGGCATACCACGCAGATTTTGATTCCTCTTACGTCGGAAAAAAATTCGCAGCTATATTGCTGCAATAATAAAATACTTCGTGCAGGTGTGGTCAGGCTAGTGCTCTCCGATCTTACTGCTGTGTGAAGCACTTTCTCTGAGGTAAGCAACATAACCGACGAAGTCGGCACTGTTTTGTGACCAAAAACGCTCTCCTCCATTCCTCCCTGAACGCGGTTGCAAATAATATTCTTCAGAATATAGAGGCGGAACATTGTTTGCAAATATGCATTCATGGAACACCACTCCACGCAATAACTTGTTAATTTACCTGGAACGTTGTTCTAGATATTTCGTTGACTTCTGTATCACAGACACAACTTCCACTTAAGGAGAAGCTCTTCTGTAAGTTCCGTTGGGGGATCCAGTTAACAGACGAAACCCTTGTGGAACCGGAATAACAGTGTGGCCATGGAACTACCTTTCTCAGGCCCGGCTGGAAACTTCTGTCGCAAGGTAACGTCTGTCGCAAAAGCTTACAGTCCACCGGGCCGTTCCAATGAACGCCATGATGCAGTGTAAACTTTTGCAACAGACGGCACATATGGGGCCGACAGCAGGGGAGGCTGTAGAGAATAAGCCACCTCTGGTTGCGCTGTCGAAGCGCAGTTTAGAGCGGCCTTGATAATGGCGAAATTAAGTGTCTCATGGAGTTTTGCTCCAGAAGCCAAATTAGCGGACTGATGTTCGATGTCACTTCTCGGAAAGCAGTCCAGTTAATGTGTTCCTGCGATGTAGAAATGAGCCTGTATGCCGCGGGCGAACTGAACTATTAACATAATAAATATTAGCAATACGTCGCGTTCGTACCAAATTAGAAGTGCATCTGACATTGTTATCCGTCGTATGTGATTTTTCTGTATGTCTGTAACACCCGGTAACCAGCTGTTGTTTTCTGACGGGCATTATTTTTGCAAATAGTGCGTTACAGCATAATTATGTTAATACCATGATTTTTATTGAATTATTTCAAGCGCCTGTTGCACATAAAACACACTTCCCCTTATTAACGCTGAGCTACAGGTATAGGAACCCATTGCTGTGCGCTTAGACACTAACCAGAACGCCTTAGCCCCAACATCACGACTGATACGAGGATGTAGAGGCCGCTGTAAGTTGAGGTAAAGCCGCCTGAATAACCCTTTAATTCAAGTGACAACGTTGAAGTTGCGTGAAGTCAGTCAATAATTCGATGTCGCGGTGAGAACGCACTTCCTGCGCTGACCTGCGCACTTCTGGTGACGAGAAGAAGCCACGTTTCGATACAGCTTCCAGTTGGCAAGTGGCGCCATCCGCTTGCGGCTTTGTAAAACGTGCAGCGCCGCATGAGACAACCGCGGTGTGCTCCCGCCATCTAACGGTAGCGAATCTAATCGGACTCCAGTCGCAGTCGCTCTTTCTGTTCACGTCTTGATCGTCGTGGAGAGAAAGGGAGTTTCATCTCCTGATCGTAGGAAGAAATATCTCTTTCCTTGCTCAATAGTCAGCGAGAACTAGAATTTCAAGCGCCGGTTTCCTAACCGTACTTATACTGCCGATTGCCGCTACGCCGTCCTTACCAGCCAGCGGACAAGGTGCTGTGCCCTGCACCACATACGCTCGAAGGATGCAAAAAAAAAAACACGCCATAAACTATGTCCAAAACCAAAAAGGCCGATCAGTGCGCGCCTCTCCGCTCGCTTTGCCAGGATACCGCATCCGTTTATACGGTTGCATTGCGGAGTTGCGAAAGAACGCAGTTCCCTATTGCCGCGGGAGGGCTGGTACGAGATCGGTGAAGGGGAAGTCGGCGCTCTCGCATGATCGTTATTCCATCGCGCGGATCCCGCCTCGCTTCCCGCATGCCGAATGCGCGAAGAGGCGCACGCGACGACCCGCCGAGCAGCGTCGCCCTAAACATTCCCTCCCCGTAATCCCTTTGTCGGACGCTCCATCTGGTGTCGCATATCAATGGAGAGGATGTCCCGCGCTCCCTATAGCTCACGCGCCATCCGTTTATTTTGGCGCGAGGTAAAACATAAAAAAGAAGGAAATCGGCAAAAGCGAATGCGCCAGTGGCGAGGAAGCAGCGTCCCACCCTCCTCTTTTTCGCTGGTGTCGCTTTCGCGGATAAAGACGGTCTGGCCATAAATCAGCCGAATCGACCCTGTGGCCGGCGGCGTCCCGAGATAATTTACACGCAACGCACTATTTGTCTTCTTCAAGCGAAGGAAAGCGCGCAGGCTTCCGCGGCGCCTTCTCCCTATGTGCGGGCGCGCCGGAGCCCCCCTTCGCTTCCAGTTCGCGGGCGGATGTTAGGCTCGAGCGCCTGCGATACCTCGGCGATACGGCGAAACCTGCGAACCGGGTTGTGCGTGTGTGACCCGGATTTTGCGTGCTTTGTTATTTTCTCCTTTTCTTTAAGTTTTACCTTTACATTTGCAGTCAGTGATGCACCACTGCGCACCTGTTCACACAACTTGGTCCGCACAACAAATGTACCGGTGGTTTAGAGCCAGTATGATCTTCCATATTGATGACCCTTTTATTATCATCATTCCCAAGTCGGGATAGTTTGAGCTTGCGATAGACACTGCGCTTCCTTTAAATCGGCCGGTTGCAATTAGAAAGGGGGGGGGGAGGTCAGGAAAGAGGAGAGAATCCGGACCTTTGTGCCGCAGGAAAACGTTAGCAACTGTCTGCCATGCGCATGATCCGCAAGCGCATTTTGGCCTTGACCGTGGACTCTTTCGATTACTGTGGGCAGCGGTAAGTTCGAGATGGTGCTCGTGCTTGCAGAATTTAGTCTGCAGCGCGGGTAAACGCGCTATTCGTGTTTATTTTCAAAGCTATACTCGTCTTGCTGCGCACTGCCTGTAGCATGTTCGCAAGGTGGACACGTCTATAGCACGCTATGGCGACACATCTATGTCGCCCCACTCGGGCGCCGCGACGCGAAAAAAGCACGTGGCAAGCGGCGCAGCGGAGTGACGTGTTGCGGGTATGGAAGGTGATTTCTGTTTTACGCACCGGGGCAGCCAGAAGTCGTAGCAGCAAAGAGAATCCCATCTTCGAAAACCTAAAAATATGTGCGGCTAGTATTACGGTGAGCTGTAAATCTTAAATAACAATCAAATGCTTAACTGCTGGCATTACATTCCTGGACCCATAACCAATGGCTTAGGGCAATTATTTTGGATTTTGTAACATATGGTAAAAATAAAAATGAATGAATGAATAGAAAATGAAACTAATAGTCAAGAAGTTAATAATAGGATTTTAATTAACCAGAATGATAGTTAACGCGCCTTAGTTGTTTCATGATCTGTGTCACTTGAGTCAGCGCTACGCCAAAAAAAGGGCTTTTAAACTAGAGTCACTGGATAACTTATCCAGTCACTGGATAACTCATCCAGTGACTCTAGTGTGTACAGGTGCGGAGATAAGTTAAGGGAGCACGCGACCATTGCGAAAACTGGTGTTCCATAAATACTCGGAAGTAGAGACACTTGATATATTCTCGGAGTGCCGCGATCCACCTCTCACCACCAATGGTTTTGGAAGCCTCTTGACTGCCCTTGCCTGACGTTCCCAGCATTGTAATCGCATGCATGGCTCTCTGTATATCCGCCTTATCAATGACGTTTTAATAAGTGATGCCGTTTTAATAAGGGCTCCGGGCGTAGGTATAGGTGGAAGCGGAGAAGACAACGTATTAATGGAGGCTGAGCTCAACAAAATGGTCATTAGGAGGTCCAGGAAGAAACCTTCAATAACCTCTGCGTAGTTGGCGCAGCTAACGCCAAATATATCGTGAACGGACAATCGGATAAAACGAGAAAGAATAATTTTCATAACTCGTTGAAGCAGAACCTTGAGCATGTATGCTTGTCGTAAAGGAAAGGCCTGAGGCTTCGGAATCTAGACGCTCAATGAATATTCCCTGCAATCACTGGCTTTCGCTGATCTGGCCCTATATCTTTCCAATTTATCGGCGCGGGGAAATGAAACGCGGCGAAAAGCACACTGTAGCAGAATGTGGCGGAGCGTAATTGGTAATGGTAACGGCAGGGCTGAATAATGTCCTGTAAGGTGGCGCCGCACAAGTAGAGGGAAGATTAGCTTTGGCAGTTGACGGTATCAGTGCAATAGCACATCATGAGCACATGGTGGTGTGCACAGTACCTGAGGTGCTTGTACAGAAGGGAGAGGTAGACAAGGAAAAGGTGAGTGTTACGAGTCGTGGTAGCAGCATCCCACCGCTGCCACCAGTTGTTACGGCTCAGGTAGCATGGTCGTGCCGGAGAGGGGATGAGGAAGGTCGGACACGAGGTTAAGGGAAATACAAGAAGAACTTTATACAAGTGAATTTACATTATATACAAAACAGCAACTGAGAGAACGTCTCAGTAAGAGAGTCTCAAAACAAGGAGCTTGATGACAAGAAGCTACATGACGATGAGCTCAGATGGTCAGGAGCTATTCGGCCGTCCAAGGCGCCGAGTTTTATAGCGTTTCCTTTCCCTGGGCTCCCTAGATGGGGGCCGGGCCCGCCGAGGAAAGAGTGTCCTGAAAGTTCACTGTGGCCCCCATCACACACTCTCTCATTAGGGAACACGTCCCGTCACATGTTGGGAGAGAGAGAAGGATGCCATCTGCGTCGCGCAGATTCTGGAAGGTTCTCGAACAGCGTTCCCGCGCTTTCCATGTGGTCGCACGTGCAGGGTCGCACGTGTGGTTGCACGCGGAAGTCCACGCGGTGTAGGGGAAACGGTCGCTGACCACTTCTTCCTGGAAGACGGACGCTGCTGTCAACTTGATGATTGGACCCGGCTGACACCCGGGCCCCTTGGAATGTCTAGTACTGCCGAACGTGGCAGCTAACTTCTTTCTGTATTGGAGAGCTGGCTGCAGAGCGGGCTGGCTAGTTGCGGGGTGGATGACCGACGCCGCTTCCGTGGCTAATTCAGGCGTTGACCCCGCGTGCCTTTCGTGACTCATCGGCATTCCGCTGGAACCGCGCCGATTTTTTTCTCACGACGAAGGCGAAACGTAACAGTGTTAATCGGGAGATAAGGAAGTTAAGCATAGAGAAGGGCTTCCAAGAGGCAGAAGTGCGCGGAGTAGACGTGGAAAGTGGGTTTGGAAGACATGGCATCCATTTTACTGGCAGGGTGGGAAGAGAGATCGGCCAGCGCCGGGCGGGCCGTGCAGTTACATTTTTAGGGGCTCCACAAGGAGCTCCGGACTTAGGTATAGGTGGAAGCGGAGAAGACACCGTATTAATGGAGGCTGAGCCCAACAAAATGGTCATTAGGAGGTCCAGGAAGAAATCTTTAAACGAGAAACTTAACATCATTATCAGTTACATAAGCATGCAAAAGAGTAAAAAAAACGCGAAGTCGTTAGAAACAAAAATTCAGGGGGCACTTTGACTGTCTAAAGTGGGTAGAGGCGGAAGCGTTTTCCGCACCACCGCTGGTGGCGTCACATATAATTGAGCACCAATTACCAAGTGATGACAAATCACTAATTAATGGTTAATTACTGATTAATGCCTGAATACTAATTAACTGCTAATTAATGACGCTTAAGCTTCGCCTTTAGGAGTGGAACGCGACAGTGCGTTGTAGCGCTGCCAGGGAGTCCACGGAACGCCACCACCCGTTCGGCGCGATGCCTTGCCCTTTGAACGCAACGCTTTTTGAGGAAAGGAAATGACGCAGTAATTCTCTGTCATCTCGGTGGACACCTGAACCGCACCGTAGAGGAAGGGAGGAAGTGGGAGTGAAAGAAGATAGATAAAGAGCAGCCGTAGTGAAGAAAATGAAAATTGTATTTGAGGAAAGGAAATTACGCAGTAACTGTCTCACAAAATTCAGGGGAGGGCACTTTTTTGACCTAAAGTGTGGTCACTGATGTGTGGTTAAGATGTTAAGCTTCGCCCCTAAGAGTGGAACGCGACAGCGTCTTGCAACGCTGCCAAGGAGTCCATAGAACGCCATCGCCCATTCGGTTCTACGCCTCGCTCGTCGGTAAATTGGGTTTTGAGGAAAGGAAATGTATCTGTCTCTCATTTGTCGGTGGACACCTAAACCTCGCCGGGAGGGAATGGAGGAGGATGAGAGTGAATGAAGACACCGTATTCACTAGACGCGCCTTTGTTCATTCCAAACCATCGAGCTGGCTTGGTGCAACGCCACGGCTTGACGAAGAAAGCAAAAAGAAAATGGAACTAACAATAACTCACAGCGAGGTAGAGCACGCGATAGATCAGTTAAACCTAGGAAAATCACCAGAACCAGATGGATTCAGTGCGGCATTTTATAAAGAATTTAAGCACGAAATTGCCCCAGTGCTGTGTACAATTTTCAATGAAGCCTATAAAATAAACGTATTGCCTCCGTCTTTTGGGACCTCCCATACAGTGCTCATACCTAAAACGGATGATATAGAGAAATTACATAATACAACATTTTGGGCGAGTTGGTTAGTTACATTCATTATTACAGCGCAAAGACGGCACAGAACAAGAAGGGGACACAACAGCGCTGTTGTGTCCCCTTCTTGTTCTGTGCCGTCTTTGCGCTGTAATAATGAAAGAGAAATTACAATTGGTTACAGCATATCGACCCATAGCACTCACTAATGTGGACTACAAAATTTTTATGAAGGTATTGGCGCGTAGACTGCAGACAGTGATATCGGATATTGTTGGACACTACCAGACATGTGGAATCAAAGGGCGCTCAATTTTTTCCAACATTCACAAAGCGCGCAGTGTGCTTGAAAGCTGTGATGACATCAATGGGCGAGTAGCGATGCTTCAGATTGATCTTGAAAAGGCATTTGATTGTGTTTCTCATGAAATTTTGTTTGCCGTTTTAGACCATGTGAACGTTGGTTCAGTTATCCGTAAGGGTGTAGCCCTGGCGTATCGAAACTGCAAGACGAGGCTGATTGTTAACAAGAGTTTGGGGGCCCCCATTAGCGTGCAGCGTTCGGTGCGTCAGGGCTGCCCCCTCAGCCCTCTCTTGTTTTGTATTTACATCGAAACGCTGTGCATGAAAATCATAGAAAACAATAGCATTAATGGATTTAGGTTACAAGCAGCTGAAGTTAAGCTGCTGGCCTATGCAGATGACGTTGCAGTATTTACGGTTTATCAGGGGAGCATAAGTGAAGCTGTCGGGTGTGTACGCGCGTTCAGCGCAGTCACAGGTAGCGGGGTTAACTGGTCCAAGTGCTTTGGGCTCTGGCATGGATGGTGGCCATCCCACCCGGACCATTTCGCCAACGTACCGTGGGCGACGACCCAGGGAAAGTATTTGGGCGTTCCGCTCGATGCTTATCGCGATAGCGAGGACTATTGGAAAGAGCAAACTAAAGACGCACGTGACCGAGCTGGGAAATGGAAAGGCACCAACCTTTCAATTTTCGCCAGAGCTACAGTCTGCAATCTTTTTTTTATTAGCAAACTCTGGTATGTGATGCAGGTTTTGCATTGCTCACGTGTGAACGTTCAGAAGCTACACAGGATTTTTGCAGTTTTCATATGGGCGTCCGAATGGGACCGTTGTAGCAGAACGAACCTGTTCCGGCGGGTAAAAGACGGGGGGCTAGGGCTAGGGCACCTCTTTGGAAGGCAGCTGGTGAACCGTTTTTTGTTTTTTCGCGACGTCACAGACCCGTTCTTGCGTACCGTGTGCCAAGTGAAGCTGCGGCGATTGCTGCCGGAGTTTGTGGTATCCACAGAAGAGCTCTCTGGTGGAACTTTTGGTTACTACAAAGAGATTGTAGCAAGCGTTCGGTTTCTTTCGGCACGTTTTTCCACCGATTATTTGTGGAAAAGCAAAAGGAAAAAGTTGTACAATGATCTTTGTGATATTGTTTTCCCAGAGCCCATGTACAGGGCCTTGTACAGTGGAGGCCCGGGAGGGGATGTTTTAAAAAGGGTGAAGAAAATGCAGGTGCCACCAGGAGTAAAGACTTTCTTTTTTAAGTTACACACCGGGACGTTACCAGTTAAAAAGTTTCTAGAAGGAAAGGATTTCTTTTTACCGTGGGGATCGAACTGCTTAATTTGTAAACAGCCTGAAACAATAGACCATGTTTTTTTGCATTGCTGGGAAGGGGTTTATTTTTGGGACGTGTTACAAAGGACCATAAAGAAAGAGCTACCACTTGACGCGCACGGTATTCGCTATTTAAGCACTGATAATGAGGATGGGGCACCTTTTGATATCATAATGCTCTTGGGCCTCCACTGTATATGGCGCTCCAGAATGGCAGGCTACCATTGTGACAAAGACGCACGACCGGCCCGAATTTATTTTCGGGAAAGCGTGGACTGGTTTCTTGCAATCCAAAAAGCAGCTGCGGAGCCTCCCGAGTGGCTCTCAAGACTAGAGCCGTTGTGTATGTTGCGGGAATTTTAAGCTGACGAAGCCAGTCTCGTGCTGGCTGACCACGACAGTGTCGTATGTATATAGCGTTGTGTGTATTTTTGTTGTGCAATGTCATGAGCCAAAGACAGGCAATAAAGAAAAAAAAGCTGGCCTGGCGGAGTGGATAGCATACTCGTCTCTCACGCCGAAGACCGGGGTTCGATTCCTGAGCTCGACCAATTTCTTAATCGGTTTTATTTATTTATATGGCCTGACTAGTAAAGCTAATTAGGCTAATTGGGTAATTAAGCAATTAACTAAGCTCAGTCCCACTTACTTGGAGCATCACTATACTATCCCTTCAATTGGTTGCATGGTTACTAGCCAAAGTACAATGGGGCTCGTTTGAAATTCGCGCACTGTGACGTCACGACCGTTTCCACCAATTGAAAAGCGTGACATTTTCTGTCGACAACTGCTGCTTACAACGATGAGACATTAAAGGCTTCCGCCTTAAAACCGCAGTTAAAGAATGATCAAATATGTGTGTACTCTCTGTGCGAGACACATCTCAGGTATCTAGAAGATCCACCGTTAATTGATGGCTATGTCTGGGAAGGGTGCAACAGAACAACAACGGAGAACAAGGGGGAAAGGTAGGTATGCGAATACATCAAAGAACAAAATTAACTCGCAAGAAAGATGTCTCAGTATCAGGGACAATTCTCAGTAAAAGGACATGGCCAGGGGAAGTTTGCTTAGGGACAGGGGGCAAATGCAGGCAATAAAACAAGGATCTAGTTAAGGGTCTCTATGACAATATAAAATAGTTTGGAGATGGTGCCGATATTATTCTATCGGGGACATGAATGGTAACATCGAGGATCTGGATGGATACACATATCCTAACGGGAAGTTAATCCTAACGTGAAGGTCAAGTTAATGCTTGGTCTCTGTTAGCAGCGCAACCTAGGCACTGTAAATAGAGAAACTAATGTGAGGGACAAATCACGTGTGACTTCCGGAATAGGCAGGTGACCATTGACTACTGCGTCACGTCGCCCTAGACAATATTATTTATATCTTTTATGCGAAGCATATTACTAGAGCTACACTACAGCCCGTCGAGCGCGGCGGTGGAGCTACCATTGACCTTCGTTTGACCTTGATTGCATTACATTTGATTAGATGGGATTAGATTAGATTGGATTGGACTGGACTGGACTGGATTAGATTAGATTAGATTTGATTAGATTACATTAGATTAGAATAGATGACATTGGATTGGATTGGAGTGCATTGGATTGAAATGGATTGGATTGGAGTGGAATGAATTGGATTGGAATGGATTGGATTGGTTTGGATTGCATTGGATTGGAGTGGATTGGATTGCATTGGATTCGATGGGATTGGATTGGTTTGCATTGGATTGCATCGGATTGGATTGAAGTGGATTGAATTGGATTGGAATGGATTGCTTTGGATTGGATGGGATTGGATTGGAGTGGAGTGGAATGAATTGGATTGGATTGGATTTGAATGGAAAGAAAGAAGAAAGTATTTATTTAGCATAAAAAAAGAAATACAAACACAGAACTTCAGGGACCCAACAAAATTTGTTTAAGGGTCCCGACCACTATAAGCTGTTACACATGATGTAGACGACAGCAACAAATAACAAATAAGGCAACTATATAGCAATAAGCATGTTACAGCAGTAGGCACTGAATACTAGTGAAAACATGAAATAAACATATTATAATTAGAAAAAAAAATACAGAAAAGCACTAAAGAATGTACACTAGGTTGAGCTTAGTAGAAAATGTTTTAATTGTTTTTGAAAGGCATGAAGTGTAGGTGAAATTTGAATGTTATAATCAAGACTGTTCCACAAATGAGGACCCGTAAATTGCAACGTTTGCCGGCCATAATTTGTGTGTGTGGTAGGAAGCAAGAGCCGATGTCTTGTAGTAGACGTGTTGGTGCGTAGTGAGCGATGAAGACGTACTGTAGTTAAATTGAGTGTGTTGTGAAATATCTGATAAATTAAGGAAGCGGTATTGTAAGTTACTAGGTCGTATACACTTAGGATACCAAGAACGGCAAATAATTCATCTAGATGAGTATGCTGAATGTTTTGCGCGACAATTCGAAGAGCTCTTTTTTGAAAAACATATAAGGGGGCGATGTGAGATGAATATGTGCATCCCCAAACAGATATACAGTAATTAATATGTGAATGGACAAAGGCGTAATAAAGGTTAACAAGTACATCAACGGGGAAAAAAATTCGGCATTTGGAAAGTGCATGCAGGCCGTATGAGGCTTTTTTAATCACTGAACGGACGTGTAAATCAAACTTGAGATAATTATCTATCACAATACCCAAAAATTTTGTGTTGTTAGCATGGTGAATAGGCCGGTTATTGTAAATTACTTCTGTATGCTGAGAAACAATTCTGCCAGAGTGAAAAAGGATAAAGACGGATTTGAATGGATTTGATGGGATTGGATTGGTTTGGATTGGAGTGCAGTGGAATGAATTGGATTGGATTGCATTGAATTGCATTGGATTGGAATGGATTGGATGGAATTGGATTGGATTGGTTTGGATTCGTTTGGATTGGATTGGATTGGATGAGATTGGATTGCAGTGCAGTGGAATGAATTGGATTGGATGGGAATGGATTGAATTGGATTGGTTTGGATTGGATTGGATTGCATTGGAGTGGATTGAATTGGATTGGAATGGATTGCATTGGATTGGATGGGATTGGATTGGTTTCGATTGCATTGGATTGAATTGGATTGCATTGTATAACCGATGCATCACCACAAGTCTAACCACAAGCACCACCACCAGCTACACTACGAGTTGTACCATGACGTACAGAGGGCAAAACGCATGTCTAGAACACGCTCTGAGCGTGTTTCGGGCGTAACACGCGATAACTAGCGATTAGATTTGGTTACAAATGGTCTGGATGGAAACATGGACTGTTAAACTCATAGAATTTCATCGTCATTTTTTGCCTTCTTGGTTGCAGCGGCTTTGAGAGCTCCGGAATGCACAGTTTGGTTGTTCTAGGCATGTGTTTTGCCCTCTGTACGTACGGATATTGCTTTCGCAATTACCGGGCTTAACCAAGCTAAGCCACAGATTTTTTTCATCTGCCGAAATTAATTTATGCCTAATGTCGGAGGGAATCTACACCAATCTTGCAAAAATGAAAATAGACGAAGAGGGGGAGTGCAGTCTGGGAAGGGATCATAAACGTATTAGTCTGCAGATGAGAGCCGTGGTCAAAAAAGAAATGCGGAAAAGACATAGAAGGAACGCAAAACTAAACGACGAAAAAATAGCGCTAACAGCAGCAGTGGTTGAAGAAGTAATAGGGAAACGCCACATAGAAAAGTGGGATTATATTCACTTACAACTACTTATCAGTACGAAAATGAAAAGTGGAAAAGTGGAAAGCTGCTGGAAAAGAATGACGGAGATGCGAAGCTAGTGGATGAGGAAATCAAAGTAGACATCGAACAACGACGGGGGGCTTCAAGGAAACACAGACAGGCAAATAGGGCCCAGTTATCTGAAGACGAAATGGGCCAAAAATTGGAATCTTATCGACAAAAGAAACAGCAAGGGCAGCTCCTCGTACAGGCTAAAATAAAGCAGCCCATCGATCGCTGGATGGGGGAAGTTGGTGATGCAGCTAAAGGTGGGCAAGAAAACTGTAGAACGAAATAAGCTAGCTGGGTAAAAAGAATCAAAGAAAGCAGGAACGCATTCAAGATGATGGGGAAAAATGTTTAGAGCGAGACGACACTGTTAACTACATTCGATCACTTATAGATGAGTCGTTTAGGAACGCCGAGAGGGTAATCTCCCTAATTGAGGGAGCAACACAGGAGAGCGTAGTAGAAAAGAGCTTAGAAGTGACTAATCTTAACTGGGAAAAGGAGGAGGCAAATATTGCTCCCCAAGGATAGAATCTGCAAATACGCAAAGATCGAAGAAATTCCAATCAAGCTGATTAATGAACTTGGTCCTAGGAGCAAGGAAACGTTGTTAAAAGCATTGGAGACAGTCATAACAAATAAGCAAACTCAGGACAGCTGGCGACAAAGTAAAATGAATTTGATTTATAGAAGGCAAGGAGATAGGATGCATATAAAATCCTTCAGCCCGATTACGTTAACGTCGGTTATATACAGACTAGCAATGCAAGCGCTGAAATTAAAAATGCAGTCATGGTTACAAAGTTATAAGATACTTGGAGAACTTGAGAATGGTTCCAGAAAGGGTAGGCGCTAAGATGATAGCCTGTTCGTGCTTACCCAAGCTAGGGCGGAAAACATACCTCTGTATTCGTCCTTCCTGGACATAATCGGTGCATACAGCAACGTGAACTGGGAACTCTTGTGGAACATGCACAAAAATGAAGGCATCGGTCATAAGATAATTGATTTCCTACAGGAAATATACTGAGATAATAAAGTTGAGATTACATGGGAAGGGATAAGAGGTATGACAACTGTCAAGGTACGCAAAGGAGTAAGGCAAGGTTGTCCTCCATCATCACTGCTGTTCATGCTTTATGTGATATACATAGAAAGAAGGCTGCATGAAGGTAATCTAGGTTATAATCTATTGTACAGATTAGGCGGCAAAGTCATAGATAATAAGCTACCCAGCTTAATGTATGCGGACGATATTATACTGTTAGGTGATAGCTAGGAAGATTTGCAAACTCTGGTTAATTCTTGCGGAGACGAAGGAGACGCTATGGCTTCACTGCAATCAACTCGGGTCTGACAATTTTCAATAATTTAGCTGATCAGGTGCTTACAGTACAAGGCCATGAAATACCCTGAGTGACAGAATACAAATATCTCAGGGTATGGGTAAACAAAGAATAGATAGACATGGAAAAGCGCGAACAGACTATTAGGGTGCAAGTGCGAAGACTTACCATAATAATGATCCATAGGGCATTAGGGGGCACAACAAGTAAGACGTACTGAGGGGTATTTGCAAGAAAATAATAGTACCAGGCTTACTTTCGACATTACGGTTTTGTGCCTAAGGGCAGAAGTTCAGGTGAGACTAGAAATGAATCAGAGAGCTGTTGGAAGATTAGCACTAGGTCTCCATGGCAAAACCACAAACACGACGGTACAAGGGGATATGAGCTGGGCATCGTACGAAGCACGGGAAGCTCAGAGTAAAATATTGTATGAAAAACGCCTGAGGAAATTGGAAGATAACAGGTGGGCAGCTAAGGTATTTAAATACTTATATAGAAAAATCGTCGACTCAGAGTGGCAGAAAAGGACTAGAAAACAAACCGGCAAGTATGCAGGACACAAGGACGTAGAAATAAAGAGCTTTAAACGAGAGGTAACAAACGCAGAAGGTAGAACTGGATTAATTCAATCGAAAAGAAGCAGAGGGGAGAACTATATCGAAACTGGAGAAGGCGCCCCACCGCGTTGGCTCAGTGGTTACGGCGCTCGGCTGCTGACCCGAAAGATGCGTATTTCGATCCAGGCCGCGGATGGAGGAGAAATTCTACAGGCCCATGACTGTGCGATGTCAGTGCACGTTAAAGAACCCCAAGTGATCGAAATTTCCGGAACTCTTCACTACGGCGTAACTCATAGCCTGAGTTGCTTTGGGACGTGAAACCCCAATAAACCAACCAAACCTAACTGGAAAAGGCAGATCTAGAAGGAATCGCTCTATGATAACTCAAGAGGCAGTGCTCTACTCTTTGAAGTTAGATCAGGATGTCTTAGAACGCGAAGCTGCAAAGAGAAATTTAACCAGGAAGATGACACATGTGCAATTTGTGGCAACTCTGTAGAAAAAATTGATCACCTTATACTCGAATGTAGTGGTATCCATCCGTGATGTCGATGAAGGCACAGTCTCTCTCCCTGAGGCCCTAGGGTTTAGAGATAACAATGGTCATGTGAATGAATCTGCTGTAGAAGTTAAAAAAAGTCCATTGGAAAGCAGGGCTCAAAAGCAGAGAGTTGATATAAAGTTAGAAGTACAAGATTAAAGAAAATGGCCAATTGATTGCACCTTTACATAAATATAAAGGGAAAAGCCGAGCATGGTGCCAACTGCCCCCACCCCGTTTCAAAGGAGACTCTCCATCCATCCATCCATCCATCCATCCATCCATCCGCCCATCCGTCCGTCCGTCCGTCCGACCGTCCGTCCATCCATCCATCCATCCATCCATCCATCCATCCATCCATCCATCCATCCATCCATCCATCCATCCATCCATCCATCCATCCATCCATCCATCCATCCATCCATCCATCCATCCATCCATCCATCCATCCATCCATCCATCCATCCGTCCGTCCGTCCGTCCGTCCGTCCGTCCGTCCGTCCGTCCGTCCGTCCGTCCGTCCGTCCGCCCGACCGTCAGTCCGTCAGTCCGTCAGTCCGTCCATCCATCCGTCCGTCCATCAGTCCATTCCGTCCGTCCGTCCGTCCGTCCGTCCGTCCGTCCGTCCGTCCGTCCGTCCGTCCGTCCGTCCGTCCATCCATCCATCCATCCATCCATCCATCCATCCATCCATCCATCCATCCGTCCGTCCGTCCGTCCGTCCGTCCGTCCGTCCGTACGTCCATCTGTCGGTACTCTGAAAAATTATGCAGTGACTACTCTCAGAACTGCATCACCGTGCCATCGAGCCGTACCACTACACAACTGAATAAAGGTTGAAATTGTTGTAAGGTAAAGGTGGAATTAGCCTTGCCAATGTTCAAACGGAAAATGCTCCACCGAGGCCACACTTGGACATTAATTACAATCGGCCATTTTCGACGCAAATCTGTGAAGTGGTAGAGCTGCATCGGCATCCGCGCAATCCCCACAGTGGTCATCAACCGCTGCTATGCGCGGCGCACATTAGCACGTCTCCTACGGACGGGACCCTGACACTGCTCCACATGCCTTGCATTCGCCCGCCATTGGCGAAGGTGACAAGCAAAAGTAATGTCATTAAAGGAACATCGAGGACTGCTGTACTAAATCACTGTTCTGTGCAAAAAAAAAAATGAATCTACGGCTTTCTTGCTATTGTCATTTTTGCAGGAGGAAAAGACGCACTTATCGGCGAGGAAATTTAAAATTTTTCCCCCAGTCGATTCTAACGCGTGACGCCACCACCGAAAAGGACGGAATGGCACCGTTTTGAAGCAAACGCAACTTCCAGCTATGTACGCAGTATCAAGGAATCTGATAAGCGTCATCCACAGCGCTTCTATAACTCTCAGGGCTCTCATGTGAGATGCGCCACGCCAATTACTGGCGAATGAAAGGAATGTGTACCAATTTAAGGGTACCGGCTGTAGGAGACGTGCCTACGCCCATGACATGTTTTTTTTTTATACATACTGCGTGGCTATGTGGCACTGAGACATATTTCTGACAGCGGTCTCGTACTTGGTCTACTTTTTTCCGCAAGTGTACGCATGTAACTTAAAGTTGCAATTAGTATGAGGTGTATTGCAGCGCTACTTGCCCTTCGTCAGCCCACGGAAATTGCTCTAATGATATCGTCCTGAGAGCTAGAGTATAATTTGTCTTTTATTTTGTTCAGATGCCTAAACTATTATAACTTAGGTTTGGAAACATGGTGGAAATAAATTTTTCTGCCTTTCACATTTCTGGCTGTGTGCTGAAAATCGTGCTTTTTAGAGAAAGCAATTCAATTTTCGAAGCACAGAGGAAAATTACCGTCCCGTATTCGCTCCCATTTGAGCTTGCTTTTGACTGCACTATCCCGAGAGGTATTAAGAGCGTAAACGCGTTTTAACATCAGCTAGAATGCATATGAATCTGCTTGATCGATTTTTTTATGCTGCCAGCGTAAAACGCGCTCTCACAGAGCCCCATTTTTTAGAGGGTGCCTGAAGAAGCGGGAAGGCTATGAGTTTGACCATATACTGACTCGGCAGGAGCCCTGCTCAAAGAAACTAAAATCATTTCACGTCACTAAACCTCCTGCCATATAAGCCGCACCTGCGATTCCGTTGCCAAAATATTGGACCAATTTTCCATTGCCTGGTCTCAGGTAGATATGCACGTTTTATGCGATAGCCCAAGTGTCTCATATGCTACTTTTTTTTACGGTAATACATGTCTGGCGAGATGCTAATATTGCGGCAGAACTGGTTTACTTTTATCACATTTTATGGTGCACACTTCTCTACTTTTGATCTTTTCGTCTTGAAGCGCGCATGTTGTGTGCCTGTGCGTGCGTGTGTTTGTGTGTGTATGCGTGCGTGCGTGCGGGCGGGCGCGCAGGATCATATAATTTGAAGTTCTCGGAAAATTGTCGTTTTTTTTTCTCGCTCCTTTATACCCGATGTTTTTTTTAGAAGGTACAAAATTTTTAAAGAAATATAAATTCCTTTAGATTTATTTTAACCCTGGGGCTATACTGAGGGCTACGGCGGACGCCAGGTAAGAGGCAAACTACTTTAATTAGTTCGCTGATTAACTGAACACGTTAATTAACTTTTATAATTTTTATTTTAGGGAATATGTTGTATTAGCAGAATTGGAGATCGTCTTCCAAACAGTCCAGCGAAGAAAAAATTTTCATGAAAAAATTTTTTGCGCTCGTTACGAAGCGAGAAAAAGTCACCCTGGTAGGCAGCTTCACACTTTAACACAGCGTCTGTGAGCGCCTGTAACGTAGCTCGCTCCGCCCTGCGCTTTGTGTCAGTGCGTTTTTGTTCCAACGCGGCATTCCGTGAGCCCGCGGTAGGGAAGGAAAACAAGCAGCGATAGCGCAGGCCGCCCGTCCGGGCTTCAGGTGATATCAGCCGTGTGACGCAAAGCGCAGGGCGGAGCGAACTACGTCAGAGGCGCTCACCGCCACTGAGTTACGGTGTGAAGATGCCTACCAGGGTGACTTTTTCGCGCCTCGTAACGTGCGTGAAAAATTTTTAATCAAAATTGTTTTTTCTCGGTTGGACTGTTTGGAGGACGATCTCTAATTCTGCGAATACAACATAACCCCTAAAATAAAAATTGGAAAAATTTATTAACATATTTAGTTAATCAGCGATCTAATTAAAGCAGTTTTCCTCTTGCCTGGCGCCCACCGTAGCCTCCAGTATAGCCCCAGTGCTAAAATAAATCTAAAGCAATTTACCTTTTTTTTAAATTTTGGACCTTCTAAAAAAAAAACACCCGGTATAAGGCTATCGGCAGGTCAAGCAGCACAGCTGTCACGCATTTTGCCCTTGTATTCTACAGCTGCCGAACCATCGTGCCAAGAGGCGCACCACTGCTACCACTTGCAGGCGGCTTATGTTCCGGGCCCTGAACAGAGCCCACCATGACGAGTTAAGAACTTTTGGTTACTATTAGGTTTCTTCATACTCATTAATAATGAAAGCGATAAAAGTGGAACATCATGCCCGAGCCACAACCCAAAGGAATTTCGGATCGCTACGTCTGCTGCACGGCGTCCCGGACTATAGGAGGGCAGCCGCGTACAAACGGCTCTAGAATCATTACGACCACCTGTGGCTCGCAGAAGTGCATTGTCGTCAGAGCACGAAGCGCACCTCTACATTTCACCTGTGTGAAAGCGCCTCCTTCGTGGCCAAGTTCCAAACCCGCACTCTTATATTCGGCAGCAGAACGCCATAGCCGCTTAGCCACCTCTACGCGGTGGCGAGCAACAACTCTGGTTCCAAATTATCACTATCGCTTTAATGGAGATATTACTCAACAGCGACTTCTGAGCCGTCCTGCATTGATGCAACTTGGAGAAATCACATGTGGTAAAGCTTGAAACATTTAACATCGACTCTAATGCCATATTGTCGACATACGTGGTTGTTTTCTCATTGCAATGAGCAAATCTTGTTAGATTTTGTTGCGGAATTAGAATGCAATCATTGTGCTCAAATCTGCTAGCTGACTGCTTTCAGAGAAGAATGGCGACTGTTTTTGAATGCCCACATTTCGCGAAACAGAACGCACACAACACAGCGTTCGGGCAGGAAAATTTTAGAGCATTTTTAACCTACGCTAGCGGGTGCAGGCTTTTACTCAATATGCTTTTGGTGTTACTGCTTACAACGCAGAGTCCTGCATGTAGGACACCATAGGCATATGTCGGTTAATGTCACCTTCGCTTCAATTACCTTTCAGCAATAAAATGGTTTCACTGTTAATTTACTACTGATCAAGACCACAAATAAAAAAATTGAAATATTCCCTTGAGCTCCTTGGTTTCGGTGACTGTTGGCTTCCTTCATATGTATGTCATAACAAGCACCTCATACCCCTTCCCTTAACTGCTCAATGGTATAATGAGGTCCTCGGTCCTAGCATTCTTGATGCCATATGTAGTATAAGAGGGTTCTCGCACAGCTTCCGCTCTCACCGTTCTTTCACGTCCCTCGTCACACTCGCGGTAATACCGAACGTACTACGTCCACCGCTATGGACGAAGGCGGCGCTAGTGAAACTCTCTCAAGGTTACGTCACACGCAAACATATATACCCCCCAAAGCAGAAGACTGGAAAGCCGCCAGCTTAGCTCAGACGATTAAAAAAAAGAAAGCCGCCGCAGCTCAGTTGATCGAGCACCGGACGCGAAATTCGGAGATCGTGCACTGTGAGAAAAAAAGGTAGTGAAAACGTAGTAACAGCTGCTGTTACAACATTTTTCTAATCCTTACTGCCTATGGACTATGTTCCTGCGACCTTGTTACTACCTCAAAAGAAAATTAAGTGGTAACAAGGTAGTGACTTCTGCTGTTACTACGTTTTTTGGCAGTTACTACACTTGTACTACCTCATTATAACCCTGGTAGTATCCATTACTACCTTGATTTGAAAATGGATGATCGGGATATATATATATATATATATATAAACACACACACACACACACACACACACACACACACACACACACACACACACACACACACACACACACACACACACACACACACACACACACACACACACACACACACTAACATTCCTGATGACATTGCTACTCAATGCCCCATGTTTTTATATGATGAAAAGGGTTTCCTAACTGGCAACAAATATAATAAAATTGTCAGTGCTGTTTTTTGTTTTCAATACAATATATACGCAGAACCTATGTGTTCTATTCTTTAGTTTGATTTCTTAATTGCACTTTTTCTTCAACCCTAGTCTACTGTGCCTGACTTGTGCTCATTTTTCCTTCTGGTTTTACTGCAAGATGCATCCATGTTCAATGTTTTCTCTTTTGGGGTGTTTTTCGGACATACGATTTAATTTTTTTAATAAGTAAAGAGAGCGGTCATTGGCAGCGACATGTGTGCGGTGTTCCAGCCCTTACCACAGCCTCTCAACAGGCTAGAGCAGTTTGCCTAAATAAAATAAATTAATGTTAATAACATGCAACATGCAAACAAAATTGCCCTTTATTCCAGGGGTTGAAAAAAAAGAAAGAGTAGACATTTTTAACCGAAAAACAGGTAGTAAATGTTACTACCTTGCAGTTACTACGTACAGTCACTACCTAGGTAGACATATGTGACGGTTGTTGTTATTACCTTTTTTTTAGAGTATGGGTTCGGATCCCGCCGGTGGCATGTGGTCATTTTTCCTTCTGCGTTTTAATAAATTATTATCTTTTAATTAATTACCACCACAAATAAAAGAAACTAAAAAATAGAGACATTCCCTTGTGCTGCTGGCTTCCTTCGTATGTGGTGCCTTAACCTTGGAAGGTTCAGGCGTGAACGTTTTGGGAAGTACTTACATCGGTCCCTTATACAGTTTGGTCTCAATGTTGCTCAAGCTGGAAGCTCATGTTATACTACAGGGCCATCGCCGAAGGCGAAAAAGCAGCGCTAAAGGCGTACGCACTAAGGGAAGAAATACGCGGATTAGATGCAGGAGCAGCGATCGCCATTTTGCTCCTTTTTTTTCCGACACAGATAAGCATTCAACTACTAGCCGAACACACGTATCTGCAGCACCCGGAACCAGAGCGCGTGCGTCAGACGGCCAGAATACCTACCTTTTGCCCCATGTCAAACAATTTCGGACAAAAATTAAAAAGATTGAAAACTTGTAATATACTTTGACGTAAATATTGATGGTAATAGACCATCTTCTGATAAGTAGCAAAACCTTTCTTTTGAAGTGTTTCCATCGATCGCATCGAACAGTTAAAACTCCCATAGAAAACCAGTGGGGAACGCTTTTGAGGACAGCAAAAACGTCAGCAGAAAAAAAAATAAAGACTGCAGTCGGGTGATCTGCGGATATGTTGATTGTTATAGTGAAATTTTTGCATTATATAAAAAATAGCGTTGATAAATGGTTTCCCGCTCAGAAATGCTTTTGTCGAGAATTGTTGGGTATGCAACGGCTTTCGCTATCGCTGTTGTTTCTCGTGAAGTCCGCGTTCTCACAGGCGCTGTAATCGCGCACCGTCATCGTGGCGAGTGTCGCAACAGGATCTGGAATCGGGGTCAGGAGGCTGCGCCATGTGGCGGATGTTCTTTGTGAAACTGCAGGCGTTCGCAAAACGCCCGCGAGTGCATGCAAAAGGAAACCATGCCAGCGTGGCGGCGGGTCACAGGCAGTGACGCTAAAATGGGCCATGCGCTACAACGACAAGCGACACTCGTGCATGCCAAGTTCTCGAGGGAGTGCGATGACAGCATGTCACGCCATTTCCTGGCCTAAAACTGCATGCTGCTCGAGCTTGAGCCAGTACCCTGCTGCCCCGAAAAAAAGTTATTCACAGGCCACGTGTGTACTCTCCTGATGATGCATTTTGTGAAGGCGGGCCTTTACTAAACGAAACTTTCCGCCACTTGAAGCCATTAAAATGGGAACAAGTGGAGTGGGGTGAGTGGTGTCATTCCCTCCAAAACAAAACTACGGCTTTGTCCTTGGGCTGAGTTTAGATGACGAACAAAAAGAAAGGAAAAAGGCCCCGGGGTAGGAGAAAGGCTCGCCGAAGAGCCAGCAGCGATTCGTTTCTTCACCTCTGTGCAGGACACCACAAGTGGGCGCTCAGGTGAGCGATGCATTGTCTTAATGCTGTCAGAAAAAAGTTTGTGAAAATTTTATGTGTAATCGTAGAGTCTTCACGTATCAGTGCGAGAGCACATGAGACGTGAATTCGCCACGTATTTAATGCCCTGGAATGTCCATGTGATCCATAGAGGTTTTGTTAACGCTGTATTTGGGCAGAACAATGCGCAGCTTTAAAGATTTCGCAGGGTTAGACAGGGTTGTGCTCTATGTTACAATACTCGATCCTTTTTCAAAATTTAGCAAAAAGGAGCTCCGCGTGTAGTCCATACACCTGCTGCTAACGAATGCAGTGATTAAGGTGTCGCAATGTCTTCGCCCATGACGTATGACACCCAGTACAGCACATCTTCGTGGCATGTCGTAATACAGGCTTTAGAATTTGCCAAGAAATTTACAGATGCGCTTTCTTGTACGCTTGGATGAAGCTCAGCACGAATACAACGTTTTCTGCGCGTGTGATGTGCATGCGCGTTTTGTGGCGAAATACTGTACTATCGTGCGCAAAAGTGGAGATACCACGGCTTCGCCGGCAGGAGCGGCTTCGGGGCTGCACCGCGGCGCTGCTATCTCGCGCTGCGTAAAGTCCGATGAAAAGCAAAACTTTTCCCTCGCTCTCGGGCTGGTGCTTATCATGACTGACAAACTTCTAGTGCGACGTTCGGCTCTTCTGCTGCTGACGATCGCGTCGAAGGGGAGCGCGCATCGCAAGGAATTCACGGATAGCGCAGTGGCGCTTTAGTGAAGCAAGCGGGCGGTGACGTTACGTCCACTCACTTCACTCCGCAGCGGCAAAGGCCATTCTAATTGTAGTTGCAGCGACGTATCGTATTTTCTCGCCACAAAAAGAAGAATTGTGTGTTATTATGTTGATTTGCGAACACGATTGCACGATATTTTCCGCTCCTAATCGAGGTGTTAGCTTAGTCAAATCGGCGATGTACAACAAGCTTTTCCTCCATGAACCGGAAAGCGCATTTCAAAAGATGATTTCTATTAGGGTCTTCAGTCATGAATGGCTACCGTGAGGCAGTGTTGCATTTTGCGCTGTGTCATTCGGTGGGTGAGTTCCTCCAGATCGGAAGTGCGGAAAAGTGGAGAGATCTCACGCGCTGTGATCAGGTCTTTTTCAGCGCCATAGGACGGCGCGTGCCTGAATGTGCAATGCGTCTGTCCTAAACTTGCTGGCCTGTTCACCAAAGCGTTTTAATGAAGCACGGAGTTTTGGATACGAAAGATGCAGAATGCCGCTCTTTGCTTTTGCGCTGACCGCTGCCAGGGCGAGCGAGTTAGAGCATGCGAGCTGTTTCATCAACCGACCTGTAGCATGTGCCGCTATCACGTCGAAGCTGTCCAACGTGCCACCAATAAACGAGCAATATTTGTTTTCTTTTTAATGAGCGCGTGTTTGCCTAATGGCTTGGCATTCTGTCGGAAGCAGCGCGCGGTTCCCACTCCACTCCTAAATACTTTGGTAGGGACGCATCCGGGCAGAAAATGCAGAGCACTGTGGCTCCCTGCTTCGAACGCTCCCCTACAATAAATATGAACAAAATTTGAGGCACTTACAGAATCTTTACTGTCATTAAAACAATAAAAAATAATACTCATAATATCCTAATACTTGGTGAAATTTCCTTCTACAGCAATTACGCCAGCGGCACGGCGTGGCATAGACTCGTAGAGCGATGTCACGAAGTCGTGATGAGCGCGTAGTGTCTCCCACTCTTCTCGTACAGCGGTCCAGAGTTCATCGGGCGTAGCCGTGTAGAGATTCCGCCGTGCCAGCTATGCCTTGATGCGTTCCCCCAAATTTTCGATCGGGTTAAGATCGGCGCCTATTGGTGGTACTCAAGCGCTTGGATTCCTAGGTCTTCAAGCAATGTGTTCACGACACGTGCTGTGTGGACTGGGCTCCGATCGTGCTGGAAGTGGAACTATCCATCGCCGAATGGGCCATCAATCACGTAGGATCGCACAGTAGGCTGAGGCGTTGAAGCGGCCCTCAGTGCAAATAAGGGGGCCCAGTCCATCCTTGCTCATCGCACCCCATACGTTCACAGCGCACCGGCCACGTCTCTTGTGTCCTCGTCTTTTGCTGCGCTACAGTGTATTGGAAGAATGTACCAACAAGCCCAAAAAGCCACGCCACTTGAGAGGACGCTTGTGGTGTACTTGGGCATAAATCTATAAAACCGGAGTTTGGAGAAAGGCGCAATGAGAAAAAGAAGTAACACACGATCCCTCTAAGGCACTAAAAGGCTGATAATAGATAACAAACGGACATCAAATATTCCACAAGATTAAATCGAGCGCTCGACCAATTTATTTTTATGAGGGTCCCTGTGTGAATAAGAAAACGACAAATATCATGCTACCGCTGTGACACACAGTCATCATAGCAAAAATTCCTAAGTAAAGCGCCGAAAGGAAATTTTATAGTGATAACGCAGAACTGTTTTGAAGCAAGGCCGTTTTGCGCCAAGAGCTTTAAACAAAAATTCAGGGGGCACTTTGACTGTCTAAAGTGCGTAGAGGCGAAAGCGTTTTCCGCACCACTTTGACTGCTTCTGTGGTACTGGTGGCGTCACATGTAATTGAGTACTAATTGCTAAGTGACGACAAATCTCTAATTAATGGTTAATTACTGATTTGTGCCTGAATACTAATTAACTGCTAATTAATGACGCTTAAGCTTCGCCTTTAGGAGTGGAACGCGACAGCGTGTTGTAGCGCTGCCAGGGAGTCCACGGAACGCCACCACCCGTTCGGCGCGATGCCTTGCCCTTTGAACGCTTTTTGAGGAAAGGAAATGGCGCAGTAATTCTCTGTCATCTCGGTGGACACCTGAACCGCACCGTAGAGGAGAGGAAGTGGGAGTGAAAGAAGACAAAGAGGGCCCGTAATGAAGAAAATGGAAATTGTATTTGAGGAAATGAAATTACGCAGTAACTGTCTCACATATCTCGGTGGACACCCGTCAAAATTCAGGGGGGCACTTTTTTGCCCTAAAGTGCGGTCTTTGGTGTGTGGTTAAGATGTTAAGCTTCGCCTCTAAGAGTGGAACGCGACAACGTCTTGCAACGCGACAACGTCCGTCGCCCATTCGGTTCTATGCCTCGCTCGTCGGTAAATTGGTTTTTGAGGAAAGGAAATGTATGTCTCTCAAATCTCTGTGGACACCTAAACCTCGCCGGAAGGGAAGGGAGGAGGATGGGAGTGAGCGAAGACACCGTATTCACTAGACGCACCTTTGTTCTTCCCAAACCATCGAGCTGGCATGGCGGAGTGGATAGCATGCTCGTCTCACACCCCGAAGACCGGGGTTCGATTCCCGAGCTCGACCAATTTCTTACTCTGTTTTATTTATTTATATGGCCTGACTAGAAAAGTTAATTAGGCTAATTTAGTAATTAAGCAATTAACTAAGCTCAGTCCCACTTACTTGGAGCATCACTATACGATCCCTTCAATTGGTTGCCTGGTTACTAGCCAAAGTACAATTGGCCCCGTTTGAAATTCGCGCACTGTGACGTCACGACCGTTTGGACCAACTGAAAAGCGTGACATTTCTGTCGACAACTGCTGCTTACAACGATGAGACATTAAAGGCTTTCGCCTTAAAACGTTAGTGGTCGACTCAATTTGTTCGTGGTGTTCGTCTCTCGTCTCTTGTGTCCTCGTCTTTTGCTGCGCTACAGTGTATTGGAAGAATGTACCAACAAGATTAACGCCACAGTTTTTATTGGTACCGAAAAGAAACAGCTGCCAATTCAGAATAAAGGGAAACCACCAAACACGCAATTGTGCTGGTGACATATTGGGTCATGCGGATTCGGTATGACAGTTTGCCACGAGGAGTCCGCCTTTTGTATGTGTGAACTTCGAAAAGCTCTGTCCACCTACCTGCTGTTACACGGGCGCCAAACCTTCTGCTGTTCGTCCCATCGGCTGGAGAAAGTGCTCCCGTCTGGGAACACCACCACCTTCCAATCGGCTGCCGTCCAATGCTGCTTGTCTTGCACAAAGTTCAGTCGCTGAAGCCGTTTCCCGCTGGTCAAATACGGCTTCTGAGCCGCAACGCAGCTGCTGAGCCCTGCTTCGTTTAGGCGTCGTCGTATTGTCGGTGGCGAGCAAGGGCGTCCGCAGAACTTTTTCCATCGGGGGGGGGGGGGGGGGGGGCGATGTCTGGGGATGGGGGCGGCGGTAGGTTAGCACCAAAAAGGAACTAGTGCATAAATAATATCCGTAATTCCAAAGGGGGGGGGGGGATGTGACCACCCCCCTTGCCCCCCCCCCCCTCCGTCCGGACGCCCATGGTGGCGAGACCTCAAGGCCCAACGCATCCCATATCTCCCGCGAATTCAGGAACGGGTCGGCGACAACAGCGGCGACGATCAGCCTGTCTGTTTCCTCATCAGTAGACCTAGGTCGACTCCTGCGCTATGCGTCTTCAAGTCGACCACCTTCATCACGGTATGCGCGAATAATGCGACTGACCGCATTACGTGAAAGGCCGGTTAACTGACAGATTGTGCGTTGAGAAATGCCTTGAAGACTGAGCTCAACAATCCTTTTCCTTTCGGCGAATGGTACAGGCGGCGACATTTTTTTCAAATGGCTGACCCAGACATGTGAAAGCGATTGATATAGCCTGCAAAAAGGAGCCTTATCAGGAGAGAATGACTACCATTGAGGAGCAGTCGTGCGGTTGTTCGGACAGCTAGTAGAAACCCGCGCGCAGATTCGTCGCGATAACGGCTCACGATAAAGATGGATTGAAAAACGGCTCGCACGCTCAAACTCGCTTGCCAAGCTAGCCTCACACCTCAAAAGCAAAGAGCTGTCCCGGCCGCTTCTGCATACAAAATTTCGTGTCTTATACAAACGTGCCGGTGAACAAGCCAGCATCATTAACAAGAGGACACGGGGCATTCAGGCACGCGTCGTCATGGCACTCACAAGCAGTTCATCATACTTCACGTGGTCTCCATTTTGTCGTACCTGCGCTATGGAGGAGCTGAGTGGCTGAACGATACAGCACAAAATACATCACGGCGTCGCGGTTGCTAATCAAAACTCAGCATCTTAATCCAGATCATCCTTTGAACTGCGCTCTCCTGTTTATGGAGCAAGAAATCTTGTTCCGAAACTTTGATTGGAATGAGCTATCAGCTCCTTTAAAAGAGGAAACTATCTTGCAGATGACTTCTCAAATTAAGGAAAAAATCATCAGACGATCAATTGCATTCATATCACACATACGCGAGAGCGCTACTTTTCTGTATCATGCTACATGGATACGTTATCCCCTATACAAGGAAATGACAGCGAAGTTATTGCTTGGTTCTGACTCATTTCGTGTGTGGTGGTGGCCTAGACCACATGGGTGACCTAGACCACATGGGGTATTGGTCGCCGTCGAAATTTCAGGCGAAACTTTCGAGCTGAATGGGATCATCATAGCCTTATGGTAACAGAAGTGGGAATTTCCATACCATCTCCCATAGACATGCTGGTGATTTTACGAGGCTGCGACGCTTCGAACGGGGGACGTGGGGGTGCAAAGGTACCGGGGTTGGTAAATTTTTCAAGGCTGCGAGGCTTGAAGCGCTCGACGCGACCGACGCCGACGACCATTATTTTCGACGTGCGGTTATTAACGCTATTGGTTTAAAATAAACGACTCTTCTTTTTGTAGGGAGCAACTGTAATTAGAATGGCCTTTGCCGCTGCGGAGTGAAGTGAGTGGATGCAACGTCACCGCCCGCTTGCTTCACTAAAGCGCCACTGCGCTATTCGTGAATTCCTTGCGATGCGCGCTCCCCTTCGACGCGATCGTCAGCAGCAGAAGAGCCGAACTTCGCACTAGAAGTTTTTCAGTCATGATAAGCACCAGCCCGAGAGCGAGGAAAAAGTTTTGCTTCTCATTGACGGACTTTACGCAGCGCGAGATAGCAGCGCCGCTTTGCGGCCCCGCAGCCGCTCCTGCCGGCGAAGCCGTGGTCTCACCACTTTTGCGCACGACTGTACATGCTATTTCTGCTTTAGCCTAGAGCCTATTGCTGCTTGTAATACTCATTCCAGAACCCGCCACGGTTGCTCAGTGGTTACTTCACTCGGCTGCTGACCCGAAAGACGCGGGTTCGATCCCGGCCGCGGCGGCTGAATTTCGATGAAGGCGAAATTCCAGAGGCCCGTGTGCTGTGCGATGTCAGTGCACGTTAAAGAACCCCAGGTGGTCTAAATTTCCGGAGCCCTTCACTACGGCGTCCCTCATAGCCTGAGCTGCTTCGGGACGTTAAACCCGAATAAACCAAACCAACCAATACTCATTCCCATGCATGAAGCACGTGTATAACTGTATGCATATCTAGGCCACACTATGGTCTGCTTTTGAATTCGTGTCGGGCTATGGATGAATGAATATTTATGCAACGAGAGAAGAGTAAGGTTGACTTTCTCACTGTTTGCAAGCTTTACGTTTTCTTCTTTTAGTCCACTTTGTCTAAGACATTGTAAATAAATTGTGCATTACTTTCGCAACTGCATTTCTTTCTGGAATATAGTGAACGCTAAAACAGAATTTAGTCCTCCTAACCTCTTCGCTCCAATGTACTGCACTTTTCGCGTCATTATAAAAAATCTGAGTACCCCTAGTTTATTATAAAGGGAGCAAAACTGCATAAATGCCTTCAAAAACCTTGCCTGCCCTTGATGCTGGCATAATGTTCTTTTCAGCTGTAAGTCTAAGTAAATCAGTTCGGATCCTATAGCTTAAGGGGCGTGCGATACTTTTTCGAAACCGCTCGAAGAACGTGTATTACGACATGTTATTTTGCTCCTCACGAAATACGGATAGTCTAGTTTTACTACGGATTCGAATGCGGATAGTGTTGCCAAAAAGCAGATCGAATACTAATCAAGTAGTAAAAAACCAAATCGAATACGAATCAAATATTGTTATGATTATTCGCTACTTGTGGGGATATCCGTACAGCGAATATTCATACTGAAGAGCTGAATGCCAGCAGCGCCGCTAATACTGACGAAGTTAAAGCTGTAGCTGCAGAAAGACGCAACACTGGTCTCTCCTAGGGACTATGCAACATGAATTTAGGATATCAAGTCAGCGACCGTCATGTCACGGAAGTAGGTAAATTACTTTTCGCTCTTGACGACGACGGCGAACAAACTAGCACCACATATCAGTAGATGAGAGGGATGAGAGCTGCGAGCCATGACTTCCAGTATCGGACGTGAAGGCGCCATTTGCTGAAGCTTGCTGAAGCCAGCTGTCTTGTATACCTTATGTAGAGCATCATCAACAATGCCACACGAAGGGACAGCGTCTCGGCACTGAACCCTCCCTCCCGCGCACACCGATCGCGGCAGCATGCTGTGAGACGTTGGAGTAGCCTCTGTTTTTTGAAACAATCGTCGAACAAAACTACTGCGTGTCCTATTCGAGCTTCGGGTTGATTATTAAAAAAAAATTCAAAATTGAGATCACATTTGATTGGTTTCGCAAAATTTTTAACGTGCTGAACATTAGATTCGGTCAGCAAATCGAATAGCGGGATATCCAATTCGCTATTAAAGATTTTGAAAATTCGCCCATTTTGCAGCTTTTTCTTACCTATATATAAATTTCTTGCGAAATATTCACGTGTCCGATCACTTCTCTGATCAAGATAAAGTGAATGAGAGGAGATTTTTGAAGGTGTGATAGTTTGGTAATTTTATGATCCATATTCGCTCATCACCAAATATTATATAGAGATTTTTGAAATTCGCAATTCATGAGTGCAAATTATGAAGCATTCCGTCAAGGAATTTGCGAATATCAAAGCTTTACGATATGTCTTCAATACGAATACGTTCTTTCAAATATCGAGCCGAATACCGAATAGATTAAGGGAAATGAATTTGCTCGCCAAAGTACTTTTATTGTTACGCACCTTAACGTCGCACATAGTTACCACATCAATCGAAACAAATTACTTGTACACGATGGGCGTAAAGGCCTGCATGAAGGCAACGAATGAAGTTTGAAGCCGCAAAACCAGTGAGCACGTTCTGGCTCCTTGAAATCGGGCCGCGGCGACCGCATCTGGATGGAGTAGAAATTCAAAACGCTGGCTTAGACATGAGGTTTCAGTCGCGGCAAAGAACACCATGCGGCTGGGATTAATCCGGAGACCTCCAAGTGGCGCAAGTTAGACTCGGCAGTGTACCAGCAGCTTTGGCTTAGTGCACATGGCGTTCGGCTACTGGCGCTGGTGAACGCTCCGAACGCACTTAGATACGATAGTAAATGTTTCGATAGCCGCTGCCGTTGTTCAGTTGATAGAGCACCGTGCGCGGCATGCGAAGGTCGTGTGTTCGGATCCGACCGGCGGCATGCGATTGCCTTTTCTCGTAATTGGTAAGCAATTGCCTCTATTCTCATTAACAAGCCCCACAGATAAAAAAAATCCCTATGGTTTCCTAGGTTTCAGTGATTGTTGGGTTTGCTTTATATGTACATCATGATGAGTGCCTAATTTCCCTACCCATGTCAGCATGCTTCCTCAGGCATTAAAAAAACACGTGTTTCTTTTGAAACAAATAAAAAGCCTGCATTCATTTATGAAAAATACACATGGTGCGAAATAAGCATATTCATCGGGCATCTCGGGAGCTGGAACAAAGTCTTTTGAGGGATTTGTTGCGGTAAATTTCTGAACGACGTTCACAAGCCTCCAGGCAGCGAAGGGAGCTTGTAACATCATCACATCAAATTTATTTTTCGAGCGAGAGAACTGCAAGCCAACAAAAATCTAATGCAGGTGTCCTAGATGTTGTTTGGGAAGAGGATGTGATCCTTCAGACTTGTGATTTCCGCAGCCTTCATTGCGGTTCACGTGGTCGGCAGGTGCATAGAGGGACAGCGGCGCGTTCCTCACAGCGATGGCTCATTCTGTGGTGTTTCGCCAACTCATCGGGATCCTGCTTGCCATCGCCGGGCCGAGACTGACCGCCTGCGAACCACTGATATCGCTCCATCGTCTCCAGGAAGCGATAAAATCGGCTGGGAGTGAGATCGGCGCCCCTTGCCGCAGCCACACGCTTCGGTATGTGCAGGAGTTCAACAATGGCACACCGTGGGCTCTGAAGAGTGAGTCACTTTACGCTATTTATACTCCGTTTCATACTTAGCAGGCAACGCTGCGGAGGTTGCTGAAGTAGTGCGTCCGCGAAATCATGTTACTCCGCCACCTATCATTCGTTCTTCTCAGAACTCCGGTCATTGTTTGGACGAATTCAAAGAGCGGTATAAAACGATCTGGTAGCATTGAAAATCATGGTCGAAGCTGCGAGGCGCTCAGTGTTCGGGCTCTCTGGCCACAATTTTCACGGAGTGTGAACTACTTTTTGGGCGCGGATTGAGTAGGGGCGATTCGACCTGCGAACCGCGTATCATACCGCCCCGTGTACTCTTTGCTTCTCGAAATCTCGACGAGTCGCAGGACCAAAATGTGGCAAGAGGTAAAACAAAGTCCAGGAGATGTAAGTCACGGCACTTAAGATTTGTGGCAACGAAATATGCTTGTGCTAGCTTTGGTTGTATGGAGAACTATTTTTTGCACGCGGACAGGACGCGGACAAAGCTAGCTTGCGCGAACAGGCGCGCTAGCTTTGGCAGCGTTGCCTGCTACGTATGAAACGGAGTATAGGTTGTATTCTGTGGCTGTTTCTATTCGGTTCAGGCGCTCTGTCTGCGAGCGCATATTAGGCGCCAGGCACGTTTCCGAGCAGAGGCAGGGGGACGGGGGAGGGGGGGTCCTGGGCCCCCTCCTCCTACCTCAATCAAGTGACTATCATCCTCCCCTCCCCCCTCCCCCCACCGCCCCGCTGGCTCGTTACGAAAAGTTACCTTAGGCCCCTCCATATATAAATTTCTGGCTACGTTCCTGTGAGCCACGAAAACTCTGAAGAAATCAAGAGTTGGACGAAAAATCGTCTGGTCGGGGTGGATTATAAAACGTGACATTGCAGACGCCAACCACAACATAGAAAACAATACACAAAAAACGTTTCGGCTCCCATTTTGGAGCCTTGTTCACAGTAAACAATTGCCAACGATTACGTTACTTCCTGAAGCGAAATTTGAGCGCAGCTCATCAGCTCTTTCAGATTTTCGATCGATTGAGGCAAAGAATTCGAGCAAGACATGCATGTATACAATTACGGACAACTTGTTATTTTTCACACATAGTCCTTCTTCAGAAACACTCCACTAACAGTTCTTGATTGTCGTGAAGGAAGGTTTGTGGACGGAGAAATAGATAGATGGATATCTATTTCTCTCTCTCTCTCTCACACACACACACACACACACACACACACACACACACACACACACACACACACACACACACACACACACACACACACACACACACACACACACACACGCACGCACGCACGCACGCACGCACGCACAAACACACGCACACACACACACACACACAGACAAAAAATATTGGTGTCACTACAAGCCGGTTTCGGGAGTGAAATGCGTTGGCCGACGCTTATTTTTGGGTGCAGCTTCCAGAGGTTACGCTAGAACATCGTTTTCTTTAAAACGGCGGCAACCCGTCCTTTTCGGTAAGGGTTTCACGAGTTTGCACCGGCAGGGGGAAATTTTCTGAATGCAATTTTTTGGCGTTATATGCGTTTTTTGTTTCCGTACAAACGTCCACATAGTTACAGAGAGAAAAATATGTAATTTTTATTCAGCACAAACACTGGAAGGAGTGGTGCTCAAAGACGTTTTAATATTGACGCTGGTATTTTTTCTGAGCGATGATATCAGTTTATAATTAAGTTAAATTTGATCACTGTATTAGAGATTACAAAACACTCCTTGTTTTGCCACGTAATAGAGAGAAATACTTCGTGGGTTGTGATTAAAGATTAAACTTGGGCTTGTAGGTAAGTATTCATTGCCTGTCAACAGCGAAAACGAAGGTGGGACGCAGACGGAAACGCAGACAGGTGCCGACATTCAATCGAATGTACTGCAGAAGCGATACCTAGAAATACGGCAGGAAACAAACACCGAATAATCTTTTAAAATCGTAGCCGAAACGATTGCAGCTAAGACTGGTGCTAGGCAATATAGTCTACTACCTTGTTAGACAAGGTCACAGATGGATAAATAATGCATGTTACATTCTTACTGTGAATGTAGAAAGCCTCTGCGATTTCGCAGGTCAATTTGTTTTAGTGGCGGAACAGAATGAGGGAATTGGTTTATATAGGCTCGTATTTGCATTTTCACAATGATCACCTATCTGTGAATGGAGGCCTTTCTTCCTCTTCTTTCATGCTCCTTCAGTTGCGCGTGAACGCGTCTCCCAGTTTGAGCGATATAGACGGCGGTACTTGTGAGCGCAGTCTCCTACACCACGCCTAGAGCGCATGGAATGAATCGGAAACATGTTCCTGGAAACCGTCCTAATTTGCATTGCGTGTCCACATCACTTGCTTCCACATTCTGCTGTTTAATAGGGCCGGAAAACAGGTCATCGATGTCGTATCTGCCTGAAACTCCATGTTGCATTCCTTCCATGCGCGTATGGAACCACAGCCGACCTTGTTTTCGTCTTTCCCACATTCGAGCGATCCCTAGTTTTCACGCATCGAATCAGCTTTTCGGAAGCCCTGTACATATGACATGTGTCGGATAGTCGTTGGCGTGTAACCTGAAGACCTGTGCCGAAACGCTTTCACTAATCCTTCAATGACATAAATTCCATTGACATGACGTGACACGAGGCTGTTACATCTTTGATGAGTTTTATTGCCATAACACGGCACTGCTGTCTTCAAGCCCTTGGCGAACGTTACGCAAGACCTCCTGCATGACGGAAGCCAACAGCCACCGGAACCAAGGAGCATAGGGGATGTGTTTTTTTTTGTAGTTTTTCATGAATTAAAAAAAAGCTGAAGAAGAAACAACCACATGTTGCCGGTGGGATCCGAGCCCACGACCTGCGAATTTCGCGTCCGGTGCTCTATCAACTGAGCTACAGCGACGGCTGTCCAATCCAATGCTGTCCAATGTGTAGTGTAAGCGAACCTTAACTGTAAGCTAGCCTTACAGTACACATAAATACCGCTTAAAGCAGCAGATTGGACAGACGTCGCCGTAGCTCAGTTCGTAGAGCCCCGGACGCGAAATGGCGCAGGTCGTGGGCTCAGATTCCACTGGCGACGTGTGGTTGTTTCTTCTTCTGCTTTTATTATTCTTCCATTGATGAAAAACTAGAAATTAAAAATAGACATCCCCCATGCTTCTTGGTTTCGGTCGATGTCGGCTTCCGTTATGTATGCCATAAGGAGTAACGTTATCCACTTGGCTTGTATACAAGACCTCCTGGGTATACAGGGCGTCCCATGTTACGTGCGCGAAGCGTTTCAATAAAGCAGGTACCTCTAAAGAAACTAATAATACTCTGCAAGCGCAAGCATGCACACATGTGTCAATATTTAATAGATATGTGGCACCTAATTTTAACTACGGTCAATGAAATATATTGCTAAATTTCACAAGAATGTAACTGAATTCAAATTTTTGGTGGTCACTATCTTGCATCTTACAGTATTTTTGTTTCTTATTTAACTACCTACAAGTGAAGGTTAGTCATAGCCACAGGGTTCGAAAAAAATCAAAGTTGCCAGTTTCTGGATTCCATGAAGCTCACAGTAGGTAGTCCTTCCAAGTCGGCATAATAAATGTCACTGCGTCTAAAATTATTTCACATCATATCAACTTTGTTGTTTCACTGACGGCATGTTGAGGCTGGCGACGTATAACACATGGGGATCACGTAGGCCAACCACTCTGTCGTCTGCTCGACTCCAACGAGTATAATGTCGTGCTATAGTATTTCATGCGCCGGCTGTTAGTGTTGTAAAATTGTAAGGTACTGTTATCGAAACATTGAAAGTAATAGTCAATTCTTCCGTTGTGTAGCAAAATATATCTTTTATAGTGTTTCCATCGCTCGCATCGAGCAGATAAGACTGTCATAGAAAACTAAGGGAGAACGCGGTTGACGATAGCAAGAACGTTCGTACCAAAAAAATGCAAGCCTGTCGACGGGGTATCTGCGGATATATTGATTGTTACAGTGGAATCTGACAATATGTCATAGATATTGCGTTCATAAACTTTCCCATTCAAAAATGCTTTTGTCCAGAATTGCTGGGTATGACTGATTACTTGACCCTTACGTTTCTCTGGGTTGGCTTCAGAGCCAACAGTCGCACATTAGAGAGATTTAGCATGGCGGAGACGTACTAGCGCAGGCGTATACCGGTTTACCGGATGCCTCTTGCGCAAGCGCAGTTACATGGGTGTGGTCAGCCGGCGCGAGGCCATTGCGTGTGCGCAAGAGGCGTCTTGTAAACCAATATACGCTTGCGCTAGTACGTTTCCTCCTTGCTGAATCTGTATTATCATTAAAGCATAGCGATCTATAGCCGTACTCGTAGCGAGCCAGCCAATCAGAAATATTAAAAAGATGGTCAAGTGGATTTTTATTGGTTCGCATTAATCTAATCTTTGCTGCGAACACGCGCAGTTCTTATGCGGCTCCAGCAGGTGCCTTCGATGCTATACCTACGTATTTGCATGCCTGTCACATATATCTGCTTTTTAAGTGTCGACCTAAATGTTCCTGCCTTTGTAATGAGTATATCCTTGTGCGCATTATTAACAAAGTCTGCCCTTTTCTCAAGCGCGAACTCCAGCAGCCAGCTGAACGGAGAAATTGTTTCAAGCGAAGCTGCCGCTCGCTTCTCGCATGGAAGATATTCAGCACTCCCCCACTTGTGTCATGTGCTTGCACAATGCAAAGGTTATTTTAATGAATAGTTTCAGGCTCTGCGTCTACGTGCGAGCGGACACTTCTCCATTTTCAATTTCGACGCGGCGGTCGGCTTGCGGCGGCTAGCATTAGGTAAAAGTTATCCATATTATCCTACTCTGTGCATCTTGTTCTTTTCACATGCTTCACAAAGGTTACCAACTAGCTCAAAGCCGAGGTTTGTTTATTTACACTTCTTCCAGAATGGGCCCCCTTTGTTCCCTGCTTTTAGTGCACCATCCCTTTGCCCTGTGCGTTTGTTAGTTTCAACGCTGTCGCGTTAAAGGCCTCGTTACGCAGAAAATACGGCGTCGGCGTTCGTGCTGGGAGCGAAGAACCACCAGCATGGCTCTGGCAGGTAGCGGCTGACAAGGCTGGGCACAGATTGGTCGTAGGGATGTGCGTCGTCACGTGACATGGCTGATTTGGGAGGAGCTGCCACTCGGGCTTCTCAAATCAGATGGGAAGCTGAGGGGATTCGAACCCTAGAGAACCCTTCCATTCCCAGCCATACATGCTCCCCCAGGCCACGCAGACACGGTCGTATAGCTTGGTTAAGCGGGGGTTTTATTGGCGTTAACCCATTAAAGCTATCGCGCCGTACCCTTAAGGCGGAGCTTAAGTGTCTCCTCCAATTTTTCTTCGTTGCTCACCACATACGTTCCAGACAGTTTGTCTTCGTTCACTGTGCAGTGTTTGATGGCTCGGCAAAAATGGACAGTGGTATCCTGTTGGGCGGCCTCACCTTCTTGGGATTCTATTCGGAGTGCATCGAAGCCCTGCCCATGACACGCGAGCAGGAAACACTGGAAGTTTCCGGTGTACCTTTTGCGAGTCAGTACTGCCTGCTCAACGTGCACTTGCCCGACGACGCTTCGCCCCCGTTGAGAGTGAAGGTGAGAGTGGGCCGAATTACGAGCGTCCGAGAAGAAAAGTAGCCTGCACAAGAGCGGCTATGTTTGCAGTGCCACGCATTCAGTGTCTATGCGGACATATGAGCATTCCCTCTTTCCTTGGGAACGCCTAAAGGAGAGTAACGCTAGGAGTGGTTCTCCAGACTAGAAATTCTGGATGCGAGCTGGCCTGCTGCGGTGACCCGTTGCTTTGGTGAAAATAGACAAAACGCGACGAACCGTTTATCACAGGTAAATCTACCCCGAAGCATGCATAACTGAAGCAGCCTATGCAGAATTTAAAGTTTTAAACTTCGACCATCACCTCTCATTACCTTGCTTAGTAGTAGGGTTCTATTGCCGGTTGGAGATATATACTTGCGGGTTTTACGCTTCCCACTATTGCAGAAGGGGCACTATTGCAGAAGGGGCAGAGGGACGCCCTGTCAGATATAGACAAGCGAACCGATCATGGCGCTGGTATCCGGGCTAGCCTGTCTTGCGGTTTTCATCGTGCGTGTCACTATACTCTGAAAATGGTGAGGAGCCACCTTCGCTATGACAAAAAATTCTACAGGCAACCTGCAGGCAAATTTGCAAGCTTTTTGCAGTAGTGTCTCAGCCTCACTTTATATATACCAGGTGTTACGAGGAAGCCAGTCACTAATCTTTAAAAATAGTTCTTTTGAGTTATGTAGGCGGCTTCGGCGGCAGAATAATTCCAGCGCTTACGGACACGGAAAAAAGGTGAATAAAGTTAAATATTTAGCCGATTAACTAATTTCTGGTAATTAACTTATATCTTACACAGTTAAGCAACTAACTGCAATTGCAGGTTTGTAGCCGCTAATTAGTAATCGCCATATCGGTTTTTAGTACAAGTTTTGCCTGCATCGTGCCAAAATACACGCGCTTTCGAAAAGCACATGCAGTGCAGTCTATTTGCAGTGCCGATGCAAAGACACTGAAATGCTCCTACTGATCGCCCTTCCCTTTCTTTGACAGCTTCTTCTTTCCCAATGACGACCAAAAACAGTCGTATTGGCATGTACAACATTCTTGGACAAAAATTTTCAGTAATGAAAAACTGTAAGGTGCTGATATTGAAATATCGAAGGTAATGGTCCATTCTTAGGACATGTAGCAAAATATTTCTTTTGTAGTCTTTCCATCGCTCGCATCGAGCAGTTAAGACTGCCATATAAAACCAACGGGGAAAGCTTTTGAGGATGGCAAAAACGTTAATAGAAAACAAAATGCCAGCCTGCCGAGGGGAGATTGCGAATGCATTGATTGTTATAGTAAAACTTACAATGTATGACAAAATAGCGTTCATAAACTCTTCTCCATTCAAAAATGCTTTTGCCCAGGACTGTTGGCCTAGCGCGCAGCCTATAGTTAGTACTACTTGCGAATAGGCCGGTTTGCTCAGAGAAACGCGAGGCGTCTGCGGTGCGGGACCGGCGTGCTCACAGGACTTGTTAAAATAAACCATTTTCCTAGGAAACCAGTGCTAGCTTTTAAAAAACTACCAGAAGTGTGGCACAGACTAAGAAAGGTCCTTCCTTCGAATCTGTACACCCTTCTTGTTAACCGCAATATCTACAAAAGAAATTTCCCTCTACTTAGTAATTCATCTCATTGCGTAAAAACGTTCACCGATAAAAAAAATGTCGTTCTTACGGCTGAACTTTCTTTGTATTCAAGCAAAGTGCGTTTGAATTCCACGAGCGTATATGCGTACATCGTGTGTCGTAAACATGGCCCAGTGTTTACAATTGGCCGTAGAGCTGCATTAGCCATCATAACAGCTCATTCTATGTTTCTTAACGACTTGCTATGGTTGGTTTCGCAGAAAAATTCTGGCCTTACATATAGGTTATCTTTCCTCATCTTCACAGTCTGGCAGGTACTAGGACTAGTCGGCAATCACAGCTCCGGCCGCATTGCCGCGTGTAGGTAGAGACGCTGGTTCCGCTCGGCAGCTAATTACAGTCTGTTTCCAATGCAGCCTATCCCGGAGTTCTTGTGGAGTAAGGTACGAGGCAAGACGCTGAGACTGGGGATATGCGTTCCCTCGACATGCACCGAAGGTGACATGGATGTCCTCGGCAGCCGTCGTAAGTGCACGAAGCCGAAGCCGTTGGCCGCATGATGTCAACCGAAACTTCGTTCCTTTTCTATATAAGTGCGATTGTGCCCCCCCCCCCCCCCCCCCCCCCCGCCCGGGTTTCGTCGTGTGAACTGACTGGCTTTGCTCTCATTTCCAACATTAATTTTTACACCCTTTTCGCGTTGCACTGCTCGAGTAATAAGGTACAGGAATCGGCCATTACAAAAAGCAGCAAAGAGGCAGTCTGAAGGGCTACTTTACTGTACTCGTCTGTGTTCGTATGGGTGGCTTCCGCCTCGGCGTAATTTTTTTACGTCTGCACTAAGGCAGCTTAAAGTGGTTGAGCAAAGCTACTGAATGCCTAGGCTTGTCCGAGGTCTGTTAGAAAAGTGTCTTACCTTTGGCCGAAGAAAAAAAAACTGGCATAACTGGAGTGTTGGAAACCTACTCACCCTAAAAGTAGTCTCCTTGAGACTCCACACACTTCTCCCAGCGGTGCTGCCATTATTGGAAGCATTCCGAAAAGGCCTCTTTCGGAATGTCGGCCCCTTTCGGAATGCAGTTTATCTCAGCTGTCGTTGCAGCCATAATGTCCTCTCTTGTCTGAAATCGCACTCCTTTCAATGGCCTCTGATTTCGGGAAACAGCCAGAAGCCGTAGGGGGCCATATCAGGAGAGTCAGGAGCCTGTTTAACTACAGAAGTCTGGTTTTTCGCCAAAAAAGACTGAATCAAGTGTGAGGAATGTGCAGGAGCATTGTCGTGATGGATGCACCAATTTCTTGTTGGCCTCAACTCCGGTCTCTTGAGCCGCACAGCATCCCATAGGCGACGGAGGACATCCCTGTAGTACTCTTTGGTGATTGTTTGACCCTGTGATGCTTACTCGTGGTGTGCCACACCGCGGTAGTCAAAGAGAGCAGTCACTTTGACGTTGCTGCGCCCTTGGCGGGCCTTCATTGGTCTTGGTGACGTGGACTGCTTCCACTGTAACGACTGGGATTTGGTTTCCGGGTCGTACCCGTACACCCAAGACTCGTTACCAGTCATTATGGTGTTCATGAAGTCGAGGTGACTGTTTGTGGAATCCAGCATGTCCTGTGAGACTTCAACATGAATCTGCTTTTGCTCCACCGTGACCAGCTTTGGCACAAATTTTCCGCAACTCTCTTCATGGGCAAATCTTCGGTGATAATGGAATGTGCAGAAAAAGTGCTAATGTCCACCGCTTCCGCAATTTCTCGGATAGTCACACGACGGTCCCGCATCACCACAGCGTTCACTTCGGCATGTTGATGGCTTACCGGAGCATGGCTTGCTCTCCACCGATGTGCGGCCGTCGTTAAACCAGTTGTATCACTGCGTACCTGTGTGCTGCTCATAGCATCGTCACCGAAAGCCGTCTGGATATTCCGAATGGTTTCCATTGGCTGTCGTCCAGTTTCTGTTGAAATTTGATGCAGTAGCGCTGCTCCAGTCGCTCCGCTATTTTCCTTGCAATAAAAAACCGACGAGAGCACTGCGCACTACCTCGCTAAAACGCTGCCTCCCAGCGACTGACGCTATCGGCAGGCAGGAAAAAAATTCGCGCATGCTCACGAAGGTTCAAGGTCGGCTGATGCAAGCGCGCTTGTTTCATATCCAACAGGCGTTCGAAAAAAAAAATAAGGTCGGATACTTTTCTAACAGACCTCGTATAAGTGACCTAACAAAGTCTACATTTTGCCCCCGCACCCTATGGGTTCGAAGAAGCAGCTGTGCTGCGATCCTTCCCGACCTCCCAAAACGCTCCCTCCCCTTGGTTCACATAGATCGCACGCCCATAGATGGCACACGCCCACTGCTCGGGTCACATGGTGAGCGTGGACAATGCTGGGTTCATCCTGAAGGGGAGCACCGGAGTTTTCTCTCACGGCATAGGACGCCACTGCATGTGTCGTTGGCGACGAACCCCGTAAACCTAGGAAAAAGTTACCCATACAGTTTCGTGAACGGCGAGAGAAAGAAATAGAGAGAGAGGGAGAGAGAAAGAAAGAAAGAAAGGAAGGAAGGAAGGAAGGAAGAAAGGAAGAAAGAAAGAAAGAAAGGAAGGAAGGAAGGAAGAGAGAGAGAAAGAAAGAAAGAAAGAAAGAAAGGAAGGAAGGAAGGAAGGAAGAAAGGAAGAAAGAAAGAAAGAAAGGAAGGAAGGAAGGAAGAGAGAGAGAAAGAAAGAAAGAAAGAAAGAAAGAAAGGAAGAAAGTAAGAAAGGAAGAAAGAAGGAAGGAAAGAAAGAAAGTAAAAAAGAAAGAGAGAAAGGAAGAAAGAAAGAAGGAAAGAAAGAAAGGAAGAAAGAAAGGAAGAAAGAAAGGAAGAAAGAAAGAAAGAAAGGAAGAAAGCAAGAAAGAAAGCAAGAAAGAAAGAAAGAAAGAAAGAGAGAAAGAAGGAAAGAAAGAAAGAAAGAAAGAAAGAAAGTAGGCTTCTGCGTCGTAGTGTGTCGCAAAAGAGAACTGCGCCCCGTTCCCTTCTTGACCCAAGAGGATGCTTTGACGGACACGCGACCAGACAGGAGGCGCTCGGAGCCGTGGAACCGTCGCAGGTTTTCACGCGGTCTAGCCGCGCTCCGGCCGGCGGGGGCTGGGGATGGAGAGGGATGTAACTATCGCTGCTGCGGATGCGTACTTGTTCCATTCTGCGAACGCGAGGTTCATATTTTATTCAGGACATCATCCCCGCCGCGTGTAAAAAAAAAACGCTTACGAGTGTTTCTTGGTTTCCTCATAACGCCAACAATGGTCGCCCCCAAAAGGAAGCTGCTGGCAGGCCCACGAGACTTGTCTCAACAAGCCCAGAAAATCTGGACAAACGCTTCTACTGCCACCGCATGCTGCATGGCGCTTAACATCGTGAAAATACCGCGACGATTTTGAGCCTTTGATATACGTATTTTATTTCACCTGGCCTTCAGAACTAGTCGGTGCGAGAGCAGGAAGCATTTTATAAGTCAGATTCTGCAGCGCGTAGGAGCAGTAGGCCATCGCTATCACACCTTCGCGCACCATCTCACCGCCCTGTTTGGTTTCCCTTCACGGTGTAAGAATATATTCTTACACCTTGGTTACCTCTCAATTACGAATTAAAATGTTCTATAGAGTTACGCGATGTTCACTAGTGACGGCCGACTGATCACGCTAGTTGGTGATGGCAAGAAAAGCTGGGCATCTGTTGATTTGATATGATTTATTAATGCGAAAGCATTTCTAAGATATGTCGGAGGGGTCGTGTCACCAAAATGTGTCCGCAAAATGTGTCCGCAAAACGTGTCCGCAGCAGTTGTGACGTTATCAGAAAAGGTAGCATCAAACGAGTGGTTGTGATCGAAAGAGGATCATGTGAGGATGCTGCGCAAAACAAAAATTAGGTCGATAGTAAGTTTAGTTAATTAATTAGAGCCAAAATGTCGGAAAAAACGTCGAAATAGCGTGGACGTCGATAAAGTGAGTGGACGGGAAAACAGCTGTGCACGGAGAAATAGTGAAAAAATAGGCAAAAGAGTGAAAATAAAGTTTGAAATGAATTGCATTGTATTTGATGAGTGACAATTAATCGAACAAAACGTTTCATTCACATAGATTAATTAGTTAATTAATTATCAGCAAAAAGCCTTTCGACGGTTTTATAGGCTGGACGGGGATATAGTACGCGGACGGGAAAGAAACCATGGCGCCAAATATGAAAAACCAAAATGGTTGATTGAGATAAAAGAAGCTATATTCAAGGTATATTACAGCATAAGATAATTACGATAATTGAGTAGTTAAATTAATTAACAACGAAAAAGAAAATGATAAAGAGGGGTGAAGAGTGCTGAGGAGGCGTCAGTGCTTTCGCATTCTCCCAGTGCGGGTCGTCACAGTGATCTCAATTTTTTTTTTTTGCGTTAGACTAAGTACATGAAAATATTTCCTATTGCCCTTAGCGTTCTCGACAAGAGTCGCAGTTTGCTATTTATTCCACTAGCGCCGCTTCAATGGTTGGACGCATCTGAAGCTACTCCCGAAAAAAATTTGTGGACAAAATTTTTGCGACAATTCTCGTTACGACACACTACGATACCGAAGCCTACGTCGACTGCAGCGCCGTTAGCGGCTCGCATAAAGTGTTTCAGGTGGCTATCGCTCTAGGCTGCACCTGCGTTATCACCGTCAAATGCCCTTCATCACTGCCCGCGGCGCCGTTCTTTCCTTTTTCTCGCCTTTCGCTCCGTATATCCGCGAAAAAAGATAAAGGGCTATTTCGGTCTTCACCCTATAACAGCATATTTCGTGCCCGTGGAGGGCTAATTTCTCATACATTTTAGACGTTTCAAGGGAATGGGATTTTACTATGAAAGCTGCAACTGCAGTATTTTCTTGGGTGTAAGGTTCTGTAATGGTCGTCGTGGAAGTAGTAGCAGTTCTATATCCTGAAAAAAAGTCAGTGGTGTCACCACTCTGAGCTAACGGGATCATCGTGTCACCAATGAAAATGGAGCATTTGCATGCTAACTCAGTCTGTAATCAGAAGCGTCCTATTAGCAAGTCTCACATTTTAGAACCTGGAAATGAGGAGAGAAGAGAAGAGAGGGTGATTTAGATATATCTCTCATTGCTCCATATGGGGGAGGGGGGGGGGGGGTCGCATTCAGGGAGTGCTTTTTAGGATCAGTATTTCCTGTTTCCAGCCCAACTCTCATTTTTACATTCGAAGTAATGGTGGATGCACGAGTTTTCGTATTTGGCACCACTTGCACCATTTTGCATAAAGTTTACTGCATTTAGAAGAAAATGCATCAACGTAGCATTAAGGTCCTTGTCTTCATTTTTATAGTCAAAGAAAGGTGTAAAAGTCTTAGTATTCCCAAACCAAATAATAAAGGGCTGTACCTCTATGAAAAAAAATTCAGGGGGCACTTTGACTGTCTAAAGTGCGTAGAGGCGAAAGCGTTTTCCGCACCACTTTCAGTGCTTCTGTGGCACTGGTGGCGTCACATGTAATTGAGTACTAATTACTAAGTTATGACAAATCACTAATTAATAGTTAATTACTGATTAATGCCTGAATACTAATTAACTGCTAATTAAGCTTAAGCTTCACCTTTAGGAGTGGAACGCGACAGCGTGTTGTAGCGCTGCCAGGGAGTCCACGGAACGCCACCACCCGTTCGGCGCGATGCCTTGCCGTTTCAACGCAACGGTTTTTGAGGAAAGGAAATGGCGCAGTAAATCTCTGTCATCTCGGTGGACACCTGAACCACACCGTAGAGGAACGGAGGAAGTGGGAGTGAAAGAAGAAAGACGAAGATGGCCCGTAATGAAGAAAATGAAAATTGTATTTGAGGAAAGAAAATTACGCAGTAACTGTCTCACATATCTTGGTGGACACCCGTCAAAATTCAGGGGGGGGGGGGGTGCACTTTTTTGACCTAAAGTGTGGTCACTGATGTGTGGTTAAGATTTTAAGCTTCGCCTGTAAGAGTGGAACGCGAGAGCGTCTTGCAACGCTGCCAGGGAGTCCATAGAACGCCATTGCCCATTCGGTTCTACGCCTCGCTCGTCGGTAAATTGGTTTTTGAGGAAAGGAAATGTATTTCTCTCTCATATCTCGGTGGACACCTAAACCTCGCCGGAAGGGAAGGGAGGAGGATGGGAGTGAGCGAAGACACCGTATTCACTAGACGTGCCTTTGTTCATTACAAACCATCGAGCTGGCATGGCAGAGTTGATAGCATGCTCGTCTCGCACTCCGAAGACCGGGGTTCGATTCCCGAGCTCGACCAATTTCTTACTAGGTTTTATTTATTTATATGGCCTGACTAGAGAAGAAAATTAGGCTAATTGGGTAATTAAGCAATTAACTAAGCTCAGTCCCACTTACTTGGAGCATCACTATATGGTCCCTTCAATTGGTTGCATGGTTACTAGCCAAAGTACAATTGGCCCCGTTTGAAATTGGCGCACTGTGACGTCACGACCGTTTCGACCAACTGAAAAGCGTGACATTCTCTGTCGACAACTGCTGCTTACAACAATGAGACATTAAAGGCTTTCGCCTTAATAACTGTAAACAGACATAGTAATTTTGTTGGTTACTCTAGTTATATTCTGTAGAGCGTATATGATGGGCACCTTAAATTGTATGCGAAATGGTTGTGTTCCCTGTTATCAGAGGCCGTCCTACAGATTTCATATACAGGAAAAAGAGGCACTACATAATCGAAATGCCAATTTTTTCCCGTTAATACATACTGACTGTTGAACTCACATTGGTTTTCAATATGCAAATATGCAGCGGTAAATTTGGTAAATTGGTTTTTAAGGAAAGGAAATGGCGCAGACTCTGTCTCACATATCTCGACGGACACCTGAACCGAGCCGTAAGGGAAGAGAGGAAGGTGGGAGAGAAAGAAGAAAGAGAAAAAGAGATGCCGTAGTGGAGGTTTCCGGAATAATTTCGACCATCTGGGGATCTTTAACGTGCACTGACATCGCACAGCACACGGACGCCTCTTGAGTTTCGCCTTCATTGAAACGCGGCCGCCGCGGTCGGGTTCGAACCAGAATCAGTTTTTGTTCACTTCACTATATATACTTGGAGCCCAGAGAGGCTTTCTTTTGCATAAAGAAGTGAATTTTTGCTTTGTCTTCTAAGTAGTTGAATCGTGTTAATTTCAGCTGGCTGAATTCTAACTTCCAGTTTATTCCAACTGGCATTTTGGTACCGTCAGTATATAACGTGTATTAAACAGGATACCCTTGATACGAACTGCGTATAATTCGAACAAATTTTCGCTACCCTTCGAATCTGCTTTAACGAGAGTCGACTGTACAACGGATGTCATCGAAATCGGTTCTCGGGACGGCGAAATAAAGCCCTTTATCCGTTCGCATGTATGAAAATACGGCGCCTAAACTATCTGGCTCTCAGCCACAAAGGTGACTTGCTCAAAACACAAGCAGCAGCAGAGCTTGTGTGCAGTTCAGATTTAAGCAAGTTTATTTAAGCAACAAGAGAGAAGCCGTTCCCAAAGTACGGGGCCGCATCACAATGTCCTCTGCGATTGAAGGCGCAATCGAACACTCTGGGAAGATGCAGACGGCTGAGCGCTGAGGTCAGGCGGGCTGCGAATAATTCCCTAACACCATTCTTGACTGGAATAGTCTTCCGAATGATGTGGTTTGCGCACCAAATTTTTAGACAGCTATTTAAATGATAACCTGACCTACCTGATGGTGTTTCATCGTGGATACTAACTAGTTGTGAATCCATTTCTTCATGTTTTCTTGTGTTACCTCGCTGACATGTTCCGAATATCTTCTTTGCGTGTGATATTATATATCATTAATCCCCCTACTATGATGCCTCATGGACGCAGTAGGTGCTTGAAACAGGTAAATAAATAAATAAATAAATTCTAAAAGAACGCAATGGTTTATAGCGAAGACTGCGAAGCACTTGCTGGCGTTTCTTGCACTGCGACGGATATTTTTTTTTTATGCGCACCAGTGCTGCAGGTAATCGGCGCCCGTAAAAATACAACGTACACCGAGTGCTCGCCCCGCAGAGAGTCATACGTCTCAAGCCTGACCCTCATCCTCGCAACGTAAGTGATCGTCTATCCCTGGTGTGAACGTCTTCCAGTAACACGCCATCTTCGCTTATTCATGTTCATTCGTAGCTTTACTCCACCGACCACCGAAACTAGAAAGGTGGTTGACAATTGTAAGAAGATTAGAAAATCAGCTTGCATCTCGGGGCTTTGAAGCGCAGGGTCAGTCGGTCGGTACCTATCACTGGTCGTGGCAATCTGCATTGGAAGAAAGAAGTGAAGGGTTTTTTAATGAGTGAAATTCAGACATCGAATGTAATGTTAAGTTTGCCCATACATCTCTCCTTTGCAAAATGGTCAAAATTAAATGGGCCATATTTAATTTTTTTTACAATATCTACTTTTGTTCAAATTACATATGAAATCTTGTTATATGTAATGTCATTCTTATCACGTATCCACCTCGTATTATTCCATGCACTGTACCTTTGATTTCTTTCATTACGGCTTAGGTGCTGTCTATGTTAACCTCTACTGAGTACTGCCAATGAAGGGGACTGCGGCCCTCTCAAGCTGGCTTCTGGCAGCTTTTTCTGCAAGCCCCCTACATCATGTACAGTGATGTAAATAAAGTTCTATTGTATTGTATTGTAAAAAAAAACTAGCATTTTAAAGCGTATCACGTAATAGCTTCTAGCGCGTTGCTGCGGATAAAAGCTTGTGCGTTTTTCTCGTTTCCTGTCAAAGTGGATTTGGCTCATTTCGAAAAAAAAAGAAAACCTAGTCAAGCGAGGAGTATAAAGAAAGCATCTTTATTCGCAACTCATTCGTTTTTAATTGGTCTACCAATCATCGTCCAGCTCTTTGTCGACGTCCCCGCCACAGAGTGGCGATTGGATGAGGTCATAAGAGCGAATAGGAGTGTAAGGTGTCGGTGGTTCGCGCGAGGTCATCAGGACCGCTAATCCTTTCTCAGCACCCCGCCGCAGCCATCTTCAATGGTCCCCCGCTCCCTCTGGCGGGAAAGGACGGAAGGGTGCGCTCGAAGCGAAGTGTCACCTTTCGTTGAACGATGCGCGCGCGCGCGCGAAGGCGCCGGGGCCCCTCGGGCGTCCATCGCCCTTTGGGGCCAATTCGCGCCGGCTATCCAAGCGACGGTGAGAGCCGCCGCTTGCTGATCGCCCCCTCGTCTTGGTGAACACCAGATATGCGACACAAACTCGCGACGAACGTCTGGTTCGAAAAGTCTGCGGACCTTCTGCGGATTAAGCACTGCTGGACGGGACGGTGTCAGGGCGCCGTTGACGAGGGGGGATGGGGGCAATAAAGATGAGCAATAGCCGGCGACAGCACGGCTAGCCGGGAACGGCGAAGGCCTGAGTTGGGTGACGCTACTGACCGGGTGTCGGTGAGGCGCCGGATAGCTAGTAAGCCTGGGGAGTGCTAACCCCCAAACTCTGAAAGCTTCCTTACCTCAGTAAGGGAGCCTTCACTGCAGTGAGGAGCCCTCATGTCAATCTGAAACCTTCCTTACTGAGGAGCCCTAAGTAAGGTCGTCCTTGGTGCGTCCTCACAGTTGAGGCAGGTGCCAGCTGCCTTCATGCGTCCTTACGTCGCTCCTGGCCCTGGAGGAGCGCTTAACCTCACTGCTGCAACAAGTGACTCCGCACACTCACGCGGGCGGCGAGACGCGGCGAGACGCGGCGCCAAGACGCGAGCCCGGCGTGAGCGCAGTTGAGCAGGCGGGAGAAAATGGCAGCGTGGACTGACCGCTACGCGGGCGACTACACGCAATTTTTTAACCGCGCTTGTGAATACGCATTCGATGAAGTGTACCTGTATCCTCGAGCAGCTAGGTTGCTTCGCGACGCGGTGAATCCAGTGGAAGTGCACTCAGAGGAAGAATTTGCTTTCAGATTCCGCAGCGGTGCGGCTCTGTCACATTTGGGCATTCGGCGGCGACAGCGAGCGAAATCCGCCGCCGCCGAAATGTTGCCTCGTTCACACCTCCCGGCCACCACGTCGCCGCTCGTGGCGTGAGAGATATGGCTAGCAAATAGCATAAATCGACGCTGTAAATGTACCATAAGCGTGTGCATGCTTACGTACGCTAAACGCAGGTATTTTGCGGAACGTTACAACGTTTCTCAAATTTCCACTTTTAATTCAGCGTATGCAAACAGCGACACAATGACATGACGATTGACGTTTATGTGGCTATTCCCTTTGCATCTGGTGGACGAGTTTTCCGCCTAGCTCAGCCTAGTGGCGCCATCTGGTTGTTAGGACGGAAACCATTTGTCAACAAACCGATGGTCTTAAGCCTAAAATCGGCTGAATCGCCAATCTAAATAAAAATAAATTGCTGAGGCTCAGCTTGGCTAAGCCTGGGGAATGCGAAGCATATTAGTGGCTAGGCTTGGTAATACATGGCTTTCCTTGGTTGAATACTTGGTCATTTTAATACAACCACTAGAAGCCTTCGTCGTGGGGGAAGACAAGGGCATGGCTACAGCGGAACGCCGACTAACCCCGAGACGCGCGTTGGGTGAGCGCCTGGATTGCCACGGAAGCCGCGTCTGCCTGCCCGGTGGAGCGAGCGTTTCACCTACACCGAGTGTGAACGCGCGTTCGAAATGCGCGGGTGTGACGGCTAGGGGTCCCACGGCGACGGCGCGAGGTGGAGGCCGGCTCTCTCATCCGATGTCACGTGGTGTGACGTCAAGGCGTCACGTGGCGTGACGGCTAGGGGTCCCACGGCGACGGCGCGAGGTGGAGGCCGGCTCTCTCATCCGATGTCACGTGGTGTGACGTCACGGTGTCACGTGGTGTGACGTCACGGTGTCACGTGGGGGTCCCACGGCGACGGCGTGAGTGGCAGCTCTAGTAATATGCTTCGCATAAAAAATAAGGCCAATTTATCACTCATACTTTCCTTAGAGGCGAGATGTGAGGAAGAGAAAGACCGATGGCCCATTTATGGCCAGCGAACGCACTGAAAAACGCAGTAACGACGACGAATTTAGTTTGAATCGAGGGGCACAGCTTCGAAGGGCGCCGCCATGTTTGTTGTCGCCGCGGGAATGCAACTTCCTACTAGGCGTCCTATTGGCCGATGTGAAGGAACCCTCAAACCCAGACACGCGGCGTGCGTTCCTTACTTGAGGAGAGGCGAGGGAAGCTTTCAGAGTAAGCTGGCTTCCTCCATCGAACATTCGCGGAAAGGCGGCCTCACGTAAGGTTAGGAAGACTTCTAAGGAAAGGAAGCTTTCAGAGTTTGGGCCTAATAAGTCTTCCGAGCTCGCAAGTGGCAGTTACAGCGGTAACTGCCTGTTTAAACCCGATAATCCCCAACTCCGGGACGACGCGAAAGTCGAGGGTCATCGGAGGAAACCGATCGCACGTGCTGGCACGACTGTGGGTTGCATTTGTTTTTTTTTTATTTTTGCGAGGGAAAGGATGTTTCTCCTGGCACGTGCTGGCACGACTTTGTGTTAGTTTTTATTTTTATTTTGTGTTGGAGAGGATGATTTACCCTACGGAAGCTGGAGGGCTGGCCATGCTCTCGGTAAACCAACCATATGAAGAGTGTAAAATGATTGGGTGCTACCATATCTGGGCCGGGCCTTTAGGTCTTTAAAACTGGGCCCCGGAGCCGGAAAAAGGGTTCTGAGTTAAGGTCAGGTGCTATGCATCTTCGGCTATGCCGTGTAGGGGCCTCCCTTAGTGTTAGCCAGTTCCACTTTGTGTTGCTTTCTCTTTTTGCCGTTTAATTTGTGTCCAGTGCCTAGATTTGTATGTGATATAAATATGTGTATATAAAACTTCAAGTACTCCCTTGATCCCTGCGTCTCAACTCATCGTACGACCGTCTCTGACAGGGCACCCGTGGTGCGAAGATAACGTTTCAGTCTTCCAGTCTACAAACCGTCTCTGACGGGGCACCCCTGGTGTAAGGAAGGAAGAGAACCTGAAATCTACTAGGAGTAACTCGCTCCTTCCCGCGAAAAATCACAATGTCTGCCGCTTCTATATACGGTGGCATCACTAACTCTCTAGTAATTGGCTAGAGTAGCTAAATCTGATAATCACCAAGTAAAACCGCTGCGGAACGTTTTTGTTGTGAGCATAGGCGGTCTTCGCTATGCTAGCTTCACTAAGAAGGGAAGCCGACGTAGAAAGATGTTCTAAAATGAACAAACATTGCACACCATGAAGCTTCAGCGACTGAAGAATGCGTTTTGAAGCACAGCGAGCAATGTTTACAGCATGAAAACAGAAACGCTGAGAAAATCGCTTTGTTTGTGTCCCAAGTGATGTTTTTCCTGTTAGCTTTGCCAGAAAAAAAAAGGTCTCAGAGCAGAAAGCTGACTTGAGGCCAGAGGTCGCTCTTTGAAGACTCTCATGGTTTGCATGTGCACCGATGTAAGGCGACACATCACGCTAAGCGCGAGCTTCTGCGACGGCGGCACATTTATTTTCGCCACTTTGCCGGGAGACATGCCAAGCGCTGGAGTTTTCAACGACCACACGGGGCAGCTCAACAGCTTCTTCTTCGGCTGAAGGAGATGAGCCTGTCACGGAGGATCCGCAGAACAGGACATCCATTGCTTCAGCGCTGAAGATCGGGTGACGCGCAAAACGCAGGCCGCCGGTATTTACTGCCGATGATTTTCCAGAGCTTGGAGATTGTGCTCGCCAGCAGGATGCTATAGACAAGGAAACCGCGATTGTAGCAACACAAATTGCACAGCTGCGTCAGACGAAAGCGCGTATAGCCGAGCGGCGGAAGGAAAATTCAGAAAAACAGAAAGAGACGCCCGCAGGCAGTAAGGCAGCAAGGGTAGTGGGTGTTGTGAAATGTAAACCTGCCGCTAGCACACAAATATGGGAGGTGGTACTAGACACTCTTACGCAACTGACCCAACTCATTCAGAGCAGTAGACATCATGGATGAATTTGCCGGAAATATCAGAAAGAGATTACACAATGGACCTGCAGAGGGGTCCCTAATAAGGTTGGGGAAATTAAGAAAAAATTATTACACGGCAAGCGGCATTCATGGGCGTTTTGGTTACAACAACATAATCGGTTTTGTCCCTTCACATCATATATAGGGTGTCTGCGTTATCCCATCCCTGATAAAAGAGCAAGAGCAATGACAGAAACGTCAGGACAAGCTGCTCTATATGTTAGGGTCAGCGTTCCCCAACCGGCATTTGACTTGAGCAAGTGGTGAAGCACTCAGCAGGGCGTAGTTGCGGTACTCGCGCGCCCAAACAAAATGCCCCTAATACTAGTGTCCGCGTGCGCTCGCCCAGAAACACAGTAATTAATCTTCGATTGGTTAAACATATCCGTCATTCATACCCTGGAACCCCGATAATAATAGGTGGAGATTTTAACGCTCTGCACACTGCTTTTGGATATAACTTTGATTCCAAATGGGGTGATCAAGGTGAGACTGCCTGCAGAGAAATGGAGGTTACACTGCTAAATCACCCAGGTGTCGCAACACTGTCTGCTACAAAAACACACTCACCGGATATGACGTGGTGGAAGGGGCACCCGTGCCCTACAGTGGCAGGCAGAATGAGATGCATGGGGTAATGACTATGTCGCCATTAGCATAGGTTTCAATTTGGGACAAATGAAGAAAATTCGAAGAAAAGTTTCTGTAACACACTGGGATAACATACAACAGCGTGCAAGAGCTCATGCTGTTATCCCGAATACTCTTGTGCCAACCCTTCAAACTATTCTCAAGGATCATACCATTACAATGGCAGTGAACGAAGATACGCCAACTCCCGACGTTCACCTTCTACAACTTTGGGCACGCCGAAAACAAGCGGAGATACAGGCTTCTCGGCATCCTGAAGACGTGCAAAGAAAAATTGAGGTGAACCGAGTGACGGCGCAGGCACGCCGTTATGAATAGCAGCTGGCTCATAACTAGTGGGACGACTGGTGCAGTAATTCGGGCTCAGGAACGACCAACAGGGTACTCTGGAGGATTTTCCATGGCATGGAAAAGGGGCGGCAGATCAAAGATCATGCAGAGAGCGTGTTAGAATCGCCTTACAGTTAACGCCAGAGGAGTTTGCAGATCAGGCTTCGGTTCTTGTCTTCCCGAATCATGCACAGTATCCGGCTCGTCCACCGGAAAAAAATGCAGTTAATAAAACAGAGATAACGGCACCATTTTCCAAATTAGAGTTATTGGCTGCTATCGAAGAAGCGAGTGGCAAAACTGCTCCTGGACATGACAGTGCTCCTTATGAGGTCTTCAAGAACTTGGGAGGAGACGCAGTTGACGCCTTATTTGACGTAGTAAACGAGGTATGGCACGGAGGAGAAATTCCAAACAATTGGAAACACTTGGTGGTGGCCCCAAAACTAACGCCCACAGTTTGCAAGATCTATGCAAAGATGATTGCCACGCGCCTATCGTGGTGGTCGAAAAATGGACTAGAATACCATGCTCAACAAATTGGGTTCCGTACAAACCTTGGCACAGAAACTGGGTTGGCTATACTGGCTGAAGAAGTCATACATGTCTCGCCTCATAGCCACCTTGTACGCAGCGGGGTGGCTACCGACGTGGCGAAGGCATACGACAACGTGTTACATGTCAATGCCCTTGACAACATGGAACGTATGGGTATTCCCTTTAAGGTCACAAAACTGCGCATAATCTGCTTAAGGAGAGGACGCTTTCTGTGCGGGTAAATGGACAACAAATCATTAATTGCGCCTCAAATAGAGGCGTGCCACAAGGTTCAGTTTCAGAACCTTGGCTGCTTAATATCGCACTCATACCATTTACGTCAAGATTAGCTGAAATACCAGAGGCGCAGTTCATTGCTTAAGCAGACGATGTGAGGACTTGGACTACAAATAAACAGCTTGAGACACAACTTTTATCTGCAAGAGGCCTTAAATGCACTAGATGAGTATGTCCATGATGCAGGTCTGGAACTGTCACCGCAAATGTCCAGCTGCATTCATTTGCGAACATTAATGGAAGAAGCCAATTAGCAACTAAAAGAGTCACGCTAAAGGCTCTAAACCAGTCATTACAAGAGGTGGATGAGTTGAGAGTTTTTATCCTACATGTAGTCATACATAAATCTGGCAAAGGAACACAACTGCTCCATAGGATGAAAAAAGCTGCAGCGACTTCCTTGAACTTGATCAAATGCATTTCGTCTAGGGTAGGAGGAGCCCGAACGGATATCGCAACACGTCTTGTACAATCAGTGCTACAACCTAAGATACTCTACCAGGCCTAGTTCCAACGACTGACGAGGCGACAATGGACGGAGTTGGAAACAATAAATAGGAACGCAATGCGCACCATCACGGCCTTACCAAAACTTACCCCGATCCCGACTCTACAGGAACTTGCACAGCTGAATACACTGGCAGATATAACTGATCGGCGAGGGGCAAGGAAAAATCTGAAGCGAAAGTACGTTATGACCACAGAATCCTTGTACAATGCGTGCAAACACCTACAGTGGCTCACCCCTCTTCATGAGAATTCATATTATTACGACAAACAAGACGAATATCCTTAATCGTAAAGATAGGACGAGAACTCGACTTCTGGTTCATGTACGCCCAGGAACATGTATTTCATATGCGGACGCGTCGATTACAGAAAAAAGTGGTAGAACAGCAGCCGCTAGCCCGACACACAGAGAGCTAAACGTACATCATGAATACGTATCAGACCACCCGGACCAGCTTGTGATGAAACTTTATGCAATCCGCGATGCTATGGATGCTATGCGATGCTATGCGATGCTATGCGATGCCATAAGATAAGTAAAATAGTCTATAACAGTAACCCATATCTATACAGACTGCTTAGCCGCCATGAAACAACTGAAAATAGTGACCAAGACACTACGTATAACGCAGGAGGTCCATGCACTCAGTAAGAAAAAAAGATACGCATCGAGATACACTGGGCACAAGACGATGCTGAGAACTGCTGAGCACAGAAAAGTAGACAACCTTAGATGCCAAGTTCCAAACACTAAATCATCCCTCACCAGTCTCCCTTTCGACGCTCGCTCTGCTCTCCACACCTAAGCTTCCTCCATAAGGAAAAGTACATGTGCCCTCATACCCGCGTGCACTTTTGCTCTCTCGCATTACCTAACAAGATTGGAGGAGGTGTCCCTTAGAAGGATCAGGGCTGGGGCAGCCCTTACCTCGTCGGTCACGTGCCGATGGGACTCTGAAGAAGACGCAGGACTCACCACCTGCCCGAGATGTTCCACACCGGCTGCAGAGGTTGATGTTCGCCACCTGTTGTGGACTTGTGCAGGGACAAGGTGTTCAACGACACGAATTTTACAGGAAGTTGGACTAGCGGCGACGAGGGATGAGGATTTCTCCAAGTGGCTGACCGACAACAATAAGAGCAGGGCCTTCTCTGATTCCTGCATGAAAACAGCTTACATGACTTCCTTTAATTGGTATGCAGCCAACACAAATTATGCCTTTATGGCAAGTGCGCGAAATAAAAAAAAAAACTCAATAGCGTTCTAAGCGAAGACACTGCGTGGAATGGCTTGTTATCTATGTGCCTGAAAAAAAAAAACATGATTCCAAGTGTAGATATATCGGCACAGTAATCTTAGTTTAAGCGATACAACAGGTGCATTTCTCTGGAATCCTTATGCGATAATTAAGAAATCAGTTCGTTTTATCGAATTATTTTATGCACACCGTAGTTCGGTTATTTCTTCTTGGTGGATCATTCTTTCCTGAAAACCACAAGGACAAGCATCAGCTGCGGAACCGTCTTGAGGGCTGCTGACCGCACTCCGC